>NW_021604686.1:4142774-4210617 GCF_004785775.1 Grammomys surdaster | reverse complement strand
CTCTCTCTCTCTCTCTCTCTCTCTCTCTCTCTCTCTCGTAGTCAAGAAAGGGTTTCTTTCTCTATATACCCCCGGCTGTTCTCAAACTCACTCTGTAGACCAGGCTGCCCTCTAACTCACGAGACCCGCCAGCCTCCGCCTCCTGTGCACTGGGGTTAAAGGAGGCACAGCTGCCACCCAGCCTTTTGTATGTTTTCAACATTCACCTTTATCTAAAAGCTCATTGCCTTTTGCATTCAAATACTATCCTATCCTAAAACATCTAAGCTCACTCCAAAACTCTAAAGCCATTGTAGACAAGATTATAAATTCTGACTGTCTGAAGACATGCCATGGCTGGATACTAAGATCACCAATTCTAATCTTGCTTGTTTCAATTCACAAAGCCTATTTATCACAATAAAATTCCCTTCACAAAGTGCTTTGTGTGGTGATCCTACACAGAAAAACATACGGATAATGAAGGTGGGAATAGCGAGCAATTCCAAACCCCAGCCCAGGAAAACCAGCCTCTGCAAACTACAACTCATGCAGGATGCTCTGCTCTCCTAGTAAGATACCCATCTTACTGTCTGCGGGTAACGATTTACTTCCCAACCTTCAAGATGCTTTAAAAGTATGATAGGTTTTTTTCTTTCTTTGAAATAGAGAGAAAAAATTCTTTAAAAAAAAGCAGGGTAGGCGTAAGTAAAAAGGCTCTTCCAAGGTCCTGTATTCAACAAACACTGACAACAGGGCTGGAGACGGCTCAGCAATTAAGACCTGCTCTTCACAAGGTGAGGTCCCAAGTTCAATTCCTGAAAACCACATGGTGGCTCACAACCATCTGTAATGTGACCTGATGGCCTCTTGCCACATGCAGGTGTACACAGAGTAGAGAACTCATAGACATAAAATAAATAAATAAATCTTTTTTAAAAAATACACACACAAATATATGTTATTTTTGTTTTCAGGGTAGGGAGAACCGTTAAAAGAAAGTGTATCTAAAATTATTATTCATTTTAAAGCAAGTATATTTCTTGTATAAAACTTAATTCAAAGGCTAAGATGTAAGATAGTTCAGTAGGTAAAGGCAACTGCTTCCAAGCCTGAAAACTTCAATTTGATCCTGAGGACCCATGTGGTGAGAGAAACTCCTCCTTCATGTTGTCCTTTGACGTCCATTTAAACACAATAGCAGACACATACACTTCACCCTCAAATAAAATGTAAATAAATAAAACTCAATTTAAAGGCTGTATGAGTTATTGCAGCCCTGTAATGCCAGGACTCAGGAGGCAGGGGCAAGAAGATCTCAACTTCAAGAGTAGACCAGGCTACATAACAAGACCCTACGGGGTAGAAAAGAGGGAGAGACGGGGAAAAAGTCTTTTAAAAAATGTGCATCAAGGTGTGACCAGTGTTAAGTTTCCCATTATCCAGTGGATGGATTTACATCCATACATATCTGGGCAGAATTACTTAGACTTAGTGGATATTCAAAACAAAACAATAGCTAAGTACACTCTTTTAATCCCAGCACCTAGGAGGCAGAGGCAGTGGATTTTCCATCCCAAGAAAAAAAAGTGGGGGAAGAGGACAGGACATGGAATCTGGACTGTTGGAGGTAATATGGAAGGAGCTGGAGGGGAAAGAAGGGGGAGATGTAATCATATTTTATTGCATACATGTATGAAGTTCTCAAGAATAAAGAAATGTATATCAAAAGACTTAACATCCACTTTTCTAAAAGAAATCTGGAAAAAACTGTTCAAGAAAAAAGCACAATCTATTACACAAAACTGTATTTTTTTTCCAGACAAATACAGAAAACCCATAGGTCTTTGTTTGAAACATTATCAGAACGCTTGCCCTTCCTTAGACATAAGCTAGTTAGTTGGTGGTACATGCTTGTAAAGCAAACACGAA
Source organism: Grammomys surdaster (assembly GCF_004785775.1). Classification (NCBI taxonomy): domain Eukaryota; kingdom Metazoa; phylum Chordata; class Mammalia; order Rodentia; family Muridae; genus Grammomys; species Grammomys surdaster. The sequence goes on along the minus strand of NW_021604686.1, from coordinate 4,208,706 downwards.
GGAGCCTAAGAATAAGGACTACTGTGAATCTGAGGCTACCCCGAGGCTGCAGTAGTCCTAGTTCCAACCTGGCCATAGTTCCACAGGGAGGTGCTGTCACACACAAAGGTGAAGCACTCAAAAAGCACAGTGCTCAGATAGGAAACAGAAAAGCACAATACTCACTTGCTTTCTTCATCCAAAAGATGGAGAAGTCCTGTTGGTTTTTTGCTAATAAGATTTATACAACAAGTGTTATCAATATAATCTATGTTGTGCCAACTTATACCTTCAGTTCTATATTCCTCCTAGAAAAAAACAAAATATCAACTTATTTATCTCACAGAAAATAATAGTACATGACAAAGGCTTAAGTAAGCTGCGGCTACATGTGGTTTCATCTGAATCATCTAACCTACTGTACTGATCGACATGTCCATTTCTGTACAAGTACTACGTGTTTTGTTGTTATGACTCTTTACTATAACTTGAAATCAGGTATAGTAGTATCTCCTGCATCACTGTTCATGGTGAGGACCATTATGGCTACTTGGGGTCTTTTGCACTTCTGTGTGAATTTTAGGATTGTTTATTTCCACTAAGAGTGAATGATGATGACTGCACTGAATTTACACCCCACTTCTGACAGTACAGCTGTCTTTACAATAGTAATCCTTCTAATTCATGATCATGAAAAATCATTCTACTTGTGTCTGCAGATAAAATTAGGGCATTTTTTTGCCCAGCAGCTAGCTTATCACAATTGAAGCAACTCAATATGGAAGGTCATTGATGCTCATCATCTTTTTTGAAGTGGAACAGGGGTACTGTCAGGAGCAGATATGTCTCACAGTCCAGAGATCTTTTAATAATGAACTTATATTAAATGCCATACTTTGTGGATCTCTGTCACTTTTTTTTTTTTAAGATTTATTTATTTATTATATATGAATACACTGTAGCTGTCTTCAGACACACCAGAAGCACCAGAAGAGGGCATCAGATCTCATTACAGATGGTTGTGAGCCACCATGTGGTTGCTGGGATTTGAACTCAGGACCTCTGGAAGTGCAGTCAGCGCTCTTAACCACTGAGCCATCTCTCCAGCCCCTCTGTCACTTTTAAAGATCATCTCTCTACATACAAATCAATATACAAAGATTTATGCCAATGAAAACCTTAAACCTGTATTAATATACAAAATTTTTTACCAAGATAAGAAAATATACCAAGATAAAAAAAATATTTTTTGCATCAAAATATGAAGATCTCTACCAATGTAAGATTATGGCATATTGATTTAATAATCCAACCCTATCTGTCTATTTTATTATAATATTACTACCACCCCCAAGTAGACACAGCATGAGTCCAGGCTAAAACTCTGGCCTCATTCCTACAAAGTCTTAAAGACAGCAGGAGGCAAATCCAAAATTTCTTTCTACTGCGAAGTTCCTTTAACCATACCAGACAGTCACAGATATGATACTGAATGGGTGTTTCCTTTAACCTCACTGAGTGGGGGTTGGAGAGAGTTTGTCATATATGTGGAACTAGCTTCTCATGGGTATTGTTGACATCAAGATGGTCACATAGAGAACTGCGTCTGTCACATCTGTAGAGATAGAATGAGTGCCTCGGTATCCACACAACTATTGCTCTAGGTGAAAACAGTAAGGTAAAAGCATGCTGGATAAATGGTACCCAGGAGTTCCTAGTAGCAGGAGGGTTGGTAGCAATACTTTTATCAACATTCTGCAAGTCGACTGGGCATCTAGAGAAGGTTCAAAACTAATAATAACCTAGACAACTTCTCTATCACCTCATATCATGGTATGGAGGACGATGAGCAAAACTAAGAAGACATAGAATCTCCATTAAGCCAACTTAGTTTCCCTGTTTCACCTTTGCTAGGCATCTGTGAGAAGAGGTTCTGAGGAGTGTCACTCTTAAACCAAAGTACATACTAAGCTCATACAGGTACCAAAAACATCCTCAGTAAACTCTGTAGGCACAGGCCCATCTACTGTCTTTAAATGTCTGCTAATGTTGGCTTTCTAAATTTTGATCATTAAGGAATCTTCACCAAAGAGATATCTTGTATTTCTCTTAAAATTTTTATTTTATATACATAGGTGTTATGTCTGAATACCACATTTGTCTGTATACCATATGTATGCCTAGTGCCTGTGTAGGTCAGAAGAGAACAGAAAGTGGATGCTGACTCCCCAGAAGCTAAAGTAAAGACAGCTCTGAGCTGCCTTGTGGGTACTAGGAATTGCACCTGGGTCCTCTGGGAGAACAGCCAGTGAGTGTTCTTTTCGCTGTACCTTCTCTCTGAACCAAAAAGTGTGTAGTCTTAATTTCCCCTAGATTAGGAAAAATTTAAGGACTTTTTAAAAGAAAGTTTAGAATAAATACATTGCTCTAATATAAAATTTTTCTTCATGGGGTTGGAATAATAGCTTAGTGGCTAAGTGTACTTGCTGCTCTTGCAGAGAGAAGTGAGCTGGGTAGTTGGAACTACCCGTAGTAACTAAAGTTCTAGGATATGACTCCCTCTTCTGGCCTCCTCAAACACCAGCATACATGTGGTACACATAAAAACAAGCAAGCATGCAAACATATGCATGTAATACAAATAAATTAAAATCTTTAAACTTACTGAAAGAAAATTTTTCTTAAAACTATACTTTATTTTTATTTTTTATTTGTTTGTTTATTGTTTTTGTAAGACAGGGTTTCTCTACGTAGCCCTGGCTATCCTGCTCTCCTGCAATTTGATCTGAACACCAGGCTGGCTCCTTTAGTGATTAAGTATAACTCCTCCTCCCTCTGCCTCCCGAGTGCTGGGATAAAAAGCATTTGCCACCACTGCCCAGCAAAACCATACATGAAGATCATGTCTGTTAAGGTCCTTATCTTGACAGTCCCCTCAACTCCACCCTTGTTACTATGAACTGTAACACTTATCCTACTAACTTACTTCCATGTTTTTCTTCCTTCCTTCTCTTTATTCTGTTTTGATTTTTTTAAAAACTAAATAGAGATAATTGTAGCAGTAAAGTGGTCTTTTCCTACAAAAAAAGACTGAATCAGAAGATGGCTAAAGCCGGGCAGTGGTGGTGCATACCTTTAATCCCAGCACTTGGGAGGCAGAGGCAGGCAGATTTCTGAGTTCGAGGCCAGACTGGTCTACAGAGTGAGTTCCAGGACAGCCAGGACTACACAGAGAAACCCTGTCTCGAAAAACAAACAAACAAAAAAAAAGATAACTAAAATACTCAAATCCTACTGTTCTGACCTACTATGGAGTGGAAACTTCTTAAACAGCCTCAGTTTTTAGGATGCTATAGCTCTTTCTCGCTTATTTCATTCCCTATTAGGAATAAAATAATAGGTACCATACCCTCTGGGTGCACTAAGCCTGAAGTTAACAGCAACCATGGGTTTCCACTTATCAGAAAATTCCCCTTTGCTCTTTGAATCCTTATCACTGGCTCAGCAACCTTTTACCAAAACAGGGAAATGTTTTTAGAAAGAGAGCAACCTTCAAATACTAGGGTCCCCTATACAGGTTTGTTCCATACACGCCTAGGTTTTCACTTATCGGAAGGTAAACCAAGCCTTAAAGTTCATTTTTTTTATTTTTTGTTTGGGTTTTTACTAGGATGTGGAGTGGAGTGGGGTGAGGATGACTATCCTCAAAGTCTAGGTTAGTCTGATACCACCAATATGCCATAAAAGAAAAATTGCTAGGTACAAACTCCTCAGTAAAACTCCTAGGCTCCAAACTTTGTTTTCAGTGCTTACGACAATGCCTGACATATGTAATTGTCATTCAATTTAGTAATAAATCAATGATAGTAAGGATAACTCAGAGCATGTAAAGGAAAGAAATGGGCAGCATTAAAAATGCTAACACGAGCATTTTCAAATATCAGAAACTTTTCAATTTGTCTTTTATTCCACATGATTGTTAATCAATCACTGAATCTATTTCAAATAGCCTGTTTGACCCAGAGAAAGAATCTCCACATTGTCCCTGACTTTCATTCACTCATTCCAGTATGCACACACTACAAACAAACAAACACACACACACACACATACACGGAAGAATTAATATTATTTCTAAAACTTCAATTATATTGAATACTTTAAGTATTCATCAAAGTAGCCAACCCTAAAAACTCTTACGTAACCACCCTTTAGAAAAAAACAAAACAAACGACAACAAAACCAGCCAGGAATATGGTTCAATAAAAGGTACTTGCCACACTCTTAATGATCTGAGACCAATCCCTACAACACAAAGGTAGAGGAAGAGAACTGAATCCATGAATCCACAAAGTTTTCCTCTGACCTCCACCTGGTATGCCACAGCACATGCCTGTACATACATACACACCCATACATGCGTGTGCATACACACACACACAAGTAAATTTTAATTTTTAAGTTAGCATATAGAGCAATAAACTTTATTATAGCATTTATATACATATCATTATACTTTGTAGAAGCTAGCTGGTAGAAATAGCTTTTAAATTATTCAGTAGGCCAACTAATTATGTTGGGTTTTGCATTCACTTTCCATTACTTAGCATTTCTTTTAAGTTGATTGTGATAAATCTTTATTATAGTTGCCTAAGTCATTACTATATAAACTGAAATTCTGGGTTATAAACTGAGTCTAAAACTGATTTTAAACAAAACCTGGAGAAGAGCCCCATATCTTTTAGGTCCCTTTCCCCTTAATGATTGTAACAAAACTAATAGTCATCAATCTTAAGATTCTCACCAAAAAATGCCTTTGTCGTTTTCACGATTTATTTATTTTTACTTTTTAGATTTATTTTGGGTGTAAGAATGTTTTGCCAGCGTGTATTTATTATGTGTATCACATGTATGCCTGGTGCCCAGAGAAGTTAAAAAGGGTGTTAGATCCCTTGGAACTGAAATTACAGATGATTATGAGACAGTATGTGGGTGCTAGGAACTGAACCCAGGTCATTAGCAAGAGAAACAAGTGCTCTAAACTGCTGAACCAGATCTCCAGCCCCAGGAAACATCTTTGTGTCCACACTCTGCTTCTCAAGAATCTTTGATCTCATATAAGTAGAGACCAAAGCAGTTAAATAAATATTAAAGATAATAAGTGACCACACTCAGTATCAACAAAAATATAACACCCTTAAAAAGGATGCATGATTCATCAAAGATACATGTCAACAAACACAAATTAACAGATGCATCTAGCAACTACTAAAAAAGGAAAGTTCTGTATAACGTGGTTGAAAAAACTCTGCTCTGATTTGTCATTTCCTTATAGTGACCACCACACCATCTGAAACAAAATGCAGGCTAGAAAACAGTTATGAAATTGATTCAAAAGTTTAAGCAGGAGGGTAACTATATATTTAGATACTTACTTGCTCCAACTTAAAGATATGCTGATTAAAGTAGTGCTGTAAACGTTCATTAGCAAAATTAATACAGAACTGTTCAAAACTATTGTTTTCATAATCTTCAAACCCAAAAATATCAAGAACACCAATGGACAAAGTCTGTAAAACAAGAGAAATTTAATCAAAACGAAGTTTCAAATTTACTTTCATTACAAGTAATAAAATACTCCTTTCTGTAACAGTACTGGTTCTGTCCAGTATTCAAATAAAATATACAGCAATCTGTAAATCACTGACATAAATCACCAGATAAAACCACTGTAAGAGGAAAATATACTTCATTCCAATTTGAAAGCATATTTGGGGGCTAAAGAAATGGCTCAGTGATTAAGAGAACATATTGCTTTTGCAAAGGACCCATGTTATTCTCCCTTCACCTACATCAGGTGACTGAAAAATCATAGTAACTACAGTTTCAGGGAATCTGATACCTCTGGCCTTTAAGGGCACTGAATATATACACACACACACACACACACAAAAGCACGTGTGCAAACCATGCACGTGTAAGTAAAAAATAATTCTTAAGTTTAGAAATACTAACTACAGTCAGGCCTACATAGTGACCTCCAGGACATCCAAGACTATGTAGAGAGAACCTGTTTCAAAAATTAACAACAACAACAAAAAACCCAAAAAAACAAAAAACACCCAAACAAACAAAAGTTCTAATCTAAAAATAAATTCTAAAAGTATAATACTGAATATTTTACAAACTTGGGCTAGAAGAAGCCTTTTTTTAAATTATTTTTATTGGATATTTTATTTACATTTCAGATGTTCTCCCCTTACCCCATTCCCTCCCCTCCCGCCCAGGAACCCCCTATCCCATCCCCCCTCCTCCTGCTTCTATGAGGATATGCCCCCACCTAACCCCCCACTTCTACCTCCCCACCCTCGAATTCCCCCACACACAGCTTCCGGCCTTCATGGGACCAAGGATCTTCTCTCCCACCTATATCTGACAGGGCCATCCTCCCTTACATATATAGCTGGAGCCATGGGTCCCTCCCTAAGTGCTCCCAGGCTGGTGGTTTAGACCCTGGGGGCTCTGGTTGGTTGGTATTGTTGCTCTCCTCATGGGGCCAAAAACCCTTTCAGCTCCTTCAGTTTTCACTCTAACTCCTCTATTGGGAACCCCATGATCAGTCCAATGGTTAGCTGTGAGCATCTGTCTCTGAATATTTCAGACTCTGGCAGACCTCTAAGGAGATAGCTATGTCAGGCTCCTGTCAGCATGCACTTCCTGACATCCACATCAGCGTCTACCTTTGGTGACTGTACATGGAATGGATACCCAGGAATGGTCTGCAGACGGCCCTCCTTCAGTTTCTGTCCTACACTTTGTCTCCATATTTGCTCCCTTAAGTATTTTGTTACTCCTTCTAAGAAGGATCGAAGCACCCCCACTTGGTCTTCATTCTAAAAGAAGCCTTCTTACATAAATAAATGAATAAGTGAAAAAATGATAAAAGAATGACAGAATAGATGAATGAATGAAACTTACAGCATAAATATTTGAAAAGTAACTAAGAGAGAAATCCAGAGATCCGCCTGCCTCTGTCTTCCAAGTGCTGGAATTAAAGGTGTGAGCCAGCATTCCCAGCTAGTATTATACAATTATTAAAAATATATAATGATATAGTCCAAGAAATCTTATGTTAAAATGTATTTTTACATAAATCTATTTGAAGAGATTTTTATATAGAAAACAAACTCTGGAACAATACAAAATCTGATTCTGTTTCTATTTCTACTTTTAATATACAACTCTGTATATAATGATCATAGCATGTAAATATATAGAGGACTGGTGTGGAAAGACACACAAGATGTGTGAATAGAGAAATAAGTAAGTTGATACAACTCTACATAATTCTATCCCTTAAAAGTTCAAGTACTCACCAGTTAATTAAACACTCTTCAGGTAAAATATAATAAAACAGATCTTTACCTTAGTATCTTGTTCCAAATCTTTACTATTCAGGAGTGCATGATTAATACGAAACACTATCCAGTCAAACAGAGCACTATATAAAGACTTAGCCATGGAGTTTCTCACCGTCACAGCCTACAAAACACAAAGAGAATTATGAGTGCAAAGTGGAGTGGTAATAATTTCACTAAGATACAATAACAGAGGCTAAAGAGATAGCTCAGAGGTTAAGAGCACTGGTTAAGACTTCTTCCAGAGGTCCTGAGTTCAATTCCCAGCAATCATATGGTAACTTACAACCATCTATAATGGGATCCGATGTCCTCTTCTGTCATGTAGTCATGACAGTAGTACAATAGAGTACACACACAGACACACACAGACACACACAGACACATATATGTGTGTGTGTGTGTGTGTATATATATATATATATATATATATAATCTTTTACTTTAAAATAAAGTAATCCACATATACCAAATTACCAAATTAGCCTATATTTATAACCCTGTAACTTCTACCTTACGCTCTACTCTCTAGTAATCCCCTATGTTACACAGTCTGGCCTACCATTTCCATTTCTATCCTGTCTCCCATTATTTAAGTTCTTACTCAGTCCTACTGATCATATCACATGACGTTTGTTGTTCCCTTTATTAGCATGTCACCACACTCTACACAAAGCAAACTTCTTCTCCTGACTATCATAGCTTCTGAACTCATCTTAACTTCAGTGACTAAAAGGCCCTGAAATATCCTATTCGCTACTGACATGCTGTGCATGCTTCCCTGCTTGTGTCAGTTAATACTGACTACTAACTTGACTGGACTTAGGATGACTAAGAGGTTAGAAATTTACACCTCTGTGTGTGTCTACAAGGGCATCTGCAGAGATAATATTACAGGAACTCTAATGGAATGAATAATTAATGCCACTGATGGATTTATGAGACAAGAACTATAAAAGGTGACTGAATGGAGGAAGTCACCCCAAGACTGGAGTGTGTCTTGGGGCTGATATCTTGCTCTAGTCTTTTCTTGTGGTGTCCACTGCTTCTTAGCTGCCACAAATAGCTTTGTTCCCACCATGGATTTGGGGTTGTTTTTTTGTTTTTACTTTTTGTTTTTTGCTTTTAGGAAAAAAAAAAAGAATTTAGTAAGAAACAAAAAGGATGTAAAATAAACCTTAAAAGACTGGCCAGCAATTTTTTTAAAAAAGAAGGCAAAATATGATGAGCAGCAAATGACTGAAGACAGTACTGAAGAAGACATAACCACTGGAATGAAATACTGCTCTCATTTACAATTCTATCCATCATCTGTCTGCCCTACAATATTAAAATGAAATAGAATAATAAAGAAGGCTGGAGATTTAGTTCTGCAGTAGAATACTTGTCTAATATATACCAGATCCAGAGTTCAATGGGATGGAAAGATAAAAATTAAAATCCTTGAAGAGGGTCTGGAAAGACTGCTCAGAGGTTAAGAGCACTGCCTCCTCTTCTAGAGGACCTGGGTTCAGTTCCCAGCACCTACAAGGCACCTCACACATGTCTCTAACTCTGTCCTCCATAGACACTGCACACATATGTTACTAAGACATAAATGCAGACAAAACACTCATAAACATAAATTAAGAAATCTTTTTTGTCAAAAAACCTTGAGGAAAAATGAAAGCTTACTACTTAAAACCATGCCAAGTCTCTGGTACAGGAAGGTACTCTGCACATTACCAAAGGAGAACCATAAACACCAAACTAACCACAAACCCTTTGATCTACACTGCTATCCTGCCTGCAAGATACGGTAGGGCAATGGTGGCACAAAGCTTGTGTGAATAATCAACCAATATCTGATTTGACTTAAGACCTACTCCACAAGATGGAACCCACACCTAACCCTGCACGAATGACCAAGAACCAGAGGCTAGAAAGTCCAGGAACCTAGGGTAAAACCAAATACACTACTCTTAAAAAACAACACACTATGATAAAATGACTCCTAATGACATTCTGCTACACTCATAGATCAGGGCCTTATTCAGCCATCGTCAGTGCTTCCTTCTGCAGCAGGTAAAAATAAATACAGAGACCCACAGACAGACACAGTGTGAGAGTCCTTGGAATCCCAGCCCTTAAATGGGATGCCTTCATCAAATCCCTCCCTTTGGAAGAGGAGGCAGAAATACTGTAAGAGCCAATGAAAATGAAGAAAACAAGGTCCTCCAAATCAACATGAGCAAAGCTGACATGAACTCAGACACTGAAGCAGCATACCCAGGGCCCTGCACCAGGTCTCTCTGGCGTCATTTTTGTGTTTTTACTGGATTCTTGAGTATGCAAATGAGTGGGCCTCTGATTTTTGTGCCTTCTCTTAGGCTCTTTTCCTTCTGCTAGCCCAACTTTGATGTGACAAGTTTTGTTTTGTCTTATTACATTTTAATATATAAGCAAATATAAAACCACACTGAATTTTAAGCTTCCAAATGTATGGAAAATTCATAGTTTTTCCTAGAAAATATTTCAATTAATACATTTTACCTTATGTCATCTTCACTTTAAAAGAGGAAAGGAAAACACCCTATAAACCCTTTATTCTAGAATAGTCAAAATACTTTTAAGCACAAGAAAATCATACCTCTGCCAGTTTATATGGTAAAATAAGTTTTTCTCCCACTGTCACTGTCTTCCTTGTAACTAGTGCTTCAAATAGCATCTCTTCTTTAACCTAGAAAGCAGAATGGTATATTCAATATGTAAGATTTATGAGAGTGAATGAATTATATTGAAAAGCTAAGTAAAGAAATACTTTAATGAAAGTCAGAATATGCAATGAATATAAAGAAATGCAAAGAAAATACATAGGCGATCTTAATAATGACTAAAGTGAAATTTAAGCATACCACTAACCAAAATTCCTTCACCTAAAATAGAATTAAAAAAGTTAACAAACGGTTTCTTTTCAATGTATGCTTCCAAGTGAGTGTTTAACTCTAGAGAGCTTGTCTAGCATGTAAAAGGTCAAGAGTTCTCACCAACATTACAGATATCATACATACACACACACACACACATACACACACACGTATGTATTTACACACATGCTTTTCTAGACTTCACAATCTAAAGTTAAGAAGACAAACTAAAAGACAAAAGCACTCCTTAAATTTGGAGAATACTTCTAGTGAGTACTTATGTTCCAGAAAAATATTTTTATACATGAGTATTAAACTCTGAGATAAAGATGACTCTTTGTTTTAACTCTTACCCCAGAAGTCAATAGTATCTTGTTTATTTATGACAGAGGTTCACTTAGTAGCCCAGACTAGTTTCAAACTCATGGTGAATCTTCTGAGTGCTGAGGTTCCAGGCATATACCATCAACGCCTGACTGAATTATTTAAAAAATAAAAAGGGGGGAGGGGAAAACTGTATACATAGGTTGGTGGTTAAGAAAACTTGTTCTTGCAGAGGATCAGGTTTGAGTTCTGATTAGCCATGTGGTGGCTCACAACCATCATAATTCCAGTTCCAAGAAACTTGACATCTTCTTGTAAACTTCTTGGTTGATCAGGCACACATGTGATACACATACATACATACAAGCAAAATGCTTACACACATAAAATAATCTGGTTTTCAGTACAGAGCCGTTGCTGTGAGAGGGATGTGTGTATACAAAACCTTTGCTGTGTGAGGGATGTGTGTACACAGAACCTTTGCTGTGTGAGAGGGATGTGTGTATACAGGCACTGTAGAAGGCAGGAGTCAACGTCAGGTATTCACTTATTTCTGCCTATCACATTTTGTTTTGCTTTGGCTTTATGTTTTCTGAGACAGAATGTCTCTGTGTAGCCCTGGCTGTTCTGGAACTATGTAGACCAGGTTGACCCAGAACTCACAGAAGATCCATCTGCCTCTTCTTCCTGAGTACTGGGATTTAAGACATGGCCACTATGCCTGATTCTACCTTATTTTTTCAGGCAAGGTCTCTTATGGAAACAGAGCTCACTGCCTAGCTGACTATACTGACTGGCCAGTAAGCTCAAGGTATTTGCCTTTCCTGCCATCCTCCTTCATGTTTACCTTCCCAGTGCTAGGGTTATACTACAGTCACGACAAAACCAGCTTTTACCTGAGTATGTGTACCCAAACTCAGGTACTCATGCTTGTATAACAGACACTTTACCAGCTGAGTCATTTCCCAAACCCTGAATTTTTCTTGTAAAAAGTTCCCTGAACCTCGCTAACTAGTATCTGACAAAAACAAACAAACAAACAACCCTCAAGAGACTTGAGGCCCCAAGGAGTGGGGAGGTCTACTGGGGTGGGGTTGGGGTGGCATCCGCTTGGAGATAAGGGAGGAGGAATGGACTGAGAAACTGTCGAGGGTGGACTGGGAAGAGTAGAATGACTGGACTGTAAAAAAAGATTAACGATAATTAAAATATATAAATATATATTGATAGTAGTAAAATAAATTTTAATCTGTGCCTTAAAAAAACAAAAAGAGCCGGGCAGTGGTGGCGCACACCTTTAATCCCAGCACTTGGGAGGCAGAGGCAGGTGGATTTCTGAGTTCGAGGCCAGCCTGGTCTACAGAGTGAGTTCCAGGACAGCAGGGGCTATACGGAGAAACCCTGTCTCGAAAAAAAAAAAAAAAACAACAACAAAAAAAAGAATAGAATCCTTGGTAGTTATGTCTAGGTTTAAAATAGGACCAGCAGGCACAATGTCCTAACTTACCATAATACTAAATGGTTAACTAAAATATTACCTGAAATGCATGACTGAAATTTAATCTATGACCATCAAAATTACAGCCTTCAGATACAGATACAACAGTCTACATGTTGGTAGAAATTTGTTCCAATGAGTGCATCTAGCTCCAATTAAAGGTACTCCTTTTTTCCAGCCTTTTCTATCACAGTATCATTCTATTAAAGTTAAAAATCAATGACCAGTCATAAAGAAAAATAAACACTGCAATTAGAGATATGAAAATGAGATATCCAATGCTCTCAACTGGCACTGTAGCATTATAACAGACACATACTGGTAAATAATAAACCATTTTCTCTAAAAACTAACCTAAATTATGGCAAGGACAAGTAACCAGTACTATTCACAATGAAGGAACATATGAACCAAGACCTGAAAGGTATTATTTGGAATTTCAAATAATTAAAAAAAAAAAACCCAAATGAAGCTATTCCTAACTGCCCCAAACCAGAAACAAGATTCATAAGTAGATTAACAACTATAGTACACACCCACACAATGTAGGTATTACCCAGAGGTAAAAGAATGGTGTTTTTGTTTGTTTGTTTGTTTGTTTTTGAGACAAAGTCTCTTTATGTAGTCCTGGAACTTACTATGTAGAACAAACTGGCACTGAACTCACAGAGATCCACCTGCCTCTGCCTACCAAGTGCTGGGATTAACAGCATGCATGTTCTGCCACCGCCACCACCACCACCACCACCTGACCTAAAAGGATGCATCTTAACTGCATGCTACCGCCGGGCAGTAGTGGCGCACACCTTTAGTCCCAGCACTTGGGAGGCAGAGGCAGAAGGATTTCTGAGTTCGAGGCCAGCCTGGTCTACAGAGTGAGTTCCAGGACAGCCAGAGCTACACAGAGAAACCCTGTCTCAAAAAAAAAAATAATAAAACAACAACAACAACAACAACAAAAGGACGTGAAACAATTATTTAAAAAAAAAAAGCAAAGCATGCTACCAAGTAAAGTAAGTCATTCCAGAAATACTAATAACTCTATAATTATATTATATGTGAAAAATAGAAATTAACATGAAAAGGAGTTCTAGAGCAGTGAAAAGATTCTGTGTAAGGCTGTGATAGTGGATACATGACTTCATACATTTGTCAAAACCCACTCAGGACAAAAAGTGGGCACTATTGTATACAAAAGAGCCTGATGTACAAAGAAGCATAGGGCCTGACCTTTAAGTCCTCCTTCAAGCCATTTAAGAACGAAATTTGGTAGTTGCACCTCTTCTCTCTACTCACCAGGATACCTATCTTCAAATAAAATCATCTAACCACAATTTTACTGAAAAATATCAAATTGGAAAGAGCAACATTGGCATGTGCCCAGGACATTACACAGTGTAGAGTGGGAATAGTCATCCTAATAAAAAAACTGAGGGTTATCTGTATTGGGAACAAAGGAAGGCAAGGAAGAAAAGACAGACTTAAGGATCCTGGAACACTCACAAGTAAAGTAAGGCAGAGATCCAGAAGGGATTCCAACTTCTGAAAACACTATTTTGAAATAGTATCAAATAATTCCATTTTTAACTAAATAAACCCACTTACAAGCTAAAGGACATATAAGATAAAAATAAGACATTACTCAGTATCTAAAATAAGGACTGAAAATGAATGACTCACTTCTAATAATTCTGAGACAATGGGCAGTACTTCAGGATTACAGATATCAATAGAGTCATCGCGATAGGTCTTCTTTTTATATGAGATATTACCCAAATGTAGTATTGCTGAGAGAAGAGAGAAAATCCTATGAAAATAAAAGCACAGATTAAAGTTTGCAATGTGCATTCTCAAAGCTCATTTCACTCAAAAATCCAAAACAAATCCATCTGTACAAACTACGAAGTATTTAATCTTCACAAAAGGATAGTAATTTTAATTAAATTTTATCATTTAAACTGTATGTTAAATATTAAACAAATTACATTTATCATGAATCCTACAAACACTTCAAAAATAGTTCTAAAAACAGCTAGATACAAAAGTGTCTGTCTGTAGTTTGAGTTACTCAGGAGGCTAAGACAGACCTTTACACTCAGATCTCTGAAGCAGTCTAAACAATATATAATAAGAAGACCCTGCCTCTAAAATTAAACAGATGAAAGTTATGAAAAAAAGTATTCCTCTGCTAAAAAGACAAGATTGTACCTTTAATTTTAAACAGTGCGCTTAAATATAAATTACTTCATTTTCTAAAATAAATGGGTTTTGGTATATGTATGTTGCTGTACTGTCCTGTACACGTGTAAGTGTGAGTACACAGAGTGCGTATGCATGTTAATGCATGTGAAGGCCCAAAGGAGATATTGAGTGTCTTTTATCTAAGTTTTTATTATTTTATGAATGTGCCTACAAGTGTATCTATGTATCACATTCATGTAGTGCCTACAAAGGCCAGAAGAGGACAGCAGATTCCCTGGAACTGGAGGTAACATGGTTCTGAGGAGTCATGTGGGCATTGGGAATTGAAGAGCATCCAGGGTTAATTAACTTCTGAGCCATCTCCAGTTCACAGGTGTGAATAGGAAAATCTCTCTTCTCCTTGAGGCATATATTGAGGTAAGGTCTCTTGCTAAAAGAGCTTGCCATTTTGGCTCTCCTCACTGTCCAGCTAGCTCTAGAAATTCCCTCTCTTTGCTCCCTATCCACTGGGACCACCATGCCTCCCAGGCTTTTCTAATGTGCGTTCTGAGGATCTGAAAGCCATCACTCATGTTTCCGTAGCAGGAACTTCATGCAAGGAGCCATCTCTCCAGCCCTATCAAGAGTTCTTCCATTTTCATTCTGCTTATATTACCATGTATAAAAACTCTGTGGTTTTTCTGCTGTTTTTTGTTTGATTTTTGAGGGTGTTGCTGCCAGGGATTGAGTCCATTGTCTTGTGTATGGAAGGCAAACACTTTTATCATGGAGCTACAGTCACATATCAAGAAATTTTAAAATAAAAGCAAACATGCAAATATGCATGTAATATTACATGTTACATATAGACATGTATAACCTAACACTAAAATTCACTGATACAGAAAATGAAAAGCTGTAATTTAAAAAAAACAGTAGTTTTTAAGATATGTCTATATACAGCTTCAAGAAGCTTTATGAGTCCTCAAATTATATGCAAATGTTTATGAACATACATCTTACCAAAGCGTTTTAGCTTCCATTAGCTTCTCAAAGATTATATAATGAAACAGGGAGCAGGAGGACACTCAAACCTTAATATGACTAAGGCAATAGTGATGCCATCTATAAAACTGTTCAAAAGAACCACAGGAAGTGGCATGACTCTTATGAAGATAGCCAACTATGTTTCTGATGGATCTGAGGCCTGCGCCACAGAAAGGAATGCATGGCTAATACTGTAACCATGGCCAAAAGTCCAGGAGACTGAGCAGTCACAGCCCCAGTAGGACCCACTACCATTATTTTGCTAAAGACTTTCTGTCAAACTGCCTTCTAAATATATGTTATACCCACAGATTAGTGCTGCTCTCAACCATAGTCAAAGAAGATTCTTTTTGCAGTGGGCAATCAATGCAGAGACTCATAACTGGTCAAAGTGTTAGGAATACGTGACTATTGAGTATTCCCTTAGAGAGACTTGTGGATAAATCCCACAATGCTCAGAATACACCACCAAAGACAGGGTCAAGAGCCAAAGAATGGAGAGGAGTGCTGCAAAATACTGTCTTCTGAACATTACATGGTCGCTGAACTTACCAACTCAGAGATCTATGAAAACCTGAGAAAGACTTGACCAAAATCAAGCCAGTGAGTAACCTCAGGATGGCTATGGGAAGTATTCACAAGGCTCCATCCTAGCAGAGGAGTTACTGGCAACTGGTGGCTACTCAGAGAGAGGAGTTATTTTTCTTCATAGATATGACTGCTGGTAGGCTCCACGCCTATGCAAGCAATACTAATTCTATTCATGGGGTTATAGAAGGAGGAAAAGGAAGACGAGGAAGCTAAAGACTATATAATACAGATGTATACATGTAAGAAATTGTCAAAGAATAAAAAATGTTTTTAAAAGAATTAAGATGGAGATCTCTTAAAGACACATCATGTTTTTTTTACTACTGGAAATAATAAAATTACATAAGTAAATGAATAAAAATTTTAAAACTCACTGTCTTCGTGTCTTGGGAAGAAATCCTACCATTTCCATGGCCAATTGTAAGCGTTCAAAATCATGCCTCAGATCTTCTCCCTCCACTGTGAAGCAATCCTGCTTAAGACAAGAGGTTTAAGAAAATATATAAAGTTTACTTGTTAAAAACAATGTAAGACACTCATTAATTTAAGTAGAATCTTGTGTAAATGCAAAGTAAAACTAACAGAGTATTTATATATAACTAGACCCATTAGACCTCTTTTCTGATTAGAGATAAAGTAAACATACCTACCAAACACTAACAGTACCTTTTATCTTCCCATAACAATAACCAGCACAGGATAGCAAAAGGACAAGTTAGAAAGCCAACAGTATTTATAAACTATGTGGATACCAAGTTTGATTTTAATAGCACCAAAGAGTATCATATGTAAGGTCTTGAATTAAACACATACACACACAAAAAAATTAGGATAGTAAGTATATGGTTGAGAAGTGAAGCCTAGATTTATATAATATAAACCAGTTGGTGTTATATTAGGTATATAAAGAAAAAATAAGAATAGCAAAAATAAATAAACACACACACACAAACACACACTGATCATGAGGAGGGAACATTATGTCAAAATAGAAGAGCCCTAAAAAAAAAAAAAAAACAAACAAACAGGTGAATCAATAAAAAGTTATTCAGGGGGGCTGGAGAGATGGCTCAGTGGTTAAGAATACTGACTGCTCTTCCAGAGGTCCTAAGGTCAATTCCAGCAACCACATGGTGGCTCACAACCATCTGTAATGGGATCTGATGCCCTCTTCTGGTGTGTTTGAAGACAGCAACAGTGTATTCATATACATAAAATAAATGTCTTTTAAAAAAAAAAGTTATTCAGGGGCTGGAAAGATCACCTACAAAAACCTGCTATTTTCCCAGAAGATGCAAGTTAGTTTGTTGTACTGACAGCAGGTGTCTAACAATCACCCGGAACTCCAGCTCCAAGGTATCTGATGCCCCTTTCTGGCCTTCACGGGCACAGGCATACATTTGGCACACATTCACATAAACAAACACACACACATAAAATTAAATAAAATATAGTAAGTATTTTTTTACTTGTAATGGGACAGCAAGATAATTCAACAGGAAAACACTTGTTCAAGCCTGACAAGCCAAAAATCAATCCCCAGAAATCACACAAAAGTAAAAACTGATGATTTCAAAAAGACGCCACATACGTACATCAAACATACATGAAATAATGATAAATATTTTTTTTTCAGATTTCTTTTTTTTTTTATTGGATATTTTATTTACATTTCATATGTTATCCCCTTACCCATCCCCCACCCACCCGGGAACCCCCCATCCCCTTACCCCTCCTCCTTCTTCTCTGTGGATGTAACCCCCACCTACCCCCCCCACTCCCACTTCCCCACCCTGAAAATTCCCACCCCCTGGGGCATCCAGCCTTCATGAGGTCAAGGATCTCATCTTCCACCTGTGCCCAGCAGGGCCCTCCACTTTTACATATTCAGCTGAAGCCATCCCTCCATAAGTGCTCCCAGGCTGGTGGTTAGGACCCTGGGAGCTGTGGTTGGTTGGTATTGTTGCTCTCCTCATGGTGCCACAAACCCTTTCAGCTGGCATAATGACTCTATAGGCCAAAGGCCCCTAGTAACCAGCCTGCTGCTCCAAGTTTGCTCACCAGGATACACAAAGGGAAATGGAAGAACGAGCTCCACAAGCTGTGGTCTGACCCCCACTCCTACACAGTGCCATGTGTACTGTGGCACACACAAACATGGACATCCACACATATGTACACACAATAACAGTTTTACATTATATTTTTAAAAGTAGATATGGACTCCAAAGAGATAGCATGTGCTGTAATCTTAGCACTAGGTAGGTAGGAGGAGGAGAATGAGGAATTTGAGGATAGCCTGAGCTACACAGAGAGTTTAAGGCCAGATGGAAGAAAGAAAATGGTTGTTGAGCACTATATTATATTAACTATTTTATGAGCTGGGAGAGAATGCTGACATCAGGAGTGCTTGCTACTCGTAAACAGGACTGGGGTTCAGCTCCCAGCACGCACACTGGACAGCTTACAGCCGACTAACTCGAGCTCAAGGGGATCTGATGTCTTCTGACTTTTACAGGTACTCACATGTACAAAGAGTCAAACCACATATACACATGAATACAAAACAAATCTCATAAAGTGTGTGTGTGTGTGTGTGTGTGTGTGTGTGTATGGTAGCATATGCCTATAATAGGGGAATCACAAACTCTATGCCAGCCTGGACTGCAGAGCATAATTATCCCATCTCAAAAAACATGAAATAAAACAAGTAACCAAAGAATGGTTTTTAGTATAACTTTTGCATTTAAGCTCAAAAAACAGTCAACAGTAATATTACACACACAGTCCCTTTACAAGCTCACATACCACTTCATAGAGGTTGTCTAAAACATCTCAAATTTCAATTTACTTTTTTTTCCTTTTTTATTATTCATTTACATTTCAAATGATATCCCCCTTCCTGGTTACTCCTCCACCAACCCCCAACTCCATCCCAACTCCCCTTCCCTTAGTCTTCAATTTACTTTTTAATACCTATCTTCCTAGGGCATGATACATTAATTATTCAACAGACAAAATAACTGATCTGTTTTATTAACCACAAATCGCAAGCATCAAGTCAGTGCTGAGATAAAATTACTGAAATAAAGGTGGAAAAGGGGGGTTGAAAATAAAAAGAGAAACTGCCAAACAATCAGACTCTGACACCGTGGGACCTGATTGCAGTAACCTCAGCAAACATTTAGAGTAAGTCCTAATGATCTATGCTACCTTACCTCAAATAGCCAATCACAAGATAATAGACATGTAAACTTTACTACTATCATATGGAACCCACATTCTCAGAGGCCAGTTTCCTATAGAGACTGTCTCTTACAGCGCTGTCATTTTCCTGAATAAATCTTTTCTGTGTCTATACTGGTCTATAAATACTTTCAATCCCATAACTTCATGCACAATCACTGAATCATATACTGGACTGAATGACCTTAAGAAATAAAGTATTTACAGAGTAGCTATAACATGTTGAAAAAATTTACTAGCTATTATGATTTCATGATTACATCTTGAAATAAAGTCTAAAACTCATGATTTGAGTTTAATTTTCCATGTGGAAAGGTATACATTCACACTCTGAAAGTTAAGGAATTTTCCTTGGCCTGCAATAAAGTCTTGTTTATTTGTG
Organism: Grammomys surdaster; assembly: GCF_004785775.1. Classification (NCBI taxonomy): domain Eukaryota; kingdom Metazoa; phylum Chordata; class Mammalia; order Rodentia; family Muridae; genus Grammomys; species Grammomys surdaster. The sequence continues at coordinate 4,189,134 of NW_021604686.1, read as the reverse complement.
CTTTATTGTTTTTAAACAAACAATGCATACATTCTTATATGTGGATTCTACTTTTAAGATTTAGACACGTATTTGGAATAACTTCAGAAGTTGGGTACCTAGTAATGGATCAGGAGGGAAGGACAATCTTCCAAGTAAGGGAGAACAGAATACAATGTTATAAGGAGTTAACAAGGAAACTAGAGAAAGGATTAAATGAGGAGGTAAACAAGAGGCCAGGGTAAAGAAGAGAATATGGGAATGAACAACTAACACTGAAAGCCCTTTGAAATGTCATATGGAACCCTACAACTGTAGAAACTTATTAAAATATATACATAAAAGAAAGGAATTTAAATGAATAAGCCACATAATAGGGGAGACAAAACCCTCCCTAACTAGACAGTTTAAGCCACCAAGTAAAGTAACGCCCTTAGTGCCAGGAATGGGTTATATCTTACTGAGCTGACAAAAGGGGTCCATAGAAGCTCCTCCCAAATATCACAGGCTATTGTCAAGACTACTGATTACATTCCACAACCTAACAGCAAGGCCCTATTGCTGGAGACATCAAGCTGGCGCCCACTATAAGCTTCATTCCTACTGACTAGAGTTCACAGGGCTGGAAGGAACTTTGCATACTACAAGAGAAGAGTGTCATCAATGTCACCCAGCTACAAATCCTGCAACCTCCAACAGTGATCTGGCTGTAAGATACACTGATGCAATAGTGGCACTAAAGTTATGAGAATAACCAACCACTGCTTGAATTGGTTTACGGCCTATTCCATGAGCTGGAAACCATACCTGACACTGTTGAAGTGGCTAAGAAACTAAGACTAGACAGGTTTAAGGCAGAGGGGGAAACACTACTACTATTCTGCTCCAACAGCAGTCCTAAAGCTGTAGGTCAAGACCTCTTTGGGGGCTCGAAACCCTTTCACAGGGGTCGCCTAAGACCATCCTGCATATCGGTATGCATACTACATCTATAACCGTAGCAAAATTACAGTTATGAAGTACCAACAAAAAATAATTGTATGTTTTTTTACTTAACCCTTACAGCATTGGGAAGGTTGAAAACCACTGTGCTAAAGGAACATAGCAATAAAATTACTCCTAATGAGATATTGCTATTCCGCACTTTATAAGATCAGCCTTTATAAGATAAGCTGCTTCTTGCAGTATATGGGAAATACAGAGGAGACCTACAATGTGCAAAAAGTAAGAGGCTTTGGAGTATGCAGCCCTACACGGAATGTCTACATCAAAGCCCTCCTCTCAAGGATCTCAAGGATGAAAGATGCAGAAATATAAGAACCAGAGGGGGTGGATGGCTCCAAAGAAACAGCATTTACAGACACAACAGGAAAGATACACATGAATTCACAGAGACTAACAACATCAAATCTGAAAACATTTAAACCAGACAAAATCCCAGCATGAAGAAGTGACCACAAAGTTACACTGGGTACCAAAAAGCTATTTGGAACTGGTAACTTCTGGAAAGGGAGTATCAGTTTTCTCAATGGAGTGACACTGGGTATATCAACAATACTCCAAACCAGGCCCAATGCCCAGGAGTAGTCAGCCAACACAAACAGGAATCCAGATTTTCTGTGTACTTTTCAGTTTAGTTTGCTTTTGATTAATTTTTATTATTTTGTCTTATTGTGTTTTTTTCTATTTGATATTTTTTTTTCCTTTGAGAGAGAGTTGTGTGTGCATCAAGCTAGGTGAGTAGGAAGATCAAAAAGATCTGGGAGGAACTAAGGAGAAGAAAAAGAACTTGATCAAGTATATCATACAAAAATATCTTAAATAAAAATAAACACAATTTCACTCTGTAGTTCAGGGAGGCCTGAACTCACAGAAAACTTCTTGATTCAACCTAAAAGTACTAGGATTACAGATATGTACTATCACACTTAGTAAACATATTTAAGCAGTAATACATATTTAAAGATTTTATTGAACCCAAGACCTCCATTTATTCATTTTAAAGTGTATCACACATTTTTAATACTATGACGGAGAGTGTAAACATGTTTATATAAAAGCAACATATACAGCAGTGAGTCTTACAACTGATATGGTTCTTATCTGCTGCAAAAGTGAATGAAACAGGAACCTAACATACTGGGAAAGTGAAGCAAAAAACATACTGAAAGAAAAATCATATTTGCAGTCATCCTCAATTAAATATTTTTTACTCATAAGTAGAATGTGGTCTCAATTACTTTTTTTAAAGTATCTTGATTTCCTTAACTGTTTCTATAATGACAGTTGCAGAGAAAAAGCATGAATAGACTTAATTTCCTAGACCAAAACTGTCCTTATCTTACATGAAACTTTTCCAGAAGTCAGTCTTTTAAATATACCAAGATACAAAAACAACTAGGGGAAGAAAAAGACTAAAATGTGGAAAAGGTAGCTTAACCATAGACCATGACAAAGGTAGCCACCACTGTCAGTGCTCTAGTTTCATTTCTGTTGCCGTGATGAAACATCCTGATGAAAAGCAACTTAGAGGAAAAAAAGTTGTTTATTGAGCTTACAGTTCCAGAACTGTACCCATCATTTTAGGGAGGTTAAAGCAGGAATTTAAAGCATCACTTCAGTCAAGAGCAGAGAGAAAATAAATGTATGGTCCTTGCTTGGTTGGTTGCTTACTAGTCATGCTTACCTAGTACTCTGTATCCCTATACAGGAAAGGGCTCAAATTTATGGAACAGTACTGCCCACAATATGGACTAGATCTTTCTACATCAATTAACAAAAAAGACAATCCCTCACAAACGATGCCCAGAAGCCAATTTATCTTGATAATTCCTCAATTGAGACTCCTTTGTCAGGTGAATCTAGGCTATGACAAGCTAAAACAACCATCCCAGTGTGTGACTAGAGCTTTATCCCAAACTTATCTCTGGGAAACAATATGAAATTAGAACTGAGAGCGCTGTAAGCACTGGTAAGTGTAAACATAAACATACATAAGCATAAATGTATACTTATCCCTAGTTTGGTTTTGGTTTTGGTTTTTCGAGACAGGGTTTCTCGGTGTAGCCCTGGCTGTCCTGGGACTCACTCTGTAGACCAGGCTGGCCCCGAACTCAGAAATCCACCTGTCTCTGCCTCCCAAGTGCTGGGATTAAAGGCGTGCGCCACCACTGCCCGGCTTATCCCTAGCTTTTTATACATAATTTTTTGCTAAATCATGAATAAACTGGAGTCTTGGGGAAATAAACAAACAGAAGAAACTTTAAACAATTACATTACATACCAAGTTCTAATACAGCCAGGACTAAATAGAGAGGTAATCATAGTCTGGCTCTAATTATTTGAAAAGTATAATAAACAGGACTAACTATGCTGAAAGTAGCATTAAGAACAGGAAATTACAGGTGGAGGCAGGATTCCAGTGGGTAAAATCCTTGCTTTTCAAGCTTGAGTTTAATCTCTAGGGTCCACATTTTTAAAAGCTGGGCATGGTGGCAAGTGTCACTAGGGACGTGGAGACAGATGGGTCTTGCTGGCCAGTCAGTCTAGCCTACTTTCAAGATGCAGGCCAGTGAAAGGCGTGGTCTTAAAATAAACAAACAAATAAATGTGGATAGCACCTGAGAACAAAATTGTTCTCTAGCTTCTCCATGTATACTTACACAAATAGAAGAAAAAACAGACATGCACGTACGCACACGCACACACACGAAAACTGTAGCTACAAAAGTCCTTTAATAAAAAGATGTACTCTGATTCAAATGATGGCAGCAACTATCGAAGTGACATTTTCACCTAGCACTTCAGTTCAGTTCTCTAGTCTTCATACATACTGTCAAATTTAATACAAACCCTGAAGACAATTTTTGAAGAATTTTTTTTCTTTGCTCTGTTTTTTGTTGTTGTTGTTTTGGGGGTTTTTTTTTGTTTTTTTTTTTTTTTGTTTGGTTTGCTTTTAAGAAAATTTCACTATTTAGCTCAAGCTGGCCTTATATTTGTTAAGTAGCACAGGCTGGTCTAAACTTGACATATTCCTGTCTCAACCTTTCTGAGTACTAGATTACAGGCCTGTGGTTTTTTGGTCTTTTTGAGACAGAGTCTTGCTATATAACCCAAAGTTCAAAGAATACATGCATGCTGAAGTGACCAAAGACCACTGTTCTCTGAAACAGAAGGCAGGAATAAAAGGATTAACTAAAAAATTCAAAGAAAAAAAAAATGAAATGACCTTCTGAAGGTCTTAACATGAGTAAGTGGATGAGCTAGTATTCTCACATCAAATTCTTAAGCATTACTTAAACTTCAGACAAATGCAGACCAATCCACAGTTGTATAGAAAAGTATGAACAAGCTCTTTCTAAGCCGGCACTCCGTAAGGACGAAGCCATGTTCAGCTCGAGCGCCAAGATTGTGAAGCCCAATGGCGAGAAGCCGGACGAGTTCGAGTCTGGCATCTCTCAGGCGCTGCTGGAGCTGGAGATGAACTCCGATCTCAAGGCGCAGCTGCGGGAACTCAACATCACCGCAGCGAAGGAAATCGAAGTTGGTGGTGGTCGGAAAGCTATCATAATTTTTGTACCAGTTCCTCAGCTTAAATCTTTCCAGAAAATCCAAGTCCGGCTAGTTCGTGAATTGGAGAAGAAGTTCAGTGGAAAGCATGTAGTCTTCATTGCTCAGAGGAGGATTCTGCCCAAGCCAACCCGGAAAAGCCGCACGAAAAATAAGCAAAAGCGCCCCAGAAGCCGCACCCTGACAGCGGTGCATGATGCCATCCTTGAGGACTTGGTCTTCCCAAGTGAAATTGTGGGTAAGAGGATCCGTGTGAAACTGGATGGCAGCCGGCTCATAAAAGTTCATTTAGACAAAGCACAGCAGAACAACGTGGAGCACAAGGTCGAAACTTTTTCTGGTGTGTACAAGAAGCTCACAGGCAAGGATGTTAATTTTGAATTCCCAGAGTTTCAGTTGTAAAGAAAATGACTGAATAAAAAGTGTCATTCATAGTAAAAAAAAAAAAAAAAAAAAGAAAAGTATGAACAAGAAATCAATCATATGTGAGAGAGCTTGCAGTGGCCTGTCTCCTTTTCAAAGAGGTATGAGTCACTTGATATAATAAATGAAAGATAGACCAGAAGAGCTTCTTTGGAGTAAAATAAATTATGCATTTTATAATTCATCAATAATATATAAACTGAATATATATTTCCCAAAATGTTAAATCTGAAACCAATAGATTCTTGATTATGAAATGGTGATGAAAGTATACTTTGTCAGGAGGAAAAACCTAGTACTCAGTACTCACACATGCTGTTGCTTCACAAATGGCACAGGCAAACTTTGCAATTAGTACTGTTTATAATGGCATGCAATGAGAAAGCCGAGAAAGCAAAGATGAAGACATGGCGTGTGATGGAGAGAAAATGTTTACATCTCACTCATTATTTAATAGATATAGCTAGATGGAGCTATGCTTTTATAAGTGACTGAGCTATAGATTGAAAGAAAGGCATTTTTGTCATCACTTTATGGTTACAAATTTGTACTTATATAAAATATAACACATATACATAGTCATTTTCTACCACATATGCCTTTATATACCTGTTTAAAACCTTGAATAACCTTTTTAAGATGTTTATTTCTGTGTAATGTCCATGTGTCTATGTATAAGTATGTACACATGAATATAAGTGCCTTCAGAGGCAAAAACAGTACACAGGATCCCTGAACCTAGAGTAACAGGTGTCAAACATGGGTGCTAGGAATTAAGCTATGGTCGTCTGCAGTAGCAAAAGTGCTCTTAAACTTTTAGCCATCTTTCTCATTCCATAATCTTTTTTTTTTTAAATGTGCACTGGTGTTTGCCTGTATGCATGTCTGTGTGAGGGCATCAGATCTTAAAGTTACAGACAGTTGTGAGATGCCATGTGGGTGCTAGGAATTGAACCCAGGTTCTCTGAAAGAGCAGTCAATGCTCTTTACTGTTGAGCCATCTCTCCAGCCCAATAAAATAATCTTGTTTATAAGAATATCAATAATTCAGTGGTGATTAAGGCAAAAGGTTTTTTGTTTGTTTTTCAGTTTTTCAATACAGGGTTTCTCTTTGTAGTCCTGGGTGTCCTGGAACTCTTTCTGTAGACCAAGCTGGCCTCAAACTCAAGAGATCCACCTGCCTCTGCCTCCCAAGTGATGGGATTAAAGACACTTTTCTCTGCGAGACAAAAGTTTTGTAGGAGCTTCTTTCACACATTAAAAAAAAAAAAAATCAGAGAAAAAGAACACTCATTATAAACATTCAGTTTATATGAAGAAGATTAATACCCAATACACGTGGAAGGCAGAAACTGACACCAGGGGTCATCCTCCATCACTCTCTTTATTTGCTGCAGGGTCTCTCATTGAACTTGGAACTTACTATTTCAATTAGAATGTTGAGTCAGAGTTCCTGAGCTCTGTCTTTGTATACAGTCAGCTGAGTACAAACCTGCACCACACCCAGCTTTCATATGGATACTAAGAATCTGAACTCCAGTGTTCATGTTTGTACAAGAAGCATTTCCTCCTTGAGCTATCACCCTAGTTCCTAAAAAGTGATGTCAGTTTATTTTCTAAATATTTATTTTTATTTGATTCCATGTGTGTATATACATGTAGATGTGGATGTGTGCCCTCAGATGCCACAGCGGGCATTAGATCACCTGGAGCTGGAGTTACAGACAGTTATAACAAGCCACCTGACACTAGGTGCTTGGCATTAGATCACCTGGAGCTGGAGTTACAGGTAGTTCTAACAAGCTACTTGACACTGGGTCCTTGGAACCAAATTCTCATCTGGAAAAGCAGCAAGCACTCTTAAACACTCAACTATCTCTTAAGCCCACTAAAAATAATTCTAAGTAAGTATCAAACTAAGGATGAAACTTAATGGTAAAGAGTGTAGCTAGCAGTCACACTGAACTAAAACAAAACAATAAAAACCTCAAGGGGGAAGGGGAATTACTGGGGTTGAAACAGAGCCACTTCAGTGCTGCCCATCAGGGATGCAGTCAATTTACTGTTCATAATAGTGAATGTTTAATGAAGATTAAATTAATCTAAATTAATCTAATTAGGCTAAATATATAAAAACAGTAAATTGGTCTAGCAACACACTATGACACACAAATCAACCATTCAAAGTAATGAAACCTAGGGATGCTCTCAGTTCACACTCGCACTGCTGTCTATCAGCTCATCTTCATACTGAATGATGACGATGAATGCAAATGAGCAATGTCCCTTTAACAGGAACAAAAAATACTTAGGTACTAGTACTGACCGGCTCAGAATCATAGCAATAATCATCCCAGCTCTGTCTGAGGGGTTTCTTTGTTATCTGAAAGTAAGGCACATTAGTTAGGTAGAAGTTATTAGAGTGGAATTATACTTCTGCAATGATGCTGAGATGCAATATTTAGAAAGCAAGACTACTATCCAAAGAATAGTTATTTTGTATAGCAACATACTCTAGTAACAACTAGATAGATATTTCAGATTCTGGGAGAATGTATATTATTCTATTCAACTTACATATGTCACTGCCCATTGGCTGAAATTTGTATTAACAAGTAAGTTCCTTATCCTATAAGTACTGATATTATTTATGCAGGTATGTTGTAGCCACTAATTACACAAAAAGTCAGAAGGACTATAAAATACTGAGTCAGTAAAAATTATCATCTCATTTCTAAGTGCTTACAACTTTGTTTTAAAAAAAATTACTCAGGGACTGAATTAGTAATTTTTAAAAACATACTTAATTTTGTATAGTTAAAAAATTCTAGCATTCAAACAGAAAGTGATGTTATTTCTAAGTTCTGGATCTATTAATATAAAGTTAAGATAGTTTATATTAATATGAAGTTGTAAATTAAAAGTACCAGGTAGAGCATACTGTACATTTGAGGAAAAGTCCATGGTATTACTTTCATAATATTTAATAAATATTTCTTTTTCTCATTCAAGTGTAAATTAAATTAAAAAAATCCAAAAAAAATCCTAAGGGTACTTTTCATTGTCATAAAGAACTTTTTCCTATAAATATTATATTTTCCCCTCAAACAAATAAAAAATGAGGGGTTATTTTATTCTTTAAGTGATATAGTAACAATACCACTAACAATTGGGTTTGAAATTTTACTATGAGGAACAGAAAAATAGAGAAATCTATACCCTGAAAATGTGTGATGATCATTCCTTGGTATGGAAGCTAAAGCTGAATTCTGAATTTTAAAGAAAAAATACATTCTCTAAATTATTTGCCTATGCAAAATTTCATGCTGATGCTTTTTTCTATTTTGTTTTGTTTTTACAAGAAATCACAATGTAGCACAAGTTGCCCTGGAATTCATTATAGAGACCAAGCATGGAAATCCTCCTGCATCCGCTTCCCAAGTGTAGGATGACAGGAATGAGCCATTATGCCTGGGTTCCTATAGAATGTTTAAGAGGACTGTTCATTAAATTATACAGTGATACTCTATGCCAGTATCATAGCATGCAGACATATGCACATTAGACTGCAAAACATGCAAATCAAGTTCAAAGCAATCTCTTTGCAATTTGTAAGCATTAATCAACAGTTACATTTAACATCTTAGGGTACGTAAACTGTCAGTCATGACAAAAAGGATGCAACACTTTTCTGGTAAGAAAGTACAATAAAACAGTTTAATATTATCAAAAGAATCTCACAAAATACACATAAGATATACATAATTTTTATCACTTATACTAAGTAGATAATCCTTTTTAAATTCAGAAAGTGTACAACACAATTTTTTAGACTGTCTACATAAAGGCAAACGTGTCCATACAAAAGTATCTATACAGAACTGTCTCAGTACCTAAAACTTAGTTATCCTCTACATTTCAAGATGGTTTCATGAATTCTTACCTGGTTGAGAAAATGATATTCCTCGGGCTGTTTAAGGTGGAATGCTAACCTCTCCTCTTCACTGGCTCCTGCGAGGAGGTAATAGAATACATGATAGTTCCTGTTGGGGACAAAGCATATCATCAACATGACTAGTTCTAGAAATGTTTTTTGTTTTGTCATAAAAAAGACAGGTGTCTTTCACCTGCTCAAACAAGGAGCAAAAATTCATCCTTAACTAATCTGTACACCTTGCACAATTCATACAAATATCTTTATAGTACTAAAAAACTGGTTGTAAGATTCATATACTGCAGAATGAAACACCAAGATGCAGCTTTGGCAAGAGTTGTCCACAGGGGCGCTAAAAACACCTACTGTTCCAGCTCCCTGCCTGATTCTGCCCCACCTGATGCTGTTTCCAGAGACTTGCTCCAAGAACAGCTTCAGAAATAACTGCTTATTCCCAATGACCTCAGTTCATCCAGACTTTCAGACAGATCCAGTCAGAACATCAGTCAAGCCCTGAACTTTTTAAGCATACACAGACTGGATAACAAAGGCTAAAGCTAGCTTTCTTAAGTCTAACCTATTTTTCCAATTTTCCTACCCCTCTCCACCTCTTAAAAAATAGTAATATTCATTGCCCCAATTCAGCAGGAAGAAGCTATAGAGGATTATCATCCCTGTTGCTTGGGTTTGTGTGTCTGGTTGTGGTTATTTTGAAAATTATAGATAGACTGTCACTTCAAGGGATAATTTGGAAATGGCCATAATTTTGGACAGGGAGAAAACTAAATAGAGAGATTAGACTTGGGGATTTATGTCTTTCCTCTTCTCTATCCTTTCTTTGGTAAAGAAAAGGGGGTTGAAAAGAAAAAGGAGGTAGAGTAATAGTATAAGAAAATGGATATATGGAATGGATTACTAAATTTACTCTTATACAAAAAAAATGTTATAGTCATAATCTTACATTGGTAGAAATCGCTAAATTCTGATGCAGAATTGAAGTTATATGTTCTTATATTGGTACAGAATATATATAATGATACAGGTTTAAAGTTTTTATGGTATAAATCTTTGTATATTCATACAAATTTTAAATTAACTTTGTTACTCTTAGATAGGCATTGTGCCTATGCAAGTCATTCAAGAATACAAAGTTCAGACCCAGTCCTTCTAATAGCTGCTATTATAAACTATTTAAGATGATTAAGTAATGAAGTGAAGGTCAGACAGTAAACTCATGGTAATATTAGAGTCTGAATTAATTATAATCAAATGTTTTCAAGAATATTCAAACAGTAAATAGGTAAGAATAAACAAGGTTTAACAGTTTAGATATACTATATATAGATAGTCTTCAAAAGCATCAGAGATCCACAGAATATAACGTCTAAAATCACCTTGTTACTAACAGATCTTTTGACTATGAGACACGTCTGACCCCGACAGTACCCCCTTCACACTTCAAAGAAGATACTGAGCATCATTACCTCCATATGGAGTTGCTCCAGTTGTTGCAAGGTAGCCACTGGGCAAGAATTGCCCTAATTCATCTGCAGACAGAAAAAGACTATCCAGGAAAGGACACATGATAGTCATGTGGGATAGTCAACAGCTTAGCTCTCCCAAGACAGGGTAAGCTAGTCCTTCATAATTCCTTCTTCACTTAAAGTCTGTCAGATGGTTCTGGGCCAGAAAGCTTAAGACAGATGCTCTCATGCTATGAGGACTATAGAAGACGGTCCGGCAGTCAGCTATCTCTACACATTAAGCTTTGGAAACAATCTTTAAGCTTCCTACATATTCAGGTAACATTTAATTTGTTCTTGGGTTTCTGATGAGGTTGAAGACTAGTTAGTCTCATAATCAAACTTAAGTTGTTTTCCATTAAGGAGGATGTTCTAGATTTGAAAGGATAGTTTTCAGAGGGTAATATAATTTAAATAAAACATAATTCAGGCATAGAACTGTAAACTCTTTAAGTTAGGATAAATAATACAGCACTGTATCTAAATTGACAAAACTGATACACTGGATGTTTTAAGTGTATATCGTACCTTATAATTTACATAATTATTATAATTATGCTCAATTTGTATCTGAGAGAAAAGAGCCTTTTTAAGGGACAAAAAGGGGGAAATGCTGTGGGTTTGGTCTAATGCTGCTTGTATTTGAAAGAAGCCTACCCCCAGTTGGTTTTGATTGGTAAATACAGTTGCCAACAGCCAATGGGTGGGCAGGGAAGAGAGAAGAGGCAGAGGAAGGGAAAGGAAGGAGGAGATCCGACATGCTGGGAGAATGTGTGGAACAGAGGGCATAGTCACCATGTAGGAGCCAGGGAAGAATGGCCTTAGGAGGGCTGCCCAACTGGGTCCAGGGCAGCTAAAATAGAATATAAATTTTAGTAAGTAATGACTTGGTAATATCAGAGGGGGGTTGGAGGTTAGGAAGTAGCTGTTTAAGGAGTATCACAATACAAAGGCTGTGTGTACTTGTGAATGAGAGATTCATTTGGGAACACTAGGACAGGTAGTGAGGAACATAACCCTACAGACAACCCTGCTGGATCAATTTGAGTATCTAACTGGTTACTGCTATACATATGGCTCAAGAATAAATGAGTTATCATCTGAAAAATTACCTTTCAGTCCTAAAAATTATTTCCTGTCCTAAATTTATCTAGAATGGAGAAAGAATAACAATCCTGCATGTCCAATAAAAATCTTCCAACTGAATTTAAAAATGTAGCATTCCACTCAAGAAAGAAATAGTAGTTAATATAAATATAAAATCTATACATAATATACAGTGAATTAAAGATCACAATATACAAATAAATAAAGGGAGTCTATGATGCTGAAAACTTGATCTAACTATACAAATAAAAAATATATACCGTTCATTATGCTCTTGATAAACAAGTCTAGATTTTTCCAGAAGATATTTTTCAACATAGGCCCTGGAAAAAAATAAAATAGGTTGATATAATAAAAATTAGTTTATGTAAATAACAAAGTTTAATGTAAGGTAGATTTTATTTATTTAGACAGTTAAAAACTGTAAGAATCATTCTCCAGATGACAGCAGCACATCCACCATTATAACTGTTACAGATATTAGCATTATCCATGGTAAATTCTCAAAACCCTAAGTCATCAAATGGCTAGTGAGTGAGATAAGCAGGTGAACATATCAAGAGTAAACATGTGATGAAACCCTGTTTCAAAAATAAAAAAACAAAACAAAATCATCTACTAGTAATCAGCAACACAATCACCATATGATTATGAGCCCATGTCCGAGTTCACTACAAAGGCTGACTTTCAGTTTTACTACTTCCTTAGGCATCTCTTTTTCTTCTATCCTGATCCATGAGTTCAGTTCCGAGAATGAGAAAGGCACATTATGCCTCTACATTTATCTGCTCACCACAGTGCTAAGCATATCACATGTGTCTAAGATTCTATTTAAAACCAGCATAAAAAAAGAAAAGACAGATGAATTAAATATGGTTAAGACTTAATCATTGCTCAATCTACCTAAGATGTCCTTGCTCTATTTTTTTTCTCTATTTTGTGTATATTTGACTTTCTAAATAAAATTATCTAAAATTTACCTCACAATGTCAAGATAATTATATTAGTTGTATATTCAATTTGACCATCTGACCTCTATAACATTGCTAAACTTTTTTTTTTTTTTGCCTTTTCAAATACAACAAGCTCTTGTTATGATGACAGTCATTTACTAAGGACAATTCCTCACTTCATAAAATTATTTCCTAGTCCTTCCACTTGGCAAATTTTTAATACTCAACATAAGGCCTTTCAGAAACATACTTCAACGAAATTGTCATTTACTATAATCTACTTATATGAGTATCTCTTTCCCTAAAAGACAATGAAAATGTCAAAGGCAAAAAAACATGTTTACATGTTTTTTTTTTAATCTTCAATATTTTGAACAATGCCTGATACTCAAAATGCACCCCACAAATCTATGCTTAATAAATAAAGAATGAGTTAATGCTCAATCCAAATATGTTGTTTACTCAGTTTTTATTCACCACAGGAAAAAACTTTTTTTACGCAATCAACAGAAGAGCCTGCATTTCCTTCAATAAAGGAAACTACACATCTATTTCCTAATTCACAAAACTACCTTAATCAATGAAGATTACTATTACATTTGAGGTTAAAAGCAATATACATGACTTTACCTATATATAGCCATTCTCTTCTGAAACACAACTATAAGCCTAACTCCTTGACGATATCCCACTTTTAAAAGTACCAACTGAGCCTATGGAAATGACCTATGAAACTGCTACTGAATATCTCCCAAGGACTTTTATGGTTGTTGATAACATTGGTTTTAGGTTCTTCACAGATGGGCCAATACGTTGTATACAATGCTGTAGTTTTGGCCATGCTTTTTTTAAAAAAATGCAGAAGTACATAAGACTGAGATATAATTCACATAGCATAAAACATAACCTATCAATCTACCTATTAATAGGGGTACAAAAATCATAATAATAGCCATCAAATAGAAAAATAACAATTTATATGTATGGTATGTATACATGTGCGTGTTTGTACTGACAAATTTTCCTGAAATGCAAAATAGTTCAATATTAGAAACGGAAAAAAGTACAGTATCTATGTATTTCAGAAGACATGTTTATCTACATAATCCCGAATACAATTTTGCTGAAATTTAATATCCAACATTAGCATAAACTCAAGACAATTAAAATCAATGTTTAATTAGTTAATAAAATAAAAGTTCTTTGAGTACTGACATAAAAGGCAAAAATAATATTATAGTGTATTTGTAATGGCCAGACTTTAAATATCCTCTACAAAAGGCTATAGGCCAAAGACTGAACCAGAAGCCTATAGTATTAGTAAGAAGGAGACAGCCTCAGTGGAAGAAAATTAGGTAAAGTGTGCTTTTGTAGGGGATACTGACATCTTCCTCTCCCTCTCTCTTCTTTGCTTGCGTTCTAGCCACGATATGGTTATCACCATGTGATCTAGACACAATCCCAGCAAAGATACTCTTGCCTGCCACAGAACCACAGACAACACAGCCAATCAATCATGGATTTATACTTCTGCAAGTGTGAACCTAAATAAAATCTTTCCTCTTTTACCTCTGGCATTTTGTCACAGCAATGAAAAGTTGGCTCTATTAGTTACATTTTCTCATTGCTGAGGCTGAATACTTTACAGAAAAAAATCCTTTGAAAGGAACAACTTCATTTTAGCTCATGGTTCAGGAGACAGCCCATCATGGCAGAATGGCTTAGTTCAGAGGGAGAGCTTACTGAAGTTTGTTACTGTTCTCAGCAGAAGCAGGAAGCTAGGGCCAAGAGTAGGCCTGGGCTACGACCCAAGGACAGGCCCAAGTAAGCTACTGGTCTTTTTACAAGTATTATAATATGCTTTGAACAATCACGACAAACATCAAAGCACTAGATGTAAACTATAACAATCAACAGATTCAACCACACGAACAATAAGCACTAAGTAAGAAACCATAATGCAAGAGAAAAAACACACTCATAATAAAATCCTTAAAAATAAACTTAAGGGCTGAAGAGATGACTCAGCGGTTAAGAGCACTGAATGTTCTTCCAGAGGTCCTGAGTTCAATTCCCAGCAACCACATGATGGCTCATAACCATCTGTAATGGGATCTGATTCCCTCTTCTGGTGTGTCTGAAGACAGCAACAGTGTTACTCATATACATGAAATAAATAAATATTTTTAAAAAAATAAATATAAACTCAAATATACAAAAAATTAAAGATGTCAGTCATCTCTAAAATAATCATAAAATTAAATGTTAAACCAATAAAAGTAATAGCTACAGAAGATCGTTAAGTACACAGTTATCTTAGAGAATCCAACCTGTAACGGCTACAGTACAATATGATTCCAACTCTACATTTTGGAGAAAGTAGCATGGAGATAGGGAAAGATCAGTAGTTACCAAGACCTGGAAGAACAAGGCTGAATATGCCGAACACAAAAGATGTTTTAGCACAGTAAAACCATGGTGCCTGTACTACAATAAAAACTGTAAATAGTATCTCTGCAGTCTTCAGAGCCAAAGGAATAAAACATACTGAGTACACTTTAATACCAGTTATGGATTTCACAATTAGTAAGTATGCAGCAACGCTACTGCTCATCAACTTTAACAGGCAGAGCAAACCAGCACAAGATTTATAATGAGGGCAGCTGTGCTGGAAGGATGGGAATGACACACACGAGTGACACACAGGGACTTCCAGCTCCTTCTACTGTGACTCTAAAACTGGTCTAAAGGATACACTATTCATTTTTTAACCTATAAAGTATATTACTAGAACAATCAGATGACTTGTCACAGAAAATGTAAAGATTTTTATTGTATCAAAATCAAATACCTTGATTGGGAGAATATTAATTTGGATATGTAAAAAAGTGTGATTATCTTCAGAAAAGGGTCATTTCCTAACTTGAAAATAGATTTTAGAAAAGTTATAATATAAACATAAGTACATGCAACTGTTAACAGTTAATAAGTATAAATAAGTATGTTAAGAATCATAATTGGCCAGGCAGTGGTGGCACACGCCTTTAATTCCAGTGCTTGGGAGGCAGAGGCAGGCGGATCTCTGAGTTCGAGGCCAGCCTGGTCTACATAGTGAGTTTCAGACAGCCAGGGCTACACAGAGAAACCCTGTCTCGAAAAACCAAAAAAAAAAAAAAAAGAATTAGAATTATAATCGGTCTTACAACTTTCTCAGTCTGAATCCAACAAAAATGAGGAAACAATTTTTATGCAGATACCAATGTCATAATTCATAGCTTATGAAACTAGTAATAATTAAAATACAAATATGATCCAGGAGCTGGAGAAATAACTCAGCAATTAAGAGCAAAGGCTGCTCTTCCAAAGGATCTAGATACAATTCCTAGCTCTCCCATGGCAGCTAAGAACCATCTGTAACATCAGTTCCAGAGGATCTGATGCCCACTCTTCTGTCCTCCAAGGGCACCGAGTTTACATGGTATACACATACACTGAAAATAAAATAGATTTTAATATATGTATGTGTATCTGTAACAAACATGTGTGCATATATAATATATATACATGTGTGTGTATGCTTCTAAAGTGGCAGTACTTACCCGAGTACAGTGCCTGTTTCTTGGTAATTTACTTGAATAAACTTGCCAAATCGACTTGAATTGTTATTATGTGCTGTCTTTGCATTTCCAAAGGCCTGTAAAAATAAACAGTTTTTATTTAAAAAATTTTTTAAACATTCTTTAGTCTTTAATAAAAAAAACCAGTAAGGCATATTTGAGGTAGAATAAAAGAAAATAATGAAAAGCTGAACAAAAAAAATCTTATTATAAAAAATTAGAATAAGATTTTCACCTTATTCTACTTCAGTAAAATGAATCTCAATTTTTAAAACTTAATATACAAGACTGAAATAGCTCAGCTGTTAAGAGCACTTGCTGTCAATTCAGATCATAACACTCCTGGAAACGCTCAGTATGGGGATGCACAACACCTGTACCGCCAACACACTAGGCAGACAGAGAGGAGGAACTTGCTGGCCATTCAATTGGTTCCAGAATTAGTGAGAGACCCTACCTCAAAGGAATGATGACAGTGACAGTACAGAACAATGTGCTTGCCTGGTTACTACAGGTACCTCCACCCACATACATATGTGCATATAAAACATACATTCATACATACACACACAAAATTAATAAAATGAAAATATGTTTCTTTGCCAGGCCCATGCCTTTAATCCCAGCACTCGGGAAGTGAGTTCAAGGTCAGCCTAGTCTACAGATCATTCCAGGACAGCTAGGGCTACACAGAGAAACTCTGCTAGAAAAACAAAAATAACAAACAAACAAAGACATGATTTTTGGTCCCAGCAACTTCAGAGTAATGGGAGCCATTGCAATAGCCACATTGTAAGCACCAGAAGTTCCCAGGAGGCCCAAGAAATGCTGATGGCTTAAGTCACCACAGGACCAAATACAACAAATATAGTCAGGTGACTCTAAATGGCATTACCAGTTGAAGAGGAACCAGAGCTTCTGTCAACTTTGGAAAACTCTGGACATTGGTAAATGAGCAGACATGAGTAAATGCTGGCAAAAACAGGACTAGGGCTGCCCCATCACTAACCTGATGCTGTATAAGCAGCCTGTCAGTGTGAAGACCAAATGCTTGTGCAGGAAAGCTAAGAGATAATTAAGGATGTGGGGTGGGTGCTTTCCCCAGAGGAGTAAGGGTTGGAGTACACTGGTGACTTAAAGCCACACAAAGAGGCTCATTAAATATTAACAAATTCTTTTGTTTCTTTCTTTCTTTTTTTTTTTTTTTTTTTTTTTTGGTTTTCAAGACAGGGCTTCTCTGTGTATCTCTGGCTGTCCTGGAACTCACTCTGTAGACCAGGCTGGCCTCGAACTCAGAAATCCTCCTGCCTCTGCCTCCCAAGTGCTGGGATTAAAGGCGTGCGCCACCACTGCCTGGCAACAAATTCTTTTAAAATAAAATAATCTCATTAACATCAAGATTTCTTCATATTCCAAGGACAGGAAATTTCTTAAGTTTATACTAAAGCATTTTGCAAAGCTGAAAAGAAAATAATGACATAAAGACTCATCATTCTAGAAGTACATAAATGAAACTCCATTAAAGTACTATAATTATTTATTTAAAACAAAGCTACTGTATAGATGATAAACACCTATATGCTCTCTATAGGTGTTTTATGTTCTCTAATCATCACCCAAGGTGTATATAAGGCAAGAAAATAATGACAAGCAATGCTGACACCCCTAGAATAGGGGTAAGGTTCGTCCACAGCACTGGTCATCACGATTTCTGTCTAGCATTTCCAGGAAAAATCTCACTCTAAGGGTTGTGTTCATCTAAACCGACTTACTGATCACTGACTAAAAACAGCCTCGCCACACCAAAACCATCTTTTGGAGAAACCATCTTTTGGAGACAATTCTTTAAACTAAGTTGGTAATAATAAAGTGAGGGGTTGGGGAGACCTCATAATTACATGTATAAAATGGGCTTGAAAAGGTATGAAAAGACAGGGCTAGACAGGTGACTTGGCAGTTAAAGGCACTGGCTACTCTGTGAAAGAAGATCTCCCATGCTCATGGATTGGCAGAATTAATATAGTAAAAATGGCCATCTTGCCAAAAACAATCTACAGATTCAATGCAATCCCCATCAAAATTTTAACTCAATTCTTCATAGAGTTAGAAAGAGTAATTCTCAAATTCATTTGGAATAACAAAAAACCCAGGATAGTAAAAACTATTCTCAACAATAAAAGAACTTCTGGGGGACTCAACATCCCTGACCTCAAGCTGTACTACAGAGCAATGGTGATAAAAATCTGCATGGTATTGGTACAGAGACAGGCAGGAAGATCAATGGAATAGAATTGAAGACCCAGAAATGAACCCACACACCTATGGTCACCTGATCTTTGACAAAAAAGCTAAAAACCATCCAGTGGAAAAAAGACAGCCTTTTCAACAAATGGTACTGGTTCAATTGGAGGTTGGCATGTAGAAGAATGCAAATCGACCCATTTTTATCTCCTGTACAAATCTCAAGTCCAAGTGGATCAAGGACCTCCACATAAAGCCAGATTCACTGAAACTAATAGAAGAGAAAATGGAGAAGAGCCTTGAACACATGGGCACAGGGGAAATTTTTCTGAACAGAACACCAAAGGCTTATGCTCTCAAATCAAGAATCGACAAACAGGACCTCATAAAATTACAAAGCTTCTGTAAGGCAAAGGACACTGTCAATAGGGCAAAACGACAACCATCAGATTGAGAAAAGATCTTTACCAATCCTACAAATGATAGAGGGCTAATATCTAATACAAAGAACTCAAGTTAGACTCCAATGAATCAAATAACACTATTAAAAAATGGGGTACAGAGATAAAGAATTCTCAACTGAGGAATACTGAATGGCCAAGAAGCACCTAAAGAAATGTTCAACATCATTAGTCATTAGGGAAATTCAAATTAAAACAACCCTGAGATTCTACCTCACAACAGTCAGAATGACTAAGATCAAAAACTCAGGTGACAGCAGATGCTGGAGAGGATGTGGAGGAAGAGGAACACTCCTCCATTGTTGGTGGGATTGCAAGCTGGTACAACCACTCTGGAAATCAGTCTGGTGGTTCCTCAGAAAATTGGACATAATATTACCTGAGGGTCCAGCTATACCACTCCTGGGCATATACCCAAAAGATTCTCCAACATATAACAAGGACACATGCTCCACTATGTTCATAGCAGCCTTATATATAATAGCCAAAAGCTGGAAACAACCCAGATGTCCTACAACAGAGGAATGGATACAGAAAATGTAGTACATTTACACAACGGAGTACTACTCAGCTACTAAAAACAGTGAATTCATGAAATTCTTTTTTTTGTTTTGTTTTGTTTTTGTTTTTGTTTTTTGAGACAGGGTTTCTCTGTGTAGCCCTGGCTGTCCTGGAACTCACTCTGTAGACCAGGCTGGCCTCGAACTCAGAAATCCACCTGCCTCTGCCTCCCAAGTGCTGGGATTAAAGTTGTGCGCCACCACTGCCCGTCTGAATTCATGAAATTCTTAGGCAAATGGATGGAACTAGAAAATATCATCCTGAGTGAGGTAATCCAATCACAAAAGAACACACATGGTATGCACTGGTAAGTGGGTATCAGCCCAAATGCTTGGTCACAGACCACATGAAGCTCAACAATAAGGAAGACCAAAGTGTGGATGCTTCAATCCTTCTTAGAAAAGGGAACAAAATACTCATGGGAGTAAATATGGAGACAAAGTGTGGAGCAGAGACTGAAGGAAAGGCCATCCAGAGACTGCCCAACCTGGGGATCCATCCCATATACAGTCACCAAACCCAGACACTGTTGTGGATGCCAAGAAGTGCATGCTGACAGGAGCCTGATACAGCTGTCTCTCCGAGAGGCTCTGCCAGAGCCTGACAAATATAGAGGTGGATGCCTGCAGCCAACTACTGGACTAAGCATGGGGTCCCCAATGGAGGAGTTAGAGAAAGGACTGAAGGAGCTGAAGGGGTTTGTAACCCGATAGGAAGAACAATAATATCAACCATCTAGATCCTCCAGAGCTCCAAGGGACTAAACCACCAACCAAGGAGTACACATGGAGAGACCCATGGCTCCAGCTGCGTATGTAGCAGAGGATGGCCTTGTCAGGCATCGATGGGAGGAGAGGTCTTTGATCCTGTGAAGGCTCAATGCCCCACTGTAGGGGAATTCAATGGCAGGGAGGCAGGAATGGGTGGATGGGTGGGTGGGTGGGTGGGTGGGTGGGGGAACACCCTCATAGAAGAAGGGGACGGGGGATGGGATAGGGAGTTTCTGTGGGGGGGGGGGGGGACGACCAGGAAAGGGGATAACATTTGAAATGTAAATAAAGAAAATATCCAAAAATAAAAAATAAATAACAAGAACCAGGATTCAATTCTACTGCAGCTAATATCCATTGAAAACTTCAGTTCCAGGAGATCCAATAGCCTCTTCTGGCCTTTGCCAGCATTGCACACATGCAAAGATGCATGCAGCCAAAACACTCATATACATAAAATAATAATATAAAATTCTTTTTAAAAAAGGTATTAAAGATTGCTGTACATGTAGGAAGCCATGTGCATGCAAGGTGTTTGCAAATGTCAAGGAATATATGTATGTTCAGGAAAGAGCTCAGACTTGTATTTGAATTTGAGGCTATATGACAGCAGAAAATAAAAGAGAAAATGAAGTTGATACTTAGCAGGCTAATATGGGTAAAAAGAGCGCTTCAATGAGCATATAAAATCTCAAAGAAAAACCTGAGAGCATTAATATGTGTGGGCATCTTTAAGTGTTCCCACTCAATCATAACCACAAAAAACAATGGAGAATTATATGATCACATGTATAAAAGAAGACATATTTAAAATATTAGTTCACAAGTCATAAAACAACCAAACAGGAGTAACAAAACTAATAATCACACCTCCCAGAGAAACTTTATTTCCAGAAGTATCACATTATACTAAATTTCGGTTTTTATCTCCCTTATCGAGCCAAATTCAAACAGACTTTTGCCCTGCTTCTTTGTAAAGAGATAGGCTACTATTCCAGCGACTCAAAAAAACCTCTTTTCGGTTTTCTTCTTTTGATGGTACTGGTGTTAGAATACATGGCTTGCACATATCAAGAAGTGCTCTTATCACAGAGCTGCAATGCTAACTCCTAACAGAATCACTTCCAAACATAAACTAGTATCATACCTGCCTTGTTGCTTTGCCACTTGAGCTTCCCTTGGCAACTAAACCGGTGTCTATTCTAGTAGTTTTATTTCATCTTCTCACATTTACCAATCTTTTCTTGAAGACTGGAGAAAATTATTTCTAGCTGGTGTGCTGGCACATGATTTTAATCCCAGCACAAAGGAAGCAGAGGTATGTGGATCTCTGTAAGTTCAAGACCAGCCTGGTCTACATAGTGAGTTGCTAGACACATGACAGCTAGTGCTATGTAGAGAGACTTTGTCTTTTAAAAAAAGGAAGGCAGGAGAAAGAAAGAGAAAATTATTTCTATATACCTTACCTCAAGTACTGGTCCAGCTCCAAGAATAATCTGTTCTACTCCACTAGCAAACCCTTTCTGACTGAGGGCAGTAAGGTGGTGAATAAGAAAGTTTGTGCTTTGAGTCTTCCCAGAACCACTCTCTCCTGAAATCACAATACACTGATTCTTTTTGCGCTGAAGCATAGCATGATAAGCTACATCTGCCACAGCATATATGTGGGGTTCCAGTTTTCCCAACTGGTGGTTATCATACATTTTGACATATTTGGGGTTATAAATAGGAAGAAATTTGAATGGGTTAATAGCTATTAGAATACTGCCGACATAAGTATAAATTTTTTCATGCTTAAAGCGATTCCGTAGGTTTTCTAATAGAGTTTTCTCATTCAAATCAGGCAAGCTACATAAATCATCAAAGTCTTTCTGTTGAGGCTGTGGAAGAAAACCTCGCTCCATCATCCTGCGTCGTTCTTCGGTTACCCGTAGCCATGACTGGAGGCTACCATAATGAATTGATCCATCAAGGTTTTTTTCTCTGAGAAGAAAGCGGTAGTCTTCTCCACTCAAGCGATTTTCCAAAGCCATTCGGGGCCACAACATCATTCGTTGAACTGGACAGTCGGTTGGATTGAGTATCCATTCTTCTCCACCAAATTCCTTTACCTCTGCTAAAACGTAGCATTTTGTCTTGTCTAGGTGAAGTCTGTTTATAAGAGAGTCAATCACCTCAGCAGCGGTGGAATTTTTTCTGGCAGGAATTGGACAGTAAATTGTTCCTTCTGAAATTGTCCCAGGATATATTCGTAATGTGTGTTCATTATCTTCAAAGCGTCGTCTTCCTCCATCACTTACATTCATATTGGATCTTGTCCCATCAGAAAGGACAGTAGGTGCTCAGGACTGGGCAAACCATTTTCTTGGCAAAAGAACTGGAATACAAAAGATAGAAACACTGAGCAGTCACATTGAATATTGTTTTCTGTATTCAAAACTGAAAGCTTTAACAACCATATTGAATACAGTTTTCTGAACATAAACTTATAACTCACTGTACTAAGCCAAGCATGGTAGCACATGATTGCAATACCAAGTAGAGGTAGTAAAATTTAAGAGTTCTAAGCCATCCTTGGGTATCTGGTAAATTTGTGGTCAGCCAGAGTTACTGAGATCTTCTTTCCAAAGGGCAGGGAAAACAATAAGTGTCGAAAATAGTCTTATTGAAACCATATAACAAAGTTTTATTGTCCAAGTCAGGGTAACTTCCTAAAAACATCAATATGCAAAAATATCTGACACTATTTTGTTATTTAACAATAACCGAAAAAGTAAAAACAAATTACTATTCTGCTATATCTTTGAAGAATCTCACTAAAGACTGAATTAAGGGGATGGAATGATTACATAAAACTAATTATCTTATACACAAAATCTCTTAAGAATAATGCAGAAATAAGAAAGATGTCATTAATGAAACAAATGTTTTGTGAAACTCACTAAAACAGAAAGATGAAGAGGGAAATAGAAATTATTTATAAGCAAGAAAACAATCAGAAACCTACTATTTAGACATTTTCAGGGAATTCTTTGGCCTCTGCTCCCATCCTTGTAGTCAAGAAAAGGAGGGGATTTAACAGAATCAACTCAAAGATCATAGCCTTAACTTGCTAAGTTGACAAGATTATACAAGTAGGTACCATTACAAATTTTATTCTAACCCCTTCTTTGGGGTTAGAATAAAATGCTACTGGATCTACTTTATCAATGTGATTCCATTTTTCTTTTATTTTTTTTTAGTGATTTCTTTTTTAAATAGTCATTTATTTATATGAGTATACTGTAGCTGTCTTCAGACACACCAGAAGAGGGCATCAGATCCCATTAGGGATGGCTGTGAGCCACCATGTGGCTGCTGGGAATTGAACTAAGGACCTCTGGAAGAGCAGTCAGTGCTCTAACCACTGCGCCATCTCTCCAGCCTGATTCCACTTTTCATATACTTAAATTTCTAAAATTCTACATACACTACTTCCAGATAAGTGATTTCAACTTTTACAAGTTACCTAAAAAATTATTTCCTTTAAATGGTTTTTCTACCTCAATTTATTTCTCTCTTCTCTACCCTTCTGCTACTATCTACCCCCCCCAAGGAAAAAAAAAGTTATATTCTAAAACTAACAAAAGCTTTTCAATCTTCATCTGTAATTTAGATCCATCAAGTTAAAAGAAACACATACTTGGGTTATGGGAATGGTTCTCACACAAGTACAGATCCTAGAACCCACATAATATGCCAGGCATGATGGTGTGTGTCTTTAATCCCAGGAGCAGGCACAGCAAAGAAATATCTGGAGCTTTCAAGCCAGCCTCTAAGCAGATCAGTGAGCTCAGGTTCAGTGACAGACCATGTATGGAAAAATAAAGTAGAGAAAAACAAGGAAGACTCCCAACAACTGGACCTCTGTCCTCATCTACATGTACACACACACACACGTGCATGCATGCATGCACACACATACCACAAGAATGTTCTTTCTTGTTTTACTTATTTCATCCTTTAACATAAAAATAAGGGCTTTAAAAAAAAATAAACTCAGCTGGAAATACGATCTCATACAGCCAAATTAGCCTTGAAATCACTACACATGTAGGGATACCTTGAACTCCTGATTCTCCTGCCTCTATTTCCAAAATGCTGAGTATATGTGCTGCTATGCCTAGTAAATGTGCACTTTTTAATTTCAACATTCGTGTTTGTATATGTGCTCCATGTTTGTATGGGTCCTAGTAGTGGCCAGAAGACAGTATTGAATCCATCCCTTGGACCCTGAGTAATAAACCGTTGTATACTACAAGTCATGGGTAATAGAAATTAACTGGGCTCCCTGGGCGGAACAACAAGTACTCTTGACCACTGAGCCATTTATTTCTCTAGTTCCGAATATAGTCTTTTCTAAAACATAAAAAATTCAGTTACGTCCTTCCAATAATTTGAATAGGATAAAGAGCATAAATCCGTTGTTCCAAATGCCCATTTAAATCCTCTTGTATATTCAACACATTAATAACATTTTTTGCTAAATGATTAATAAAAAGTAGCTGTCTTTACTTCTTGTGCCAAAGCTACAGCAGAAGCAGTGGTGTTAGCAATTAATGTAATTAAAGCTGTTATACCAACAATAATCAAACCCACTACCCTCTTGCTTCTGCTTAGAGTTTGACTCACTTCTTCCAGTACTTCCAAGCTTTTTTCAGAATACCATGGTTCTGTGATACTCAGGGCAATGAAACAAAAGCTGGTTGATAGACATGCTTAAGAGGCATGCCCGGTTTCAACACACTAACACAATTAGAAAGTGTACAATCAATGCAACTTACATTAAATACTGTAGAAGAAACAAAAGTTAATTTTAACTAGACAATTAAAAGAGCCTTAACACATGTACTAACCCTTGTTTGAATTATTGGAAGGAGGTTCAGAGTTTTAATAGTAAGGAACCATCTCAAGTATCACACCAAATACCATTGGATTCATGTTAGTTCTAAAGTTTACAGTGGTAGTGGTAGTCATTATAATTAGGAAAAGCAGTGTATTTGGCACAATTCTAACACCTCTCTGGATGTTTTAACTTTGCATAGTGAGCTTATAAATTTCAAGAATACTGATCTGTTGAGCATCAATGCGGCAGATACTGCTGATAAAATTACCCATGGCCTTAGGTCAGTATTTCTATTTTGGTCAAGCTTCAAGAAAAGCATATATAGCTTGATCATGCTAGCCCTCTTTGTCCTGGAAATACTTTTATTCCTGCCCATCATGTTAAAGCTTGTCTTTAACAACATCAACATGTTGGCAGCCAAAGTACATGGCTTGAAACTGAAAATGGACCCCCAGACAGACTTATTAAATTAACAGGCTGGCAAGCCAAGGACGGGTAAGTTTCTGCAGGAAGCCTTACCAACCTAAGACAGAAGTATATTGCTTTTGATAATGCATATTCCACTATGGGTAAGGAAGGCATTCTTGGCAGAACGACCTAAGACAGGCTCAGTCTTGTTTATGAAATAAAAAAGGGGGAGAGGTGGAGAGCCTTTGGGGCTGCTTGGCAAGAATCTAACATGGGCCAAGGACTAGGAAATGGGCTGCTTGGCAGGAATCTAACATTGGCCAAGGACAAGGAAGTGGGCTTCAGGCAGGAATCTGACATTAGGCTAGAACAAAGAAGTAATTTCAGGCAGGAATCTAAATTTTAGGCCACTGACCTCCACATAGGTATTGTGGTAGTGTGTGTGTGTGTGTGTGTGTGTGTGTGTGTGTGTGTACGCACGCACGTGCACACCATCAAAATAGATTTAAAAGGACTAGTTCATTTTATTTTGCATCTCTCTGATTATTAGTAAGTCTGGGTTACTCTAAGCCTTTCATTTGCCATTTCAGCTTTGTATCTTCCACAGTATTTATTACATGGCTTTATATGTTTCAAAATCTAGCATTGCAGGTACACTTCTTAAGCAATATTTTTTTCATACAAACACTCACTGCAAATCTGTTTACTTTTTTGTTTTAAACAATACTATCAGAATCATGACTTTAAACTAGTACGTTTAGAGGCTAAAGAAATGGATTAGTGGTTAACAGCACTGGCTACTCTTTCAGAGTAACCAGGTTTGATTCCCAGCATCCACTTGGAGATTCACAAGTGACTGTAACTCCAGTCCCAGGGGATCCAACGCCCTCTTCTGACCTCTAAGGGCACTTATGTGTCCTTATGTGTGCACTTATGTGTGCACTTATGTGCACAAATGTAGATAAAACATTCATAACCTAAGTTTTTAAATTTGTCATAATAATCAGTATTCATTTCCCTTCCTTTGCCTTCTATAGTTATCTCAACAAGCAGATTCTTCTCAGTAATAAGGATGAATAAGCTAGCAAGCTCTAGCTATGACCTGATGGCCTGTGGCAACAGTCAGCAGCAAAGCGATATCTTACAATGACTATGCCCTAACTGCTCCAAGAGATTCACTGAATAACTATGACTTGATTCCTACAGATATACCTAACAACCCAAGAACTAAACTCAGAACCTTCTTTTTCATCATAAGAGCTCTACACTGGCCCATGATTTCCAACAATGAGTTCACCTCAGTTACATCTCAGCTGTTTTACCTACAGGTTCCCAACCAATGCTTCACTCAGCACACTGTCTTCTATTCCCTTTCTGAATAATAAAGATACTTATACACCCCCCCCCCGTTTTCTAGTCATTGCCTTAGGCCTCAAAGAAAGTTAAAAAAAAACTCAAAAATCCATCTTAATGGCAAGACAGTCCTTGCAAAACTGCCTAAAAAGCAGGGTGTGGTGCTAGATGTCTTTAACCCCAGAATTAAGGAGGCAAAGACAAGCAGATCTCTGAGTCAGAGACCAGCCTGATCTACTGAGCAAGTTCCAGGACAGCCAGGGCCACTCAGAGAAACTCTGTCTTGAAGAACCATCAACACTACCACCACCACCACCACCATCACAATGAAAAAATAGAGAAACATTTTGTAGAAAGACTCAACAAAAGTACATGCCACCTGATCTTCATCACTAGGCAGGACACAAGGGCCTATGTTTAACAATGCTGTATGAAAGCCAAACTAGGTCAGGAAAGAAAACACATTTCACAGACATCAATAAATGGGAGGAGAAAATGAACTTTTACATGGCACAACAGCATAGTAGTACTAGTGACATTATGTTAGTCTGTCAAAAGTACTCTGTATCCTCTTCTAGTTAAAGAACTATGTTCTCCTTTGAAATTCATCCCTTGTCAACTTAAGGCAATTTAACTGGACTGACCTCATCTTTCATGTACATAATGAAAAGGGAAATCAATTATGACCAAGTTAATAATTTCATTCTTCCTAGACAGGCTAATCACAGAGAACCATACTCAAACTTCAGCTGCAAGTATTAGAACGTAGCTTTTCAAAATAGATAGGAGGAGTCAAGACACCACAAGAAGACCTACAGACTCAACTAACCTGGGCCCATGGAGTTCCAACAGAGACTGAACCACCAATCAAAGAGCAGCAGGGGCTGGACTTAGACCCCCTATACATCTGTAACAGATATGCAGCTTGATCTTCATGTGAGCTCCCTAATAATTGGGAGTGAGGGGCTGTCTCTGACTTTGTTGTCTGCTGTCCTTCACCTAGGCGGACTGCCTAGTCAGGCCTCAGAAGGATAGGATGCACTTAGTCCAGCTTCGACTTTATATCCCAGGACAGGGAGGTACCCAAGGGGAACTTCCCCTTCTCTGAGAAGGGGAGGGGTAATGGGAGGAGGGAGAGGGTGTGACTTAGAGAAGTGAAGGGATGGGGGTTGCAATCAGCATGTAAAGTAAGTAAATTAATAAATAAATTAAAAAAAAAAACAGTTCAGGCAGGGTGGCACATTTTTAATCCCAGCATTCAGGAAGAAGTGGCAGAAAGATCTCTGAGTTTGAAGCCAACCTGATCTACATGGTGAGCTCCATGACAGCCAGAACTACGAACTACATAGGGAGATCCTGTCTCAAAGACAAAGAAATAAAACAAACAAAAATAAATAGAAGACTGCTAAATTAAAATGATACAGATCTAAAATTGCCGACAGCCACCTATTCTGAATGTATAGAAATTTCTCTGCAGTAACAAAAAAATTAAACTAACACATACAATAAGGTCTTATCAATACATCTGTGCCAATAAATGCAACTGTGTCTTAAATAAATAAGCTCAGGCATTGAGCTCTAAATGTGCCAAACAAGTCCCTTTTATTCCCCGAGCCATTTAAAGGTGGATTCCTCTTTTCTATAATTAAGAGAACCCATTATAGCATATGTCAGTGTAACACTCAAAGAACATAAACATCCTTTGTAACCCAAACTCCTAATTTCCAAAAGTCTGAGTCTCAAGAGCCAAATACACCTGTATAAGTTCTACTATTCCCCTCATTATTTTGATGCTCACACTTGGGGAACCAAACAGATTCAAGTAGGGCAGGAGCCTCTAAAGCCAAATTCACTATTCAAACTTTAGGACTAAGCTTATTCGGGTAAAGAGAAACTTGTTGTATTAATTGTGCAAAAATATGAAAACTGGAGGTCTTCATTCACAAATGGGGAGATTCCTGCATGCAGGAAACTCCGCTGAATAAATGCTCTTTGCTTTTGCATGCTAAAAAAAAAAATATGAAAACTGATTAATGTCAAAGTGAAAAAATATTATATATATATATATATGTATATATACATAGAGAGAGAGATATATGTATATACATATATAGAGAGAGGGGGGAGGAAGGAGAAAGGAAAAGGAAAGAAAAAAGAGCAGGCCGGAAAATACAATATGTACAATTTGAAGACGAATATTTTAATGTTGGGTGGCTAGGTGGTGGCAGCAGCTCACACCTTTAATCACAGCACTCAGGAAACAGATGTGGATAGACCTCTGAGTTTGAAGCCAGTCTTGTCTACAAAGTGAGTTCTGAGACAGCCATTGCTACATATAGAAACCCGGTCTCAAAAGGAAAATAGTAGTGGTAGTGAAGAAGAAGAAGAAGAAGAAGAAGAAGAAGAAGAAGAAGAAGAAGAAGGAGGAGGAACCAAGATTTATGCTAAAAAAGATAAGGATATTAAGAAGTAAGATCCACAATGGAATAAAGGGAGTGACACCCTTAAGGCAAGATATCAGCCAGCTAAACTTCCAATTTATGAAAAGAAAAGGCCTAAAGAATTTTCTGCCTCTAAAACACAACAAAAGGAAAGCTGCTGAAAATATGATTCAAGAGGATCAGGCTGCATCCCAAGTGGGCAGCTTAATTTGGCAATATTGTCCACGTGGTTCTGGCTTCAGAGACATGAAGAATACACATGGGTTATAGAATCGACTTCCATGGTTAAAGAAAGCCAAACACACCAGAAGAGGGCACTGGATCTCATTACAGATGGTTGTGAGCCACCACATGGTTGCTGGGAATTGAACTCAGGACCTCTGTAAGAGCAGTCAGTGCTCTTAACTGCTGAGCCATCTCTCCAGTCCCCAACTATGGAATTCTTAAAATCGTACTAAATGTATTCTTCATTATGTTCTGGCCACAAGACTATGGAGGTCAAGGGTAAAATGTGATGGTTAGAAAAACGTCCCTTGTAGTCTCACGCATTTGAATATTTGGTTCCAAATTGGTAGCTGTTTGGGGAGGGTTTGGAGGTTGGGTCTTGTTAGAAGAAATATGTCACTGGGAGTAGGCTTTGAGGTTTCCCAGTATGCCCTCTCTGCTTCCTGTCTGTAGATCAAGATGTAAATTCTGAGTGGCTGTTCCATCACCAAGCCTGGCTGCTTGCTGCTAAGCTTCCTGATGTACTCTTATTCCCCTGGAACAATAATCCCCAAACTCTTCCTTAAGTTGCCTTGGTCACAGTATTTTATCACTAACAATAGAAAAGTATCTAATACACCAGCATTATACTAAATTGAGGAAAATCAAACCCATTTCCTCTAAAATCAGGAATGAGACTCGGACATTCATTTGTTCCACTTTTATTTAATACAGTGCTTGAAAACAAAGCAGTAAGACCAAAGGAAAAAATGAATGAGATATAAATAAGAAAAAGAGGACTCAAACTATCCCTATATACAGACAATATGATCCTGTGTTTAAAAGACCCTAGAGGGATCTGGAGAGGCAGCTCAGTGATGTTCCACAACTATAAGGATCTGAATTCTGGTCGCAGCATCCATGTAACAAGCTGGGAATGGTCCTGTGCATACCTCTAACACCAGCGCCATTGGAGTGAGAAGGACACGGAGATAGGAGGACTGCTGGGTTACTGGCTGCCAAGCTAGATGAAAAATAAGCCCCAGGTTCAGGGAACCCTTCCTCAAAGGAATAAGGTGCACAGTAATAAGAGGACACTCAACGCCCCTCTAGCCTCCATACAAACACACACAGGTGTAAACACCCATACACACTCATGCACACACCATACAGAGACAAAGAAACAGAGAGAGGAGATTAAAAAAAAAAAAAAAAAAAAGATCCTAGAGATGATGCAGCCAGAAAATTCTCAATTCTGATAAACACTTTCAGCAGTAGCAAGATAAAAGAAATTAATAATCAACATACAGGAAACCAGCCTTTTTCATACAGCATTAATAAGCATGCTGGGGAAAAAAAATCAAATCGGGAAACAACTCCATTCACAATAGCCTAAAAAAGACGTGAACAACACAATGAAAACTCTATACTGAAGACATTAGAATACGAAAAGATGGCTCATGCTCATGGATCAAAATGACTATCATGGGAAGAGAAGATGGCTCCACAAGTTAACCCTTGTGACAAAAGCATCTCAGAGTTGAGATCCCCAGAAGTCACACTGAAAGATAAGCAAGGCAACCCACTTGTAACGCCAGCATATGAGCAGCAAAGACAGGGGCTCTCCAGTGCAGACTGACAACCAGTAACTAAAACAAGCCCCCGGTTAAGTAACAGAGAAGACAGAGAATGTAATTAAGAGACACAAGAGCCTAAAGACATCTGCACACACACATGAACTTTCATACACACATGCATGTAGAGCTTCCAAACATATACAAAAAACTAATATTGTAAAATATTAGTTAGGACTTGAGAGATGGCTCAGGTCAAGATCACTTGCTATCCTCTTGGGAGATACAAAAAAAATTTGGATGTAACCAAAAGTGAACTATATATTTAACACAATCGTCACCAGAATGGAGGAGAGAGGGATCAGAAGCTTCAAAATACTCCTTCCAATAAAAGTATTTAAAAACTTTCAAAGACATTACTATTTTTAATGCTGCATTAATAGTGAACAATTATTAATGTTATTACTAGCGTAATGAATAATTATTAATAATGATAATATGTATATTGTAACGCTGTATCTGTAAGTATGTATCCAAGTGTAGGGATGTACTTCAGGATACTTTAGGATTCCTTCCTCTTTCTCTGAAGTTTCTTCTCCACCTCCTTTTTGCATGTGGCTGCTTACCAACCCTCCCTGTCTAACTCAGAAAGTCATGGTTTTCTCTCTTCCTTTTCTCCATCTCCTTCCTCCAGGCAGCTTGCTTGCCTTTGGACTTTTCTTTCAGGCTGTAGCAAAAATTTGTCCCCAAGCTTTTGAAATGGGGGGTGGGGTGGGGTTAATGCAACAAATGTCAAACTATTACAACTGTCAACGTAGGCAACAGATCAGGACTGCATAGAGCTTAGCATTTGTGAGGTAAGACAGGGTTAGAAGAGAAATCAGAAAATAATAATTACAGGTAGGAAAATAATATATATTACTTACACCCAGCAGCAAATTTAGAAGTAAAGCAAAATAAGAGTTACTTTCTTCATATTTTATTTTTATCCTAAAATTTATTTAAGCACTTCTTTTGATGTGTCTTGGGAACCAGAACTACAGTGAATATATGCATAGCTCTCTATGTCTTTCACAAAGTTTGCACATTTGGAGATCTTGATGAAGACATATACTTAATTGAGACAGGACAATAAAAGAGAAAAACTTACTGGGATGCAGAAATGTTAAAAAAAAAATTCACCTTAGGATCTAGTTTGTGATACCAGTTGCCTAAGACTCAAAAAACTTTTCAACTAATGATCTGATGTTCATTTTTCTAAAGAAATCCTAAATAAGGATATCTGAAACAATAAACTATGCTTGCTTGGAAACAAAACACTTGTAACCTTGTGTAAGAGCACTCTTCTCTTATTCTTAAACTCAAATTCTTTAAGTAACTCATATATTTAAGAAAAGTAACCTCATACCGTTCTTACTTAATTTTAAACTTTGTTTTTTTGAACTCTGCTGAATTTTTAAACCTTGTAAGTTACATCATTAAAGACAGGATCACACACAGACACAGCTATTATAAAGATACTATCTTCTCTCTAGAAGCTTATACCTATGGCTCAGGAAATGTAATGTATACTTCATTCATGTCCCTTTCCCTAGATGCCTATGCATTTTCAAATCTAAAGCATATAATTTCCCTTATCTCTACTTAATAAAGTCACTAACTTTGTTTAGTCTATGGCATAGCCAAAAACTCAGCTTTGCTTGAGTGGGATCCATAAGTGTGAAATTCTTCAGGCTACTGTTATCAATACAAAGCTATCTACTTGCCATTGACTATAAAATGGGCATCAAAATATTAATATTCAGCATCACTTTCCACATTCTCACACCTGCCCATAAGGATACAGCACTTACTTGGGATGACATCTCTCAACTCAACTAGTTTTTCTGTGGAACGTAGGCTTCCATAATAGAACTGTCTGCACGTGGTGCCTGACTTTTCAGATATGTATACTATTAATCAGTTCAACAATTTAAGAGATATACTTTATAGACTCACATTTGAATCTTCAATATATATAATTATGAGAGTTGTTGAATCATATGAGCTGACTGTTTAACAAACTACCTACTTTGGAAGAAGTATCAGCCACCATTTTTATCACTTCCTTTTCTGACCTTTCAACTGCAATTATAATGGTTTTCTATTTTTGCTCAGTTCTTTCACACAATCAACAATCCAAGACTCAACAAGAAAGCACTGGGGAGGGGGTAGTGGGCAAAGCTAGAAAATCAATTAACAAATAATTTCAGAAAGCACTTTTCTGTAAAGGGAAGGATAAATAGTAAATATTTTATACTTTGAAGAACAGAGTCCTTCACATTAAGATTTTTATTTATTTGCTGTTTTGTAGCCTTAAAAATATGAAAACTCTTTTTAGCTCTCAGATAGGACAAAATCAGGCCACCGTCAGGATCTGGCTTGTGGGCAACAGTTTGCCTATCATTACACTAAAGAGCTCTAGCATGCTATTTTATTTATCAGAGTATTCAGTAGTTTCTCCAAGGCAGGAACGCCTAGAGGGCATGTTGAAGCCAATTATACTACTCGGGAGTGATGCTTCAAGCTAGAAGGAGTGAAGAAGGCAAAACCTCTCAATCAAGAACAAATTTGCAACTTTTGAGAAATGAAAAAGTTCAAGCCAAGGAGGAAAGTAGTAAAAAGAGGAGGACAGACATACAAAAAGATCATATTACACAGTGTTTTGTAGTCTGGGGTTCCATTCTAAATGCAAAAGAAGATACCAAAAAGATGGCTCCTCTGAGCTCTACATGTGTGCCTATTACGCACTTTTGTGTGTGAGGTGTGTGTGCGTGTGTGTGCACACACACGCACACACACACACATTTAAAGAAGTAAGTGTAAAAGAAAAGTCCCTGTGTTTCTGTTTTTGTTGTTTTTTGTGTTTATTTTTTTAAAGCAGTCTCATATATCCCAGACTATCCTCAAATGCTATGGGCTATCCTGAATTTCTGATCCTCTTGCCTCCATTTCACAAGTGCTGGGATTACAGGCATGCACAACCACACACACAGCTGTAAAAGGGCCTAGAGAAATGCCCTGGAATTAACAGTACTTACTGTTCTTCCAAGGAGACCAGGGTTCAAATCCCAGCACTGAACAGCTCACAACCATCTGTAACACCAGCTCTAGGGAATCTAATCCACAATTCTGCCTTCTACAGGCTACCCAAAAATGTATATGGTAGGTACAAAGACATACATGCAGGCAATATACACATATACATAAGATTTTAATTTTAAAAAAAATGATAATAATGATAGCCAGTTTTTAAAAAATATTCCAGTTGGGAACTGAGGAGATGACTTGGTCTAAATGTTTTGCCATACAAACTAAAAATCTGAACTGGGATACTCAGATGAATATTTGAAAAGCAAGGGACTGCCTATAGTCCTCCAGAACTAGAAAGGTGGAGAAAAGAAGATCCCAGAGGCTTGGTGGCCAATGAGCCTAACTAAAATAGTGATCTCCAAGTTCAGTGAAAAACCCTGTCTCAAAAATAAGGTAGATGGGCTGGAAAGATGGCTCAGCAGTTAAGAGCCCTTCCAGAGGTCCAGCTCCAGTATCCAAATGGTGGCTAGAAACTGTCTATAACTCCATTTCCAGGGGTTTAACACTCTCCTCTAACCTTCATGGGCACTGAGTACACACATAATACGCAGACATTCATGCAAGCAAATCATTCTCACACACATACAAAATATAAATATCTGAATTTTTATTATTTTTGTTTTGCTTTGCTTTTTGAGGCAGGGTTTCTCTTGTGTTCTGGTTGTCCTAGAAGTCACTATGTAGACCAGACTTACCTCAAACTCTACCTGTCTCTGCCTCTGAGTGCTGGGATTAAAGGTATGCACCATCACTGCCAGGCTATAAGAAACATTTTATGTATGAGTGTTTTGCCTAAATAAATCTTTTTAAAAAAAAAAATAAAATAAGGTGGAGAACAACTGAGGAAGACATCCAGCATCAATCTCTGGCCTCCACACAAAAGTACAAATGTATATTCACAATTGCATACAAGTATCTACAGACATACACCAATATGTATACTCATATAACTTCAAGATTCATTGCTTAAAGGATAACAGATTAAAGTTGGGGGGGACAGTTGTAGGTAAAGCTCAAGTATGACTTTATATTAATCATTTTAGCTCTAAAGACTTATACTAAGACCCATATGTTTCCCACATTTGCCCTCAGATAATTAAAAATCATTTACATGGTCCTATAACAAGAATAAGTCAGAAAGCACAACTATCTCAGTTAACTATTACCATGATTATGTGTAATCTATGAACTTCAAAAAATCACAAATAATACATTTGGCACTATAACCATTACATCTTATACATTCTGTTGTAGTGAATTTGTTTCATTGAGTCTATAGATCCTTTTACTCATGTCTCAATAGAATCTACCTTAAAATTCAGTAAGTAGATAATCTCTGAAAAACTCATCAAAAGTCAGGAGTAATAGTACATGGCTACAATTACAGGACTCAAGAGACTCCTGGAGGATTACAAGCCCAAGCTGAGCCACTAGAAGAAAAATATAGATTAGAAAACTATTGACACAAGCACATAAGTACAGATAGGATTGTTTAGCAATGTTTGACATGGCAATGATTTCATAGCAAAGCCCTTGGGGATTAAAAATGCACTTATATACAGAAACCCTTCTCTGTTGAGACAACTTTACAAGTAGAACTGAGGTGGGTACTAATCAAAAGAAACCAACAAGAAATGACAACATTAAGAAGGAGACTGTGAACTCACTAGCACAGTTTAGTAAATCAAAGACACTCCATGAAATTTTTGGAAAGATAAGTAAAAAGCAGTAACTGTAATGTGAAGCACTTACTTAACTTGAAATGCTATCCACTGGTATTTGTTCAAAGTCTAGTTCCAAAGTCATTAAGTTTCTGTGTAGTCATTAAGTGAGTGTGTGTGTGTGTATGTGTGTGTGTGTAAAGTTCATACAGTAAATGTTATATTTTGGCAGGTCATGTGGTCGCTATCCTAACTTCTCAGTCTGCCTTTAGAATATGAAAGTAGCTATAAACAAAAACTTACTTGCAAACCATTTCTAGTTGTTGTAACGCTCTGAAAATCATGGAATCGATTATAATAAAGCTAGAACACACACATTTCCAAAAAGAAAAACTTTCCATCATATCACTCGCCTTTTTAAAAGCTGAAATCTCATGGGAAAAAAATAACTTATGGAAAGAGAGGTTTGACAAGGCATTACTGTACTTTGGTAACAATAAAAAAAAATTAGCCTCCTGTGGAAAAAAACTCCTGTAGCTTCTACCATCTCCAGTGGAAATCAGAAAACAAAATAAAACAAAACAAATGGAATACTTAAGTCACTCCATAGTTCCAGCAAATCCATTAGTTATTAAGGGCATGACAATAGCTTTTGAATTAGTACAAATTAAGAAACTAACAAAATGAAATACTGAGAATTTTCATTTTAGTCTGAATATAGGTCATAAGAAAGGGCTGGATACACTATAACATCAAAATTGTAAAACTCATCTCACAGCTGAGAATACCAAAAAACAAAACAAAAAACTAAACAAGCTAGGCTTTACTTTCTAAGTAAACAGTAAAGAGTATAATTCAACTCTTAAAGATGAGCAAAGGGGCAAGCAATCAATCCTCACACTGACATGACAGACTGAAACTCAAGAGTTTCAGAAGCAATGCTACCCAACACAAGCAATAGTCTTTGCTTGCAATGGAGCAGTCACAATCTATGGCCACAACACCCTGAATTGAGTCTATCCTGTATGACCTTGGAAACTAAGCATGGTCAGGCCTGGCTAGTACTTGGATGGAAATATATGTAACTGTGTACTAATCAAAGAGTAGAGGAGAAAGACAAAGTAAATCTCCTGAACTGAAAAGCCAAGAACAGAGGTATAACATGAAGCAAAGATATACACACACACACACAAGCTCAACTTAAACAGCACATTTTGTTACAAGTGGAAACTGAATACACAACATAAATTAAAACCTAAACTAACTATATTTGTAGCATACCCATAAATTCCAAGTCAGAAAAAAATACAATAGCTTACAACTCTTTTAGTTGAATTAGCATGCCTTTTTCCAAGAAGCAGCAGTTAGAAACTTCATTTACTGTTCTTAGCATCTATAATATTCATATATCTAAGGAACCATTAAAGTGTGACACAGAAACAAGAAAAAGACAAAAACAC
Source organism: Grammomys surdaster (assembly GCF_004785775.1). NCBI lineage: Eukaryota > Metazoa > Chordata > Mammalia > Rodentia > Muridae > Grammomys > Grammomys surdaster. The sequence goes on along the minus strand of NW_021604686.1, from coordinate 4,151,878 downwards.
TTATTACTCAAATGGAATGACTTTAAAAATAAATCTCATAAAAATATATTTTATATACCAGTAGGGAAGGGAAATGATTTGAGATACTTTGGCAGAGAAGTGTAAGTTTAAAGTAAAAAGACACAAAGAGTAAGAGTCAGCAAAAAATATATAATATTTAAGATGAGCCTATTCTACTACTTAGCAAATTCTAGACTACATAGAGAGATCGGTCTCAAAAAAATAAAAATAACAATAACAACAAAAACCCAACATTTAAGATGAAAAAGTAGCTGAAAAAAGTTACTGAATAGGCTTAACAACACAAACATACACACATAAATTATAAAATTCAGATTCAAAAAGATCAATGCACAGTATGTAAAATAAAACAGAGAAAGAGAGAGAGAGAGAGAGAAACAAAAGAGGGTAAGGATCAGAGTCAGCCAAATGAGACAATTCCAAACCATCCGAAAGGAAAACTAAAGGGAGTGGAGCAGTACAGAAGACTGAAGTTTGTAAAACTTTTCCAAAATTCATACATAAATCCACAGGTCCTAAACTCAGCTAACTCGGTTTGGTTTGGTGGTGTTGTTTTGTTCTCATTTTGATTTTCCATTTTGATTTTTTGTGGCTGTCCTCAAATTCAGAGATCCACCCGCTTCTACCTCCTGACTGATGAGATTAAAGGTGTGGTCTACCGCTGCCCAGCTAAAAAATGATCTTTATACATTTAGATTAAAATGTTTATTTTCAGACAGACAAAAGCCAAGAGAATACACATAAAATTAATGAAATGTAAAAAGAATTTCAGTTCATTAATAGCAGAAAGAAAATTATGTCAAACAGAATTCTAACTCTGCCTTTAATCCCAGCACTTGGGAGGCAGAGGCAGGTGGATTTCTGAGTTCAAGGCCAGCCTGGTCTACAGAGTGAGTTCCAGGACAGCCAGGGCTACAAGAGAAACCCTGTCTCAAAAATAAAAAAAACAAACAAACAAACAAAAAAAAATAAAAAAATAAAAATTCTAACTCTGCAGAGAGGAACATCCGAGGAACACTGAGAACCGGCGGCGGCCGTATCTACTCTCATCGTTTGTATTCACTACTGCAATACGGTGACAGTGTCAAGATGGAAGAAAAAGAACTGAAGTCATAAGGAGAGAAAAGTAAAAACTACCTTTAGTCTCAGGCTATATGTTATATATAAAAGACCCAAAGGAGTACACAAACATGTAAGACTGAAAATGAATACAAGAGATCAAAGGACACAGATCTATATACAAAAGGCAAATAAATTTCTCAACAGTGAAAAGTGAAACTTGAAAAGCAGTATGTACAAAAGATTTAAGAGTATTTAGCAGTAAAACTAACAAAAAGATACAGAAAACCTCCAAACTGAAAACTATAAAACTTTCTTGAAAGAAATAAATACCAACAAATGTAGATATACACAGAAAGATAAGTATCCTTACAACGCAAATTTTACACAAATTGTAAACTCAACGTAATCCCAATCAATACCTCAGCAAGACAGGGCCTACGGAAACTAGCTGTAATTCCAGTCACTTGCGAACCTGTGGTGGGAAGTAAACATTCATATGGACTACATAGCAAATCTAAAGGAACCTAAACAACATAACAAGACCATCTCAAACAGAAAAATAAAAAAATAAAAAAATAAAAGGTCTGGAAGTCTAATTCAGTGAGTGTTGACCTAGCATTGCTCAAGGGCTCTAGGCTTAATCCCTAGCATTAAAGGGAAAGAAGAAGAAAAATTCACCCAAGTTCCTCTCTGGATATAGACACACTTATTTAAAAGTTCATATAGAAAGAAGCCAGGTGTGATGGAGTATATTCAAAACTCCAGGACTTGGAAACTAGAAACAGAAGGAGTTAAAGGCCAGCCTCCACTATATAGCAAGTTCAAGACCAGTCTTGACTACGAGACCCTGACAATAAATAAATAAATAAATAAATAAATAAATAAATAAATAAATAAATGGCTAAAAATAGCTAACATCATAGTGAAGAAGCAAACAAGATTAGATACTACAGAACTTAGTACAAAAGCTACAATAATCAAGGTAATAAACCAATACTTTAAAATAAGTCAATGGTACAGGAAAAAGTCCCCAAAACAGATCCACACAAAGAACATTCAACCAGGTTTTGACAGACAAAAGAAAAAGTGTTGAGTAAAACATAAAAATGTAAACGCCTCGAGTATAATAGCACAGGGGAATTGAGGTGAGCGTAAATTTAGTTTAGATTGTAATTCTTTAGATTACACCAAAAGCACAACCACGAAAGATGCATTTGGTCAATAGAATTTCATTAAAATTAAAACTTATATTCTGCCCAATGATATCATTAAAAAAAAAAAAGACAAGTCTAACCTAGGAAAAACATTCTTATCAAAACACATGTATATTAAAGGACTGACTGATAGATATTAGGAAAAAAAACTAAAACTCAACAACAAGAAAACAATCTACTAATAATATACAAACATGGGAGAGGGGATCTGAATACACCTATAAAAGAAGACATACAGCTGGCAAATACACATATATTACTTGGGGAATGAAAAAAGAAAACACTGAGAGAGTACCACGAACTATTAGAGGGCAAAATTCCAAAGCAACAATAAATAACACTAGCAAATACTAGTAAGAACGTGGGCTGCCGGGAGAAATGAAAAGGCACAAGCGCTAGGCAAGAGTGACAGCTTCCTATACACCTGGACCATGGAATCCTGTCATCCTATGTTTACCCAAATGACCTGAAAACTATCCAAACAAACTTACACAGGGATAACTATAATATTCAAAGTATCCTTCAAACAGTAGTAATAATATATGGAATATTCCAGGATAAAAAGAAACTAGTCATAAAAAGACAATTATTGTGGGGGGAGAGGGGCATATGCCTTTAATCCCAGCACTCAGGAGGCAGAGACAGGCAGATCTCTGTGAGTTCAAGGCCAGCCAGGTCTACACACAAAAATCCTGTGGAACACACACACAGACACACACAATCTTTAAATATATACTAAGTGAAGGGATCCAATCTGAAATACGTATATATTGTAAGATCCCAATAACATAACATGAATGAAAAGACAAAACAATGGTGATATAGCAGGAGAGTAAACACTAGAGACTACAGCATAGAGAGTAACAAACAAAAGAAGCCAGTGGGCAGGAACCCTTTCTTATCTGAGCTTCATCTAACAGAGCATGTGTAAAGAAAGCCCAGATACATAAAGTAAGAAAGCCAGACATTATGGAAATGTCCCCAAAATGGTCAGGCTCTGTTCTCAGAAGTGCTTTCTCTTTGTTAATAATCTGTTATTTCTATTTCTAATTATCTGTACCTGTACAATCCTTTCTACCACAAGGACTTGAATGGAGAGCCCTCTGAACACAGGTCTATAACCCACCACAAAGCATGCTTCTCGTTTTCAGATACTGACCCACGGTATAAGCATGTTTTCTCTCCAATGCTGTTTTCTCGAAGCTTTTCTGAACTCTACACCTAAAAAGGCTGACTTTCTCTCCACTTCCCTCCTCACAGCAAACGTTATGATTTTCAACTTACCTGCCCTGTTGTTTTTCTCCCAAACTAATAAAATGGCCCTTGAACTTTCTTCAGAGTCCATTTCTGAATTATTTTATTGATGAAGCTAAGAATTTACAAAATGGAACTTTGGTTTCCTCAGTTACAGGAATCAGAATGATTAGTGGTTGTCAAAAGATCTGGAGAAAGTAAAAGAATGAAAAGATGAAACATGAATTTTGACAGCAATAAAATTACTACACATGATACCAACACAGAAATAATATGGGAAACCAACTCAAAAGGAACAAAACAAGATAAAAGGGTAAGAGGAACAGCCTAACCCATAAAGTTAATCTGCAGTAGAAATGTAAAGTAATTGTTTTTACATTGACTATATACTCTAGGCTTTATAATATTTATAGTTTGGATTTTTTTTTTTTTTTGGTTTTGGCTTTTTTCTGCTGGTGTGTGTGTGTGTGTGTGTGTGTGTGTGTGTGTGTGTGTTTCAACACAAGGTTTCTCTGTGTAGCACTGGCTGTCCTGAAACTTACTCTGTAGACCAGGCCAGCCTCTAACCCAGAAATCTACCTATCACTTCTTCCCTTAAAGGTGTGCTCCACTACTTCCATCTTTACAGTGTATTCTAAATATAGGCTTCAGAATTTGAAGAATTTTCAACTTGTTTTATAAACCTTTAAGGGTGAACAGCCTTGTCATATGTTAGCTTCAAAGGTAGATCTTTATCTGTGAATATTTTGGCACCTAACAAATTTTTAAATTGCTCAACAGTGACTACCCAAACAAAGAACAAGTACTTGTTACTAATTCTTAGATTTCAAAAGCTCCATTTCAGTCACAACTTCAAACAGGATTTCCATTGCTCAGCTAACACCAAATCTTAAAAAAAATAAGCAATTCAAAAGACCCTACTATAGTGTCTGTCACCTCAGTGGCTATTGGGATAGTGAAGTGGTAACACAGCACTGGGCAGCAGTCACTGTTTCAAAACTATACAAGAAAAATTACCAATTTATGTTATTAATTATGTTTTAAAATTACTAATATGTTAGTATGGCAATGACATTAAAAAAAAAACTGAAGTGGGGGAGGTGGCACACCTTTAATCCTAGCACTTGGGAGGCAGAGGCAGGAGGATCTCTGAGTTCCAAGACAACAAAACAACAACAACAAAACCCTAACCATCCATGCTTGCCCTTTCCTTCTTAAATTCTTTTCTATTATAGGTTTCTCTAGAGAAAACATATCTTCTGTTTTATTGTCAAGATTTTGCTACTGATGTTGTCATCACATATACATATACACATACACATACACATACACATACACATACACATACACATACACATACACATACATATACATCACCCTAAAATGTTTCCCCAAAACTTGTAAAGTGGATTTGGGGTATAGCTCAATTGGTAGAGTTTTATAGAACATGAAGGAATGAAGAAAGCCCTGGGTTTGATCCCCAGCAATGTATAAACTAAGACTGTATCAGACTAAAGAAGGGGAGGGGAGGAGGAAGAAAAACAAACAGAGGGGGGGGGGAAAGGCAGACACACAAAGAAAGAGAGAGAAAAAGAAAGAGGGGGGATAAGAGGGAGGGAGAAAAGAAGAGAGGAAGGGAGGGAGAAAGGAAGAAAAAACAGCATCTGTGAGGCTAAAACAGGACTACGACCTCAGGTTTGAGGCCAACAAACTTCTAAGTGAAAATAAAACTACATTTGAACATTGGAATCGATTTTGAGCTGGACAGATAGCTCAGCAGTTAAGAGCGATTGCTGCTCTTGCAGCTGCAGAACATCCAATACACTCTCTGGGCTTTCCTGGTCACCTGCACACTCAGGCACATACTCACCCTGGCTGTCCTAGAACCTACTGTGTAGACCAGGCTGGCCTCCAACTCACAGAGATCCACCTGCCTCTGCCTCCTAAATGCTGGGATTAAAGGCCTGTACCACCACACTCACTCCAATAGAAATAAAATTTGTATGAAATCCAAAAAATCCAAGATAACCTATAATTCTATAATTTTAAAAAATATAAAGATATTACTTGTATATAATTAAAAAATAATATTTTGAAGATATAGCTATTTCTAACTGGATCCAAAAATGTGACTTAGAGGACTACAGAGATGTCTCCTCAGATAAAGTACTTGTTAAGCAAGCATTGACTACATATATGTTCAGATCTCCAGAACCAAAATAAAAACTTGCCAGGGCAATATGCATCTGAAAGAATAGACAGCTAAGGACTCTGGTGACAGAAGCAGAAGATCTTAAGTCAAGGTCATCCTCAACAACACAGCAAGTTTGAAGCCAAGCTGAGCTATTTATTTGGGAGGAGGGGCAGAACCAAATAACTTGCTACAGATATAACTATATAGATACAGAAGAATTAATATCTAAAATGCATATAGAATTCCTAACAATGAGTGTAACAAAGACAGGACTCTTAATAGGGAAAAAAATAAGTAAGCAACTTGAACATGTAATTCAGAAAAAGAAATTCAAACAATAAGGTATAGACCTGTACCTCAGCACTGAAGAAGCTGACGCAGGAGGATCTGGAGTTCTAAACCAATCTAGGTTTCAAATCCAGTTTTAGATCAGCCTGAACTACACAAGACTATCTAAAAAAAAATAAAAACAGAAAGAAACAAAGAAAGAAAGACAACAGACAGACAAAAAGAAAGAAAAGTAATAGGTGGAAAAGATGCCCAGTTTCAGTAATTTAAATAATGAGATAGTATCAGTTGGCAAAAATTTATAAATCTATAATATCTACTGTTGAGGTGGATCCAGTCCAAGGAAAATTTTCATATGCTGTGTCGGTAAAAGCAAAAACTAAAGCCTCTCTGTCATTATCTAAATTTTAATTTGTTCATCCTTTATGACCTATCTTCTCTTGTGACTAAGCATTTCTGATCACACAAATTTTCAAAAATATCTGCAAATGTGCTATTGTTAAATATAAGCATGCATTCCATTCTATCATTTGTCTCATAAGAGCAAGAAATTAAAATCAATTCAAATGATCATCAAAACTAGAATGGCTAATTGGCATATAATCTAATGGATAAATTTACCACAATGAGATCTAATAAATCATGACTAAAATAATCTGTAATTAATTTTAAAATTACTATGAAGAATTCAATTTCTATCACATAAAATAAACAGAGCTATTCAGCTCATACATTTAAAAATAAGGAGAACTACAGTATTAAGAATATGCTACTGGCATTTAAAATCATGATTAAAATCATGATTTAAATTAGGACAACAGTTTCTACAAAGGGACAAATATTAACAAAGTAAAGGTAGGAAAGGGATACTTTGATCTGCTGGTCTAGACAATGACACAAATACATCAAAAATGTTTAAAGTATGTATGTATATTTCTCATACAGCCTCAAATATCCACATACATATATGTTAGTGGATAAAAGTAATTGCATGTGACTACTAAAATAATTTGTGAGTGTGTATGTACAGGTGTGTGCAGGTTTATGGAGTGCATGCATGTGTACATCAAAGGACAAACAACCAAAAAAACAAAATTTGGGGGTAGTTAGTCCTACCCATCTTTTTTTTTTTTTCCCCAGTTTTTTGAGACAGCATTTCACTGTGTAGTCTGCATGTCCTGAAACTCAATCTACAGACCAGGCTGCAAAGATCCCCCAGCCTCTACCTCCTGAGTTCTGAGATTAAAGGGACTGACCACTACTACCTAGCTCCTACTCATCTTTAAAATAAAAAATAAACAGATGCATATATGAACTCACAAGGCTGACCTGTTATGACAGAAGACCTGAACTGATTGACGTCAGATGGGCATCCAGTACTGAAAGGGGAAAATGGTTCCCTTCCCTAATAAAGAAGCTACCTGGAATTGATTCCCACTGGCAAAGGGAAAATCAATTTTCTCCAACAGGATGTCACTGGGTATATCAACCAACACTCCAGGGCAGGCCCTAAGCCCAGGAGTAGTTAGTCAGCATAAAATGAATTCAATGGTGTTTCTGTAGAGTCTTTGTTTCATTTTGCTTTAATTTTTTTTTATTTGTTTTTTGGTTTGGGGTAGTTTTATTTGTTTTGGAGTTTGGTATTGTTGGTATTTAATCTGTTTCTTTTGATTCCCATTCTTGAGGTACGTTTCTTGTTCTGGGTTTTTGTTTGCCTGTTTGTTTTTTGAGAGAAAGAACGTGCCAGGGAATTGGGAAAGGCGTTTGGAAAGGGAAAAAAAAATAAGTAAAATATACTTTATGGCTGAGCACATTCTCATACATCTTTAATCTTACTACTCAAGAGGCAGAGACAGGTGGATCTCTACGATTTCGAGGCCAGATTGATCTCCAGGACAGCCAGAACTACATAGTGACACATCGTATCAAAAAACTAAAATAAAATAAAAATAATAAATAAAATATATGGAGAAAATTGTAATTTAAAAAATTAAAATAAAAAAAATGTTAAAAACAAATTTCTTACTGGCCTTAGGCTTGTCAATTAGGCCAGGAAGGTATTCTGCATGGACAGAACACCACAAGAATTTGCATGACTCCTCCTCTCCAGTGTTGGAATTACAAGTGCACACCATCAGCCAGGCAGTGGTAGCACACACCTTTAATCCCAGCACTTGGGAGGCAGAGGCATACGGATTTCTGAGTTCGAGGCCAGCCTGGTCTACAGAGTAAGTTCCAGGACAGCTAGGGCTACACAGATAACTGTATCCCCACCACCCCTACCTTACTATAGTTTATTAAGGTAATGTAAGTAAGTCTGAAACTTAGTATATAATTTTGGTTTAGTTAGTTGGTTTTGGTTTGGGGTGGTAGGTGCTGTTGTTTCGTTTTAGGTTTTGGGTTTTTCTTGGTTTTGTTTTTGGGTTTTGAGCCAGGGTTTCTCGTGTAGCCCTGACTGTACTAGAACTCACTCTATAAAACAGGCTATCCTCGAACTTAGAGATAGATCAGTGAGGGCTGGGATTAAAGCTGTGCAGCATTACCAACCAACTTAGTATACATTTTTTAAAAACTGACACGATTATATAATTTTTCACATTCTCCACGAAAGCTGACTAGTTGAGTAAAAGCAAATGGAGTCTGAAGGGTTCCGTTCCTTAACTTCCAACACCTAGTCCATAACACTAAGGTTTGAATTACCTGCATCCTAAGTTTCTCTTCCCTCTCCCTTTACAGTATGTTTCTGATCTCTCACTCCTTATACAGTGTACGTCTGAGAGGTCTTACTATATACTATAAGTAGGGATGTACTGACTATTTCATCTCGATAATCTGAAAGATTTAAGACAGAAGAGGGCATTAAAATTAAAGAAAAAATAAGAAAAGAATTCATGTATTTTATATGTAGAGGCAGAGACTGGTGGATCCCTCTGAGTTCAAGACCAACCTAATCTACAGAATGAGCTCCAGGACAGGAAGGACTATGTAGAAATACCCTGAGAGGAGAGGGAGGGGGAGGGGGAGGGGGAGGGGGTGGAGGAGGAGGAGGTGGAGGAGGAGGAGGTGGAGGA
>NW_021604686.1:4071624-4137774 GCF_004785775.1 Grammomys surdaster | reverse complement strand
GGAAGGGAGAAGGGAAGGGAGAAGGGAAGGAAGGGAGAAGAGAAGGAAGGGAGAAGGGAAGGGAGAACAGAAGGAAGGGAAAAGGGAAGGGAGAAGGGAAGGAAGGGAGAAGGGAAGGGAGAAGGGAAGGGGAGAGGAAGGGAAAGGAAAAAGAAAAAAAAGATAATCTTTATGTGCCAATTAGAAATGATCTCCAGAAAACACACTGAATAAATTTTTTTTTAAAACCAAAGTACAAAGCAACACATACAGTATGCTAATTTGGGTGTTTAAATGGAGAATTTGAAAGAAAAACTACTACATACATAAATGAGATTCCCAAGTTTATCTCAGTGGATGATTTCTCCTTTTGTACTATGCAACTATTTTGCATATTCAAACAATAGAATTACCCCCAGACAGAGTTATTAAATTAAGAGGCTGGCAAGCCAAGGATGGGTAAGATTCTGCACACAGCCTTACCAACCTAAGACAGAAATGCACTGCTTTTAATAATTCATATTCCCCAACAGGTAAGGAAGGCATTCTTGGCAGAATGACCTAAGACAGGCTCAATCTTGTTAAAGAAATAAAAAAAGGGGAGAGGTGGAAAGCTTTGAGGGCTGCTTGGCAAGAATCTGACATGGGCCAAGGATAAGGAAGTGGGCTGCTTGGCAAGAATATGACACTGGCCAAGGACAGGAAGTGGGTTTCAGGCAGGAATCTGACACTAGGTTAGAACAAAGAAGTAATTTCAGGCAGGATCTAAATCTTAGGCTAGAACAAGGAAGTAGGTGTCAGACATTAAAATCCCTTTGGGCTAGGATAGGGAAGTTGGCTCAGATATTTTCGTCATCCTGATAAGCCCTTAGAAACAGTGAACATGGGAGTATTGACAGAACTTTGTTTATTGCCTTGCTTGTTCTTTGACTATTTGTGTTTATTGTCTTGCTGTTCCTTGACTGTTTGCATCTATTGTATTGCTAGTTCCTCAGCCTAGAACTGACCTTAATACTTGCATGTAATTAAAATGGTATAAAAGCAAAAAGGAGAAGGGAGGATGGGATAGAGGGGTTCTAGGGAGGGGAAATGGGGAAAGGGGATGACATCTGAAATGTAAATAAATAAAATATCCAATAAAAAAACAATAGAATTAAATCAATAAAGAAAAATTAATCCTTAAATAAAAACTAGACACTGATACATATTAAACTGGCACCAATAGCATCAAGAAAATAAATAGTATTGTGTATTCCAAACAATAAATATATCCTTACTAAAATACACTGACAAAAGAAAAAAAGAAATTTGAACTTTAATGAGTACTTTATTTTGAAACTACAAAGAATAGACAATTATTAAAGCACTAAAGAACACTGTCAAAGTATAACTCCCATAAGTTAGCATACTTAATTATAGGAGTAAAAAAAAGTACTTTTAAAATACAAAGTCATAACAAATACCACCTCAAACCCTGTCAAACCTGGATCAAACCTGGATCACACTAATAGCGGGACACCTAAAATCATGTATCTACATTCCAGCTTGTCCAATCTCTTAACACTGCAATGTCAGTTCATGCTTGAGAATACTTCAGTCGAGTCACCAAAAGAAAGAGTTTCAAAAATGTATTAAATTTGCAATTTTTGGTTGGACTGAAGTCATAACTATATATGGTCTGTAGCCTAGATGAAATGCACATATCATAAATTATATATTCCATTACCTATAAAAGATTTTGCCAAAAAAGTTAACACATTAAGCAAGCCTTAAAAACATAGCCTCCGGTAGAGAGGTGGTGGCACATGCCTGTAATCCCAGTACTTGGGAGGCAGAGGCAGGCGGATTTCTGAGTTCAAGGCCAGCCTGGTCTACAGAGAGTTCCAGGATAGCCAGGATTACACAGAGAAACCCTGTCTTGGAAAAAAAAAAAAAAAAACATAGCCTCCAATTCAAAAATGAGACCAGAAAAGGACAAATTATACAACTGTACCAAGAAACAACTATATAACTCTAGAAAACAAGCTATTCTTCAAAATAATTTGCTCTTTTCAAAGCAATTTCAGTGTCTTAGGGAAAATGAGATTTCAGTATCTTATGAGAAAGAACTATTCTCAAGTATAAGAGATAAATGAAATGAAAAAGAAAAATATGGCTGGGCTGTGGTGGCACATGCCTTTATTCCCAGCACTTGGGAGGCAGAGGCAGGCAGATTTCTGAGTTTGAGGCCGGCCTGGTCTACAGAGTGAGTTCCAGGACGGCCAGGGCAACACAGAAAAACCAAAATTCTTGAAAAACCAATAAAAAAAAAGAAAAAGAAAAATATGAATACTAATTTGAGATCTTATTTTAAGGGATAACTGGAAATTTTGAAATATAAACTGAAAATTAATTTTTTTTACTGGGAAGTTCAGCAAGATGACTCAGAGGGAAAAGTCACTTCCACACGCACATCATAGAGCACAAACAGAGTAAATTAACTTCTGGAGAAGGTATTAGCAATGGTAAAACTATTAGTAATGTAAAGAATATCTATTTTTTAACAAACATTTTCTGGGCCAGTGAAATGGCTCAGTAGATAAAGGTGCCTGGAACCAAGGAAGGCTTCATGAGTTCCATCCTGGGGAACACCACATGGGAGAAGACAATCAACTCGCACAAGCTTCCTCTGAACTCCACAGGTACACATATACACATACAAAAATAAGTATTTTTTAAAATATTTTCCAAAGTATTTTGAAGCAAATTTGTCATGATATTTGTCATTTACTTTCTAGAAGTTTAAGAGCTAGGTGGTGGTGACGCACACCTTTAATCCCAGCACTCGGGAGGCAGAGGCAACCGGATCTCATAGTTGAGTAAAAAGCCAGCATGGTCTACAGAGAATTCCAGGACAACTGTCTCCAGAAAAAAAAAAAAAAAAGAAAAAAAAAAAAAAAAAAAAAAAAGAAGGGGGGGGGGGGGAGGGGGGGGAGGAAGAGGAGAAGAAACAACCTTGGCAGCAGGAGGGGGAGAAGAAGAGGAACAACAACAACAACAATAACAAGTAGCAGTAGTTTTTCATCAAAATATGCGCACATATAAAGAACAATCTAGTAAATCACAACATTACAGAAGCAAACAGTGCTAACTTTGAATATAAACTGCAAATATATTCAACCTTTTAATTCTCTCCTTTTAACTTTTCAACGTGAGTAGCTTTTATAATTAAAAAATGAGGAGGGGCTAAACTAAAAGAAAATAAAGTTGCAAACATTATTCAGAAAAATATGATTGAAAAATCACTTATTAAGATGTCTACAGTCTCCTGATAAACTTCCTTAAAGAGAGAGAGAGAGAGAGAGAGAGAGAGAGAGAGAGAGAGAGAGAGAGAGAGATTATTCAGCCCACTATCAGATGATCGATAAAAGTAAGCAGATTTCAAACAAATACTTAACACACTACAAACAGCAATAGTACTAAAATCTGTCAATGATTTAAGGAATGTCTATCATTGCCAAACTAAACATATCCTGTAATGATAACCTCACCCAAAATACACTGCAATATCCATTAACCCTACATACTGAGATAACAAGAGAAGTCCCTGGTTTTACCAGGAATCTCCCTTCATAGTAGTCCTGGCTAGCGTGGAACAAACTATGTAGACCAGGCTGACCTCAAACTTGCAGCAATCCTGCCAAGTACTAGGATTAGAGATATGTAGCACCATCCCCAGCAACACATTTCTTCCAACTATTATGAACTATAAAATACAGCAGTTAAAAGATAGCTTATATATTACCCTAGTATTTCCTTCTGTTGACAAAAATAACAAAAAAGTCACTGCAATTAGCCACTATCCTAATGAAATTCTTAAACATATCAAAAGATACTGAAAAAAGCTTTTACATACTCCACTCTAGCCAGGCTCTGTGACATTCACCTGTAATCCCAACTGCTATGTCCCAGGAAGTTTGTAAACAGCCTTACCAAAAATTTATCAAGACCCCACCTCCAGCCTGACACTGGTAGCCCACACCTTTAATTCCAGCACTCAGGAGACACAACAGGTGGATGTCTGTGAGTTCCAGGACAACCAGGACTACATAGAGAAACCCTGCCTCAGAAAAAACAAACAAACAAAAAGATCCCACCTCTAAAAACAGAAAAGCCTTAAAATCCTTGTGAGGAAAAAATGCTATCACCCTACAGGAGATAAATATATATCCTGAAGCTCTCATGTTTTCAGTAAGTGACGTAACTGGAATTTGAATCCAAATCTGCTGAAAATCCAGGTTTAAGAGTCCATACTCTTAGCTAGGCAGGGGATGGGGGATAGGGTGGGGTGGCGTGGGGGGTTGAACCCAGTGGATCTCTCAGTTGCAATTCTAGGACACCCAGTTGGCTATACAAAGAAACCATGGCTCAAAAAAAAAAAAAATACTCTTTCTATTTAATTAGACAAAATGAACTTAAAATTAAGAGAGAAAAACTTAACTAAGGAGAACGTATGTTTAAGAGAATACCTAGAGGAGCTGGAGAGATGGCTCAGTGGTTAAGAGCACTGACTACACTTCCAGAGGTCCTGAGTTCAAATCCCAGCAACCACATGGTGGCTCACAACCATCTGTAATGAGATCTGATGCCCTCTTCTGGAGTGTCTGAAGACAGCTACAAGTGTACTCATATATAATAAATAAATAAATCTTTTAAAAAAAAAAAAAAAAAAAGAGAATACCTAGAGATTCAAAGAAATATATATATATATACACATACATACACACACACACACACACCTTATGGTTTAAAAAAAGTAATAACTATTGCTAATAGGGAAAAAGAGCAATTTTTTTCCAAATTTAGCTATGGCACAAGACTAGTCCTTTTCTCACCCTGAGGAAAATTAGACTCTAGTTGCCTCCTGGATGACCCCACTACTCCTGGATGACAATACACAGCAACATAATTCATAAAAGCCCAAATGCCAAACAATTCTGAAAGTACTTTGTATGTTTACTGTACCTATTCTAAGCATGTTCACCATCAAAATTAATGTTACTTTCACCAAATATACTTCAATTTATGTAATCTTTTATATCACTCTACTCCAACAAATCTTCTATACAATAATTTTAGTATAGTGTGATTTTTGCTTGTCTACTGCATGAAAATAAAGCAACTGTGTTTTTTTAATATAAGTTATATATGGTCTCTGTACAAAATCAAACTCCTACCTACCATGCCTATTTAAAGATACACTCGCTGGGCAGTGGTGGCACATGCCTTTAATCCCAGCACTCAGGAGGCAGAGGTAGATGGATTTCTGAGTTCGAGGCCAGCCTGGACTACAGAGTGAGTTCCAGAACAGCAAGGGCTACAAGAGAAACCCTGTCTCAAAAAACAAACAAACAAAAACAAAAAAACAGATACACTCAAAAGCTGGGTGTGGTAGAATACAGCTGTGATCCCAGAACTCAGAAGCCAGAAGCAAGTGGACCTTGTCTCAAAAACAAACAAGCAAACAAAAATTTAATTCCAGCGGTTAGGAGGCAAAGTCAGGCAAATCTCAGAGTTCATGGACAGCCTGGTCTACAAATCCAGTTTCAGGAAAGCCAGAGCTACAGAGAAACCCAGTCTTTGGGAGAAAAAAAAAAAACCTAACAAAACAAAGAGGAAAATCTATATGTTAAAGAGTTATTACATTTAAAATTAAATACTCTGAAATGCATTAGGATTAGAATTAGAAGGCATAAGGTAGCTTGGGGAATTCTAGCAATATTCTGTTTTGAGGTACCAAGTACTGCTACATAAACAGTTACACTTGATGAAAACTCACGGAACTGTACATTTATTATCTATGTATTTTTTGTACAGACAGAAGTCAATTTATAACAGTTGAACTTTCTCATAGTACAAAAGCAGAGCTGTGTCACTAACCTATGGTACCGCCAGGTCCAGCTGTGTTAAAATATATTTTTAACTTACAGTGCTTTATTAGAATGTTAAATTCCATGGGAAATTTAAAGTATGCAAGTAAATGCAGCCCTATAATTCTAGCACTAGACAGACTAAAACTAGAGGACTGCTGTGATTTTGAGAATAGCTCGCACTACTCATTAACCCTGTCTCAAAATAATGAATACACACACACACACACAAACACACATACACACACACACACACACACACACACACACACACACACACAAGAAATAGGTGAGTAAGATGGTCTCATTTGCTGCCAAGTCTGATGACCTGAGTTCCAACCCCAGAAACCTACATAGTGGAAGAAAAGAACTGACTCCTTTAAGTTGTCCCCTTACCTACACAAGACCCATGTGTGCCCACAGGCATACACACACACAAGAAATAAACAGAACCTACAATCTAAATGCCTGTGTTATTATACAGCACTTATACCATCTCCTTTACCAAAAAAACTAAAACCTAGAAAGGGAAAAATAGACAAGTTATTTCACAGAGCGCTGTCACAGACAAAAACACATACACTTTAATCCAGAAGGAGTTAAAAGAAAGCTTCCTGGGAAAAGGTATACTGTACTGAATCCTGGAGGTCAGACAGGAACTAGCCAAGCAAGGAAAGAGTTGAAAGGAAACAGAGCATGAAGACAAGGAAACTAAATTCAGTAAAAATGCATTAAAGAATTCAAGGGAGACAGCAAAGAAAGAAAAGCTCAGAAGGCTGAGGTAGGACAGGTCCATATTCAAGGCTAACCTAGGGTACATCTCAAAAACAAAGAATCCCAGCACTCAGAAGGCAAAGGCAGACAGATCTCTGTGACTTCAAGGCCACCCTGGTATACACAGAAAATCAGAGGACAGCCAGGACTTCACAGAAAGATCTGTCTGAAACAAAGCTAGAGAAAATGTGAGTTAAGACACCCCATGCTACAGCTCAAACTCTATCCTGAAAGCAACAAGAAAGCACTGTGGACCTTTCAACTGGAAGGACAGTTAAGTGTGCATTGGTGTTATCCATGTCAATGATGTTGCCTTCGATGCTTACAATCCCATTTTATAGGAACTAGCCTGCAAACTATACTTTGAACCATGATTCTGCTCTATGCACATATGTACATACATTACATAACCAATGCTGAATGGCCAGGAATAGTCATTCCATCTTGCTAGCAGCCATTGGGAAGAGGAGGGGAGGAAGGGCAAACAAAAGAACTGAGCCAAAGAAATTGTTTTTCGAGCATTCAAATCAAAAAGTCCTAGACTGCAAAAGACTTTGCTCAAGATTTGAAGTGTAAAAGCTAGCAAGTCAGAAAGCAAGGTATTGGCATGGTAATGACATGGTAATTACAAAAGGCAGAAATGGGGAATAAACGCAATCTATAAGACAGAAGATGAAAAGACTATGCAAACACTAACAATAATGCAACAACTAAACAAGTAAAGTCTAGGTCTTGTGTGTGGCTCAGTAACAGAGTGATTAGCATACACAAATCCTAGGTCCTATTCACAACACTGCCATAAATTAAAGTGAAATGTCTTCTCCTGCTTCCAACTTAATAGGTCCTTTTCTTACATCAACTTGTTTCATTTTTCCTGGGTTCCCTCTTGCATGTGCATGTTTGTTTTCCAAAAGCACTCCTTAACTACTTAAGATAACCTGAGTCTCCTCCGTGAAACTGAAAGAGTCTAAGAATATTTCAGAACACTTGTTTTGGCAGCAGTGAAAAGAACATACAAAAGAAAGTGTGGTGAAATCAACAACAGAAGGTAAACAACAAGACCACCTGGAAAGCATCACAGAAGCCTAAAAGGCAGCTGAGTTCACTTAAAATAAAAAGAATACAGGAGAAAAGAACAATAAAGATGTAAAGCATTTATTATGATAATGAAGGTGCAAGACATAATGAAAAACTGGATATTGGTAGTATGACAGAGAAAAGATGATTTTCATAGGTTCCTGAAAACTTCATGAGAACACAAGGGTGTCACTCCCATTCATCAAGATAAATCAAAATCAACTGAGTTGCAGTTTCTGTCTGCTCTGTTCCTAGTTTTGTGGGGAAGAAAGACAGAGAAAGTTCTGTATTTTTGGATTGGAGTACTTACGAAATATGACACCATGTGGTCTATTACCAAGTGGTTTACAGAGGTGTAAAGCAAAGACAAGGGTTCTAAACAGCCTCTGTAGATAAAAGAATCAACATATAAAATTAATGTGTTTTTGTTGGTCAGGGGATGTGTTTTGTTGTTGTTTTGTGGTTTGTTTCTTCTTTTTTTGAGACTGATTCTTTCTACATAGCCAGGTTGGCCTTGAATTATTGGCAATCCTCCTACCTCAGTCTCTCAAGTAATGGAATTACAGGTCTATAATACCATGCTTGACTCAAGTTGATGTATTTTTTAAATATCTGAAAAGTCTGTTTTCTTTAAACTGTTAATATATCTAAGAAATTCAATCATTCAAATATTAAAAATATTAAAATTCTTGCTCATCCTTATTCTCAAACTTTCTGTACTTCTTTGAAAATATTAAAGATTGAACAAGCATCTATATAACTGCAAATGATTTAAAAAGATAGGGGATATGTTACTAAATTCTACCATAGTTATATTTCTTTTAAAACATATAAATTTAGCTGAACATAATGATACATATTTGCAGTTCCAGCTATCTAAATTAGGTATCTGAAGCAAGAAGATCAACTGAGCCCAGGAGTTCAAGACACACCAACAGCCATGTACAATGCATCAAGATCATCATCAAATTAAAAAACAAAGCAAAACAAAAACAATTTATACCATCTCCTCAAAAACTATTTACCACTAAACTGACTAAAGAAAAGAAATGTTTAAAAGCCATTAGCCCTCTGTGGTAGACTTATAACACAATAATATGCTCAAGATTTTGAGACTAGACAAAGCTAAACTGAGAATTCTAGGACAACTAGGCTAACTGAGAAAATACTATCTCAAAAAATAATAATCAAACTCGAGACACAGCTCAAGTGATAAAAGTGTCTGCCTAGTACACACAAAGTCGTGGGTTCAATCTCTAGCACTCCACTAAACAGACATGGCAGCACATTTATGCAATCTCAGCATTCCCAAGGTAAAGTTAAGGAGTTCAAGGCAAGCCTGGGCTACATAGTGAGTTTTGAGGTCAGCCTGAGGGGCATGAGACCCTGTTACAAAAAGTAATGATAGTGGGGCTAGAGAGACTGTTCAGAGGTTAAGATCTCAACCTGCTATTGTAGAGGACCCTACTAAGGTTCCTGGAACCTATGTTCAGTTGCTCCAACTGCCTCTAACTCCAACTCAGGGAATTTGGACATGCTCTTCTGGAATCCACAATGTACGCAAATGCACATAAGCACACATAGATACTCTAACAACCAAAAATAAATCTTTAAAAATGTAATAGTAGTAAAACAACACATGAGATTGTGATTTTTTCACTACTAATAATTAACTTTTGAAAAGAACTTAATCTAGGTATTTGTGTGAGTTTCTACCTGAAATCTTTTCCTTCTAACTATACATCTTTGCCTCCAAAATTTACTACTGACACAGAACCTGATGTGATGAATTTCTGCCACAAACTCACTACTAATTGTTGTGGATAGCCCTAGCCTTGTATTTGATACTAATTCCCCTTTCCTGTGAACGGCTACAGAGGAGGTGTGAGTCATTACACAGGTGAATTCTAGCGAACCTTCCACCCATCTTAATTTGTAAAATAAAGGCTGGAGCCAGTGATGGGGCAGAGGAAGGGGGCGGTGGAGATATAACGGTTGGTGGAAGAGAGCAGAGGGGAGGACTGGAGGAAGACAATGGAGAAGGAAGACAAGGACTGGGAAGCAGGAGGTAGAAGGACAGACGCAGGGTCTGGAAAATCCTTAAGTTATAAGGGTCTCATAGCTGGGGAACAGAGTAGTGTAGGGTATCTGCCCAATCTAGGCTCACAGAATATATTCATAATTACTGAGTTGTGTTTTCATTGACCAGTCATATTTGGGTTGCAGATTTAAATATTTCCCACTACATCTAATCACCATGTATTTAACATGTCACCACTAAAAATTATGGATCCTCACACAAGGGAAAAAACTAGCACGATATCTACAATTTTGCCTTCTCTATATCCTTTTCCATCAAATCACCAAGACTTGTCAACTACCAATATCCAAATTCAGAACCACTATCACTCTTCTAACGTATTTCTAGCTTTAGCTTTATTCTACTTTTAATCTGCTCTAAAGTGACTCTTAAAAATCCACATCTGAACATTTTGGTCCCTCGCTTCAAATCCTTTAATAATTTATCTGATAAATATAATTACTATCAAAAGTAGTCACACAGTTGTAGCTCAAGAGAGTCCATGAGAAGTTTACTTTAGATAAACTTCTTTGTATAGGTTCAATACAAAAAAGAATTATCAGGTTTTTTTTCAAATCATGAAAATCATATATACATATATATAATATCTGATACATTTAGAATAAAAGCTTGCAGTAATTTTTAGAAAAAGGACTGAAAATAAATCCAAGTCCATCAAAATGGAATACTACCGAACCATTAAGTGAGGAATAGTATTCCATGAATACTATTGCTGAATGATCTCTAAGACTTAGCAGTATTATGTGAAAATGAAGCCATTTGTGTATAGTTTGTGTGTCTTTAAAATGTAAGCAGATATAAGTTTATAAATGCTGGGAATATCACATCATACCAGTTACAGAAGCTGAAGAATAGAAAATGAATGGCTGGAGACGAGAGAAAAAGAAATTTTTTACTACACTATTCTTCTGACCGTTTGACTTCTAAACTGTGTCTCATTAATACCTATAACGTAAATTGTTTTTTCTCCCTATATTACACACACTCGTAGACACAAAAACTGAAGGAAAAAAACACTTAAGTACTAGCTACAAAAATATTATCCCCCACCCTTACATAAACATTAAAATTATACACTTAACATTACGTTTCCTTCTTGACATCTCAGGAGTATAATTTCAACAAATATTTTATTCAATATTTTACTACTACTAAGAAAGCTGTTAATAGGCCGGGCGGTGGTGGCGCACGCCTTTAATCCCAGCACTCGGGAGGCAGAGGCAGGCGGATTTCTGAGTTCGAGGCCAGCCTGGTCTACAGAGTGAGTTCCAGGACAGCCAGGACTATACAGAGAAACCCTGTCTCAAAAAACCAAAAAAAAAAAAAAAAAAAGAAAGCTGTTAATAATGACTTCAACACTGAATGACATTTATGCCTGGTCCTTGGAGAAGACAGCAGCAATGGGTGGTAAAAAAAAAAATACTAAAAACATTAATCTCCAGGGATTAAGAACAGCTATAAATGCTGTTTTTCTAACAAGTTCAAAAACAGTAAATCCAAAACTTCTCTAAAAACCTATGTATCTGTATAAATCAACAAAGTATCGAGACAAATACTATATGAAGAATTACATATCATCATTGGTGTAATGCAACTTAATCTTGACAGAAGCCCCAGAAGTGTCAAGATTTTGACTGGTTCTTTCGTTCTACTGAAGAGACAAGATGAGGAGCAAGCAGCTTACCCTTGTTACAGCACACATACCCTCCCTCTCTGGGCTTCCACACTCTTTCCTCTCTTTCCCTTTCAGCATCCAGCCCTGAGGCTCCAAACATGGGTCTCAGTCTGACTCCTTAAAATCCAATAAAGTGAATACACTGGACTAAGTAAATAACCCCTTCAAGTTTTCCTGGAAATTTCTTTTCAACCAAAGATCCCGATTGGGTAGAAAACAGGTAACAAGGTTTGCTTAAGACGAGGTCTTCTAGAGAAGCTACACCAGAGCAGGGGGGCGATCCAGCACTCTGATGGTGATTTGAAGGGTTGACCGGAGATCTACTAGGTAAGAGCATCAAGACATTGGGGCTATCTGAAAGCTTGTATGAGTAGGGGAGAATCCTAGCAAACCAGACTGGAAGTAAGCTTCGTGAGGGTCCCTGTGAAGGCTCGGGTATCGATGACTCGTGGGAGATCCAAAGATCTGGGACCTAGCAATGGATTAGGAAGCAGTAGTGGCCTTGGCTCCCGGACTAGGATCCGCTCAGACGTAACGGTGTCTCTAGAGGCTCCAATCAGAATCCTAAGAGAGTCTAAAGGGGGTTCTAGCAGGAGGTGGAAGGGGGCCAGTGACAGAACCGCCGCGGCTGCTGGTGGGCAGAATGCTGTCTGGTCAATGAAAGGTATGAGAGAGTAGAGTCTGGGGGTGGAATCCGGGCCGTATTCCGGCGTTCGCTAGGCTTTAGGGGCAGAGCTGCTGGCGGGGCGTCTCCGCCGGGGCGGGGCGGGGCAGCCCTCCCGGAGCCAAAGAGCCGAGCGGGAGACGTGGGCCGGGCCAGGCCAGGCGGCTGGGCCGCTGGGTGCTGGGGCGGGTCTTACCTCTGGCTGCGCCGCGGTGGCCACCGCAGCCCCTTCCTCTTCGGCGGTAGCCGCTTCCCCACCTCGGTTTCCAGGGTCAGGCCGGAGAAAGCAGAGGCCGAGACCGCCGCGGGGTAGGCTGGTTCCGCGAGGGTGGGCCCAGCCGCCTCAGGGTCCGAGAGAGCGGCGGCCGCGCATCCCCCGCCCTGTCAGAGAGACTCCGCCCGGCCTGGGCAGGCACATCCCCCGCCGCACCCCGCCCAGAGAGCACGCGTTGGAACGGCCGCCTTAAACCGCGGTCTCTGCTTTTGCCCGTGGGACCGGTACGTCCGCCGCAGTCCCTCCCCGTCCTGCCAGGACTTTCCGACAGCCACCGCCAACTGCCTCCGCGTCCCCAGTCCGCTTGGGCCTGCGCGCCCCCGACTCCGCTCCGCGGCCCCGCCCCGCGCGACTCTCCAGCAGCAGCAGCGGCAGCCGAGCAGGCGCGCGCGCACTCACCTCCCACGCCCCCTGCTGCCAAGCCCCGGACAGCCCCGCCCGGCCCCGCCCCCGCACGTGACGCCGCTGGAGCGTGCTGCGCGCGCTTGCGCGGACACGCCCAGTTTCCGCCACCCTCCGAAGGGCCCCGCCTCCCCATTCCTTCTTCACTTTACGGCCGTGCTGAGAACACCGCGTTAGATTCTCGACTGCTAGATAGAAACGTCGTAAGGTTGGAGAGGCAAACTCTGGGTTTACGACCTTAGGTCTCACTTTCCGGCCAGTACAGAGATCCCTGAAGGCTGGTTGGGTTGGTGAGGCCTGAGGAATAGGTAAGAAGCCTCCTCCCTCCTTGGGTTTGTCTCAGTTTGTGGAAGCAGTGGATCGCTTTGCGGTCCACGCAGTCTCTTAGCGTATCCGAGCCCCTTCCCCATTCTGCGGCTGGATTCTCAGCGCCGCCCCCTTTCCACACACGCACGCCCCTCCCCCACTCGTTCCCGCCCCCGTGTCCAAGTATTTCTTTCCATTCATTCCACAGACTTTTCACTGAATTGTTTTCTATGCTGTAAAACCCAGAATATTAGAAGAAAATTAAATAATACCCGCATTTCGAAGCGCTGTGATGTAGGAAACAAAGAATCCGCAATGGTAACACAGTAAAATAACACGGGATGATCTGAACACAAACTAGGGACCCTTGATTGCAGAAGAGGACTTTTCCCAAATGACTTTCAGGCCTGTGGAGAGCTCGTGTTAAAACCCTGGTGAGCCGTAACTGGTCAGAAAGAAAATGGGAGAAGTAGAAAATGCCTAGTACAAAAACATGTGACAGAAGAGTAAAAAGCAAAAGGATTGACATATATACCTAGTAAAAATCGCGCAGGTAGACTTCCGTTTGAAACAACCAGACTATGTGGCGAGTGAGTTTAAGGCCAACCTGGAGTACATAACAAAATCTTGATCACAAAGGGGGAAAAGTTACTATAATGAGTAAAAGAAATGAAGACCCAGATGCAGGAGCAAAAGCTGTTTTTAAAGATTGCCTGGGTTGGCTGGCCTGTTAGCTAGCTCCTGAAAGAATAAGGCAGCTAGGTTGCCAAATGGGAAGACAGTCTGAGCCAATTTTAAAGGGGGGGGGGCAGATATAGTGGTACACGCCTATAATTTCTACATTCGGGAGCAGAGGCAAGCCAGCCTGGTCTGCATAGAGAGTTTCAGGTTAGCAGGGGATACATACTGAAACTCTGCCTCAAAGAATAGAGTAGTTTAGCTCAGTGAGCAGAGCAAGCACTAGATTCTGGGCTCTTGGTCAGTCCTGACTTGGGGAGGTGGGGGCGTGAGGGGTGAGTGAAGGGTGAGCCATGGAACCTGAAAGTGAATGACTGAAGGATGAGGAGAGGAAGAGAAGAACAGCAGGAGAACACGAGCCTGTCTGTTCATTACAATCACCTGGGCTGCTTTTTTTTTTTAAGTAAAACTAATATTATTGACCCTCCCCTCCAATAAACTGTAGCTCACTAGGTGACTCCTGTTAAGGGTAGAGTCCATCCAGCTGCACAGAATGGAGTGACGGAGTGGTGGGAACAGGCTAGACGCTGAGGGAGTTGGTTTCGCAACCTTAAAAGTTGGAATCCTTTCACCACAAAGAATTGACTATGAGAAGAGAAGCCTGAGCAGAATATTGAAAGAATGAAATAACTGCTCTGGGAACTGAGAAGGGAAGCCACTGCTGCCTCCTCACGTGCGTGGGAGAGGAGGGAGGCACGTAGGCAGCAAGTTTGCACCTTGTCTTTGTGCATTCGAGGCGGTGCTCTGCCGCTGGCCTCTAGCCCCAGCTGCTTTCTGGTTTAGCTCTTGCTTTTGGGCTTTGCAACGGAGACTCAAATGAGTTGCCTAGTAGCCTAGGAGGCAAAGACCATTAGCTTTCAGATCCTCTTTGCATCGGCTACCACTTCTGCTTCCCAGCTCCCTCCTAATCAGATCCACACCCGTTATGAACCCTTCCTCTTCCTGGTAACCCCGATTTATAAGCTATATGTCCTGGCTCAGAGCTCAAAACCATCTACATTTTTATTCCCTCCCCCAAAACAGAGATGAGCCAATTAGGAGATTCTACGCCCAACATCCACTCCCCCAGATGTTCCTGTACACTCTGCCTTGACAGTTCTCAGTGTCTTGCTCATTTATTAATTCAAGAGAAAGACATAAAGATGTTTAAAACACAGCCCTCTTACAGTAGCACAATACTGGGGGAAACAGGCTTTTAAAAAAAGAATAATTCACTTGACAATCAGAAAGAAGTTGTATGAGGTAAAGGCGAAGAAAGCATAGCTACTCTATGCTAACTAGGGTTAATCCAAAAAAACCTGTCTATCCGCCTCCAGATAAGAGTGTTGTCTGATAAGGCTAGAACATACCATGAAGGAAGAGTAGGGGTGGGAGAACGATGAAGATGATAAAATATGAATATATTACGAGGAGCCTTGAAATCCATGTTACAGGACTTAAATTATTTACTCTAAGCAGTTTATAAGTATAAATGACAAGAAGCTCTTCACCTCTTACAGTCTAGAAGCCTTTGGAAGTTTGGTCTGTCAACCTGACCTCAGAAAATTGACTTAAACATATACAATAAAATGCATAGAAGTAAGAAACCAATGTTAAATACTTAAACGCCTTAGAATATGTAGCGTAGTTACAGATGTACTTCTTTGCACATTAAGTAGCATGTAACAACAGGCCTAATTATATAATGTCAAAAGAGTAATGAATATAAATTATATTGAGCTAACCTGCAACAACTTTAATATGATGTGAACATATCAGATTTTTAGTGACAAAGACTGTTAATACCTCAGTGATTGCCTACAATTATTGAAGAAAATGCTAAATTTAAGCCAGGATGAATCGTAAATAAAGGTACTTTTTTTTCCCCCAATCCATGTTCTTAAAACCTTTGAATTTTAATCATGCCCTGCTCTATGGATCCCCAGTTTCAAAATTCCCCAGTGTAATAGTTTTAAGCAAAAATATGGCATACTAGATCTGAATTTAAGGAAAAAGTTGAGGACAGGATAGAGAAGTGGTTACTTTTCTGTTCCCTAATAGCCGAAACCTTCATTGGCAATAACCATTTGGGTGCATATATGTGTAATTGCAATTCTAGAAAATAGTTCAGGAAGGTAAGTTGGAGCTATTGTTAGAAAATATATATGGGCCGGGCGGTGGTGGCGCACACCTTTAATCCCAGCACTTGGGAGGCAGAGGCAGGCGGATTTCTGAGTTCGAGGCCAGCCTGGTCTACAGAGTGAGTTCCAGGACAGCCAGGGCTACACAGACAAACCCTGTCTCGAAAAAAAAGAAAAAAATATATATATATATGGAAGATAATGAGATGTTGAAGTTTTGGAAGAATATGACTCGAGTTCTATTTGGAAAAGTTAATGCAGAATAATGCCTAGGTTAGTTGTCAAAAAGAGAAGGTAAGAGTTGGTGTGGTGGCAAGACTTTTGATCCCAGCACTGAGGAGGCAAAGGTAGGCAGATCTCTTGAGTTCAAGGCCAGTCTGATCTACATAGCAAGTTCAAGACAAACAGGGATACATATCAAGACCCTGTCTTGGGTGGTGAGGTAGAAATCAAATGACTACCTAGCTAATAAACTAATTTTGAAAATGTGAGTTGACCCTTGAGTCTCAATAGAGTATTGAATGTCCATACTCCCAGCACTTAAGAGGGTAAATCGGGAGGGTCCCAAAGATCTTGAGGCTCTATCTCAAAACAACAACAAAAACCTAGATTGGAAAAAGCACATCCATCCCCAGTATGCATCAGCTGGTATCTTATGTAACCGAGAGGTAAGCCCAGCCTTTAGTATTATTAGTTCTTTAGTATTGTTAGTACTTGTATAAAGCAAAAACCTAACCACATGTTCAAAGATATTAACAGGACAGCCAGGACTACACAGAGAAACCCAACAACAACAACAACAACAAAGACTAGTCTGGGATACAAACAAGACTCTGCCTTAAAAACAAACATAACCAACCACCAGAAAAAAAAAAAACAATAAAAAACAAAACAAATGAACAAACAAACAACAACAAACCAGACAACCTCCACCAACCAGCCACTTACACTTCGTATTGGACGAAGGTTGAATCATATATTAAGTAGGGCTAGCTATTTTGAGTTATTTAGTTTGGTTGTTAATGTAAACTTAAAAGTTGCTAGAAAAACACTTGTGAGAAAAGGGGCTAAAGGTAGAAATTCCCAAGCCTCTGTTTTGAAAGAACTAAGTTTATCAGACCACTCTGAGTTTTATTCATTGGCCACCAGAGAAGGTAGGACTTTGAACCTATAATACAGATTCTCAAGATAATAGCTATAATTGAGACAACTGAGGGTTTCTCGGTGTCCAAAGTATGATATAGTACCTTTATAACAGATAATTATGGAAGGGGTAGCCATTTAATTGGAAGTTAGAGAAAGGACCTTACAGAGATTTTTCTGTAAGTAATGAAATTCTTAGAAAGCTTTACTAGCTTTTAGTGTTATTTCCAGTATCAGTCTTGTTCCCATCCCCCACTTCACAAAGGGGATGGATAGCAGAACCTAACACTTTACAGAGCTTGAGTTTCTGTGATGAAAAGTTAGTACAAGCAAGTTATGCTAAAGAAGATGGCTTCTCAGAGAACCTGACTCTGGACGTGCAGGAACTTTACTCACTCTGATTAGTCGTTCTGAAACCCCACACTCATGTTTAGTAAGCACATAATTTGGGGACCAACTCGGATTTGAGCAGTAAGTTGGTGCACTCATTGTCTGAAGGAGATGGTTATCTGGGCCTTGAAGATCTTTTTGTTAATGAGTTTTACTCATTTTAGGGGTTGAAAGGATTGGCAAGAAGAGAAGTGTTCTCCCATCTTAGTAATAACTAGGTTTGATCCTTCTGTGAAATCAGATGAGATCTGGCTTGTGTAGGGTAGTATGGCTGTAGATGAGAAACAGGTGTCCTGACTTCAAGTTCAACAAGTATGCACACATGTATAGATGCAATCTGATCAAGAAACTGTTGTTAATATCTTTGGTTTTTGTTGTTGTTGTTGTTTTGTTTTGTTTTGTTTTTCGAGACAGGGTTTCTCTGTGTAGCCCTGGCTGTCCTGGAACTCACTCTGTAGACCAGACTGGCCTCGAACTCAGAAATCAGCCTGCCTCTGCCTCTGCCTCCCAAGTGCTGGGATTAAAGGCGTGCGCCACCATCGCCCAGCCTTGAATTCACTATTAGCTGAAGCTGACCTTGAATTCCTGATCCTCTTACCTGTACCTCCAGACCATTATCATTTAAAGACAAATTGCTAAGGCAGAAATTTCTAGATATCATGACTAGATCCCGTTAGAGTCCATATTTCCTGATTTCAACACAAAAACATGATTTCTACTATCCACGAGCTATTTACTAAGGCCCTGCCATGCGCTGTGTAACTCCAGTAATTAGTTATCTCTTCACTGCTAGGCTTTGAATTTCACAGAAAAATAACATTAAAAGATATCTCAGGCATGGTGGTGCACACCTTTAATCTCTATAGGTTCAAGGTCAGCCTGGTTACCTAGTGAGTCTAAGGCAACCAGGAATACATGGAGAAACCCTATCTCAAAGGAAAAAAAAAGTTCCAGGCATGATGGCATGTGACTATAATGCTATCACTTAAGAGGAACAGCAAGAGGATGAGCTCAAGGTCATCTTAAGCCATTTTGCAAATTCAAGGCCAGTCTAGGCTAAATGAGGTCTGGACCCCCAACGAAGGATTTCATAGGACTTTATACATACTATGTTTACATTAAAGGCAAGGAAAAGCATGATGATCATAAATTGTACTCTTGAAGTCAAAATGCTAAGTGGCGAATAAAATTCCATTCATGGTTCATAGCATATTGTGTTTGTCTGTGCACGCACATGTGCGTGTATGTGTACGTGCACATCAGTGCTTAAAACTGGATTTCGTGCCCTGTGCATGCTTTACAGATACTTGACCACTGCACTGTATCCCAGGCTTTTGTTTTGGTCTTGTCTTGAAAGTTTCCTGAATTGCCTGCCTGTACTGACCTCACATTTGGGATTACAGGCACGGGCAGTCAGCTTAACTACAAACATTCTCTTATTTACATTGGTGTACCTTTCTCTAGGAGAAATCCTTCAGTGTAGAATTGCTGGTCTTAAGGATGGATACACTTTAAAAGTTCAATAGCTACTGCTTAAAGTTCTTTTCCAAAAGAATTACAATTCTTCGAGCAGTGCAGTTTCCTTACACATTTTCCTTATATTAGAGATTGTTAGTAGTATATATGTTTCTCCCTATAGTGTAAACTATCACCCCCAACTTGAAAAAAAATAGATTTATTTTTTGTTTTGTGTATACAGATGTTTTGCCTGCATGTCTGTGTACTAGGTGCATGTAGTGCCCTCAGAAGCAAGCAGAGAGTGTCAGGTCCCCTGGAACAGGAGTTCCAGATGTTTCTAAGCTGCCTTGTGGGTACTGGGTATCCAACCCAGGTCCTCTAGCAGAGCAGTCAGCCCTCTTAAATGCTGAATCATCCCACCTGGCCCTGTGTTTCAACCCCATTCTCTTCAGTGATGAAATTGGAAAGCCTACTAGCATTTTCTTAGTTTTATTTTTTTTCTCTATTGTATCTTTATAACATATCTGATTTGTTAATTTTTTTGCCTTTTCATTTTTTCTTTTTAAGAACTATTTTCTTATAAATATTGTGGATACATAGTTTATATATATAGCAAATATTATCTGTCTTTATTACTTGACATTAAAGATTTGTTTCTGCTATGTTTTTATGTCTGTCTGACATCTTTGCAGGAATTTCTGTCATTCGGCTTTATAGTCTTGGGTTTATGTATTTCTTTTACTTACATGGAAGACCTCTTCTATAAGAATAAAAATTATTTAGTGTTGTATTGGTTTGAATGAGAATGGCACCCATAGGTTCAATATTTGAATACTTGGTCCCCTGTGGGGAGACTGAGAAGAGTTAGGAAATGGGGCCTTGTTGGAGGAGGTATGTCACTGGGGTGGGACTTTGACGTTAAAAAGTCCATATCATTCCCAGTTAGCTCTCTGTCCTTGTGGTTGTATCTCAAATAGTTCTCAGTGATTGCTCAGTGCCATGCTTCCCTCTCTGTTGCCATGCTCCCTGACATGATGGTTGTGAAGTATGATGACATGACATGGAGGTCATGGTTTAACCCTTGTAAACTATACCCTAAATAAATTCTTCTATAAATTCATTAGTCGTGCCATCTCATCACAACAGTGAGAAGGTGACTAAGATAAATAATACTTGTAATATCTTAACGTTAGGTTTTTGCCAGTTGAAAGTTTTCTTACGTTTTGGGGGGCTAAGTCATCATGACCCTAGACTAGAGTTGAACTCATAATCCTCTTGCCTGTGCGTCCTCAATGCTAGAATTATAGGCATGTGCTACCACACCCAGCAGCTGCAACACTTATTTTTAATCATTCGAAGTCCAGCTTTATCTTGTCACTCTTACAGACCAATTTACTTCTCAAGCTGATTAAGAATGGCATCTTGGGCTGGAGAGATAGTTCAGTAAAGCACCTGACACAAAAACACAAATACTTGAGTTCAAATCCTTAACACCAGTGTACAACAGCAGGCATGGTGGCACACACTACAATCTACCTCTTGGTAAGAAGTTAAGAGGATCTCTAATTCTTGCTAGCTAGCCAGGCTAGCCAAGTCAGGGGAATCTAAGTTCAGTGAGAGATCCACTCTCAAAAATAGGTGGTAAGCCATGGAGGAAAACACCCAACCTTGACCTCTACCTACACACATACACAAATCTTGTACACACATACAAGATCATGAACAACACCCATACACTCATACATACCACACACATACAAAAAGATATCTTACTGCATAATCTTACTGTCTTAAATGTAAAATTGTTCTTACATTAATTTTTCATATTCCAAGGAGCCTATAGCTATATAAGATAGCTATATAAAATTAAAATTGCTAAACTGTCTAAGCTTGCCTTGAACTTTCTCTGCAATCAGGGCAGGCCTTTAATTTACCTCTTGCCCCAGCCTCCAAGCACCAAGGATTATAGGTCTGTACCAAACCATCAGGCCTGACTGGCCCATGCTATTTTAGCCATTGATAGCTATTTCTAGCTATGAAATAGCAAATAGAAAGTTAGTGTTAGAATAAATTTCAAAGGATCATCTGATCTCTATCCCTGGTCCAAAGCATAACCAGGGGCAAGGAAGATGGCTCAATAGATAAAAGCACTTGCCTCCCATCCTGACCAAGTTTAATCCTCAGAAGTCTCACTTGGTGGAAAGAAGAAACCAACTCCCAAAAGTTGTCTTCCTCAGACTTCCATATACATGCTGTGACATGCATAACCTCAAATGTACACTAAATAATAATTTTAAATGTTTTTAAATAAGTTAAGAGTGAAGGCCCAGCATGGTGGAGCATGCCTTTAGTCCCAGTACTTGAGAGACAGAGGCAGGCAGATCTCTGACATTGAGGCCAGCCTGGTCTACAAAGTGAGTTCCAGGACAGCAGGGTTACATAGAGAAACACTGTTTCAAAACTGTAAGGGTAAAAATTAAAACAGCTCAGCAGAGACCACAAACAACTTGGCAAAGACCGCAGGACAGCTTGCTGAGCTTACTGAGAGTAGCCATAATAAAAATATCAAGCCCCTCTAGGGACGAGGTGACCAGAAATGTAGAAACAACCAAAGACATATCTTGACCAGTCTAAACATGCCCAAGTGAGTAATGGGCCACCTGGTGTTTATCCTAGAAGGTCTGAGGCTTCATGGTCAAAAGTAGTGGGCCATCCAGCCTGTCAAAATGATTGCTTATGCAAAGTGCTGATGTTTGAAATATCCAATCATATGTAACCGCGACAGAATTTCCCACTTTTCCCTTCCCCCTTGTGCCTCCCCCTATAAAAGTTCTAAACTTCCTGGGGTCTTCATCGAAATTCTCTCCCCTGCGTGGGATGAGTTTCGATCCAAGGACCCTTGTTAGTAAACTGCCTTTTGCCATTGCATCAAGTCAGTCTCTCGTGTCTCCTTGGGTGCGCGCTAATTGGGACTTGAGATGGGGCCCCTGGTCTGGGTCCTTACAAAAACAAAACAAGAAAATTTCCTTTGTTATAGTTTTGTGTTTCTAAAAAATTTTCAGATTAGAATTCTCTATTTTACTCAGGTAAAATATCCACTTAAATCCCTTTAGTTTGTGAGGCATTAAAAATATATGACTCAATAAAATCTAATCTCTGTACTTGAGTTATGTAGAACTTGATGGTAAATTTTACATAATACCGTATACAAATCTCCAGTGCTTTAGTGTTCCATTAAGAGGAAATATCTAAATGGGGGAAATCGAAACAAAGAGTCTCTTTTTTTTTTTTTTTTAAGACAAGGTTTCTCTGTGTAGCCCTGCCTGTCCTAGAACTCACTCTGTAGACTAGGCTGGCCTCGAACTCAAAGATTCTTTCTCCCTCTGCCTCCTGACTGCTGGGATTAAAGGCATGTGACCCCACTAGGCCTGATCCTCTAATACTTATAAACATCAAATTATTTTCAAATGATATTTTTGAACTATCTCCCCATCCTCTGAATGTAAAACTTTTGATTACATAATAGATATCTACTACAACCTTATGCTTTAATCTTTATCTTACTGATATTTCTTCATTTTATACTGACATATACTCTCTGATAAAAGTTGCGCGTTAATAGTCACACTTTACAGAAGAGGACGTTGTGATTTAATGAAAGTAATTTGTTTTACACAGCTGATACATAAAAGAACCAAATCTGCAAATGTTTAGGTTGAAAGTTTGGAGTTCTTTTCTTGGCCAGGGTGGTTTGGTCTAAGCCTAGTTTAGTTCTGTTTTCCTTAGAATTCAGGGTGTTGAACTATCATGGTCATACTATATGAAGTCAAATCAATCTTCAGTCTATATACTTGATCTTTTTAAATTTCTGTCTGTGTAGGTCTGTATGTGTCAGCATGTGTCTGTGTGTGTCTCTCTGTATGTGCACAGTACAGAGATGTAAGCATCAGACTCCTTGGAGGTAAAGATATCTATGAGCTGTAAGCACTCTTAACTGCTGAACAATCTGTCCAATGCCCACTTGGGAGTTTTAAAACTCAGACAAAACACAAAACTTTTCCCATCTTTAGGTGCTGGGGATCAGACACAGGACTGTGTACATGCTAGGCAAATGTTCTCCCATTGAACTATCCACAAAAACTATTTGAATAAAATCTGAGCTTCACTTGGAATGGTGACTCACTTGGGAAGCCAGCTAAGGCTGGAGAATCAGCCTGAGTTTGGGGCAATCTTAGGCTACATGAAACCTTGCTTCAACAAACCAGTAAGTAAGTAAATAAAGAGAAAAAATGCCTTTAAGTATGTAGAGTGTGAGGCTGGCGAGATGGCTCAGCGGCTAAGAGCGCTGGCTGCTCTTCCAGAGGGTCAATTCCCAGCAACCACATGGTGGCTCACAACCATCTATAGGGGGATCTGATGCCCTCGACAGGCAGGCGGATGTATATGCAGCAGAGCACACATACATTACAGAAATAAAACGTAAAAGTATGTAGAGTGTGACTGGACTAGATGGAGTGTAGGCAGACACAGGTTAGCAGCTGAGTAGATGGTAGGTGGCGACAGACTGAACATCATGTGAGGTCTTGTAGTCACTTCCTCCAAGGTGAGGGAAGCTGTCTATTCAGATCCTTGTTTCACAGGCTTATTTATATCTGTAACTGGCTACCAAGCTGGGGGCTGTAGAGAGCTAACCGCTCAGCTATTTCCGAGGTTGTATACCCTGACATTCACCCCTGTGCTGTACTAGTTGATGGTATAAAACAGCGGCTCTCAACCTTCTTAGTGCTGTGACCCTTTAATACAGTTCCTCGTGTTGTGTGACCCCCAACCATAAGATTATTTCTTTGCTACTTCATAACTATGATTTTGCTACTGTTACAAATTATAATGTAAATATCTGATATGCAAAATATCTGATATTCAACTCCCAAAGGGGTTGCAACCCACAGATTGAGAGCCTCTGGTATAAAGGCAGACTGTGTCCAGGAATCCTGGCTTGACACATGTGACTAGCCATTCCCTTTATAGTAAGAAAATCTTATATCAAGTTCAAGTACTTAGTGTCCACCAGTCTGCACCGACAAACTGACTACACTGTCATTTGTCGTCAGCCTTAACAGTAATGGGATCATTTTTCTAATCAATCTAATTTCAACTGTTACATCTGTCATAAAGAGCATGCAAGGTATGGGATAACATGTTCTCTTATATGAATATCTCTTGAGAAAAGAAAAATCTATCAAAAGCCTGAAGGGCTAGCTCATGCTGATAATTAACTCTTCGGAGGGAGGCTAAGACAGGATCACTGTGAGTTAGAAGCCAGCTTGGGCTACACAGCAAGTTCCAGGCCATCCTAGGTTACAGTGTTAGACCCTGCCTCAAAACACAAATGACAAAAACTATTAGACTTTACTACAAAGGATGCTGTTACATCTCCTGAGTAAGCATTTTATTTTTATCTTATGGACTTTGTGAATATTTAACTTAACTCTCTGATTAGCTGCCAAAAAGCTTTGAGCCAAATTTGTGGCTCACCCATAACCCATGTGCTCTATGCCTCGTTGACTTCACTCCTGACTCCAGTTTGTCTGAACTCTAGTTATTCTTTCCTCTTCCTGCCCCACCCCACCCCCACCCCCACCCCCAGTTCTCTTGCTTTTGCACTGGGCAGAACCCAGGGCCTTGTGCATGACAGGCAGATGGACTGCCACTGAGCTGCTCTCCTAGCACTGTGATTCTTTGTTAATAAAAACTTAATTTGTACTTGGAAGGCCAGTGAAGGAGGATTGCCCTAAATTTCAGGCCAGCCCATCTACATAGCAAGTTTAAGACCAGCCAAGGTTTCTTACCAGGAGAGACTTTCTCTCAAAATATTTTTTAAAAGATTTATTTATTTTATGTATATGAATACACTGTGACTGTCTTCAGAGACACTGGAAGAAGACATCAGATCCCATTACAGATGGTTGTGAGCCACATGTGGTTGCTGGGAATTGAACTCAGGACCTACCTCTGGAAGAGCAGTCAGTGCTCTTAACGGCTGAGCCATCTCTTCAGCCCTCAAAATACTTTTTAATCTCTTAATTTATGGCATTCTATATATTCAAAAGTACATGTAGTTTCTCATAAGCAGCCTTATATTGTTTTTGAATTTTTTCAGATTATCACATGCTGTGTGTGTATAAGACTGCCATTATCGCCTCATTTTACTTTATTAGATACTGATATCATTAATCTCCTCATTTTACCTTAATATTTTTTCTTGAAAGGTATTTTTTTGTATACGTCTTTTTGTGGTTTTGGTTTGGTTTATCAAGACAAGGTTTCTCTGTGCAGCCTTGGCTTTCCTGAAACTGGTTCTATAGACCAGGCTGGTGTCAAACTCACAGAGATGCACCTGCCTTGCCAACCAAGTGCTGTGAACTAGAGGTGTGCACCCCCACTGTCCAGCTTTGCTTACGGTTTTGTATGGTTTTGATTACATAGAATTGGTTATTTCAAACTTGTATGGCTTTTTGAAGTATAAAAAAATGGTAAATATAATTGATGTATGGTTAGGATTGGTTAGATTGGTATCATAATTCTGTGTTGTTATATTATGCTTTGTTTTTTTTTTCTTTCAATCTGCCTGTGACCCTTTTTCTGTTCTGTGGTTTTAGAAGTAGTGCTGAGTGGCCAGGTCAGTGGACAGCAGTTAACCGCTACCTCAGTTGAGTCTGTAGGGTCAAGTAAACCATCTTCTACACCTACAGATTTGCCTTTGTTAGCACAGCCTAGTCTGTTCACATGCATATTAATCCCAGAGATACCTTGCCTGTGTTTCCTCTAGGTTAACCAACCTGTATTTAAATAAGTGAATATGAACATTTTGTTTCCAGCCCCATTTGCATTAATTGGTTTGTAGTGCTGGTTGGATTTTCTGATTGTATCTATGGTATCATCTAGTTGATAGCATGAATATTATATATACAACTTTTTAACTCTTTAAGTTCCGGGCTTATTTGATGCATGCCTTTAATCCCAGCATTCAGGAGGCAGAGGCAGAAGGATTTCTTTGAGTTCAAAGCAGGTCTACATAGTGAGTTCCAGACCAGCCAAGTCTACATAGGAAGAGCCTGTCTCAAATAAGTAAACTCTTTAATTATCTTCAAGGGAACTTATTTGGCCTTCTTTGCAGCTCTGAGTTATGTAATGTTCTTTTTTAAGATGCTCTTTTTACTGGTGACCAAAACCAAGACAGTGGGTCAACAATCTAGGTTATCAAGAGAAAACACTTGCTATGCAAGCCTGTGAGTTCAATATCCTGAACCCACAAGATGGAAGGAGAAAATTAACTCCTGCAGGTTGTCCCCTGAGCGCCACATGAGCATCATGACATGCACATCCAAATATACACAGATACACACAAACAGTAAATACATGTAAAATTTTAAAAATAACAAAGACAAAACTATTTAATTCATTCCTCAAAATGATACTAGCAAATCAGTTTTAAAACTAAGCCACAAGCCAGGAACCCTGATTCTTACGTCCATATCTATCACAATGTCAAAAGAACTTCTGACAGACATTATGAACATTAATTACATAATTAATTACATAGTCTTTATCCCACCCATTGAAGTCGAAAGATGGAAAATAAACAAAAACATCACTTATGCATAGAGCTGGACAGAATTAGAAATAGGTTTCATTTGTGTTACTTTTATCGGCATGGTTTTCTGTTCTTGAAGAAAGAACACTCCCCACACTGTCACTGTCTATTATGGAAGGAAGAAGTACTTTATCTTAGCTGTTTAAAATTAGTGCTGTAATAGAAACTATTTCATTCACCTTTAGTATAAAAATAATTTGTTGGGGTATCGTGCATTTTCATATTGAGACAAGCTCTCGTGGTCATTGTTCTCATTTTGAGACAGTCTCATGTGGCTCAAGCAGACCTCAGCTCACTATGTAGCTACTATTGACCATGACCTCCTGGTCCTCCTGCCCCTCCCTCCCAAATATAGGGATGACAGGCATGTACCACCACGCCTGACTGTGCATATTCATTAGAGTTAGAATGTGTTTACTGCTATGGATTTTGGCAAAACATCAGTTATAATTCTAACCAGTCTCTAAATTTAAATATAAAATTAAAATTCTATATTGTCTCTGAAATTTTTCATTTTCATTCTAATTATTCATGTCTAGTATATAAGCTAAACTTTCTTTAGTGTTTTTTGTTTGTTCGTTTGTTTGTTTGTTTTCTTTTCTTATTTTATTTTGGTTTTTCAAAACAGGGTTTCTCTATGTAGCCCTGACTGTCCTGGAACTCACTCTGTAAACCAGGCTGGCCTCGAACTCAGGGACCTACCTGCTTTTGTCTTCAAGTGCTAGGATTAAAGGCGTGCGCCACCACTGCCCGGCTTTAGTGTTTTATGGTGTTAGCACTGGTGGAAATTATTGATTGAAAACTGTAGAACTATATGTCATATTTTTACCCCAATCCTGTAAGAGTAGCTACTATTTATAACCCAATATCACATTCAGCAGTAAATATTGTCTTCTGACTCTCCTTCAGCTTCTGGAATTTCTGAGAAGCCCTGCTCAATACAAGATGGACCCTGTGGTCTTGAGTTATATGGACAGTCTATTGCGACAATCAGATGTCTCACTATTGGACCCTCCAAACTGGCTCAACGACCACATTATTGGGTTTGCCTTTGAATACTTTGCCAATAGTCAGTTTCATGATTGCTCAGACCATGTCTGCTTCATCAGCCCTGAAGTCACCCAGTTCATTAAGTGCACCAGCAGCCCTGCAGAGATTGCCATGTTCCTTGAACCCCTGGATCTTCCCCACAAAAGAGTGGTGTTTTTAGCCATCAATAATAATTCTAACCAGGCAGCTGGAGGTACCCACTGGAGTTTGTTGGTTTATCTCCAAGATAAAAATAGCTTCTTTCATTATGATTCCCATAGCAGGAGCAACTCAATCCATGCAAAGCAGGTAGCTGAGAAACTGAAGGCTTTCTTAGGGAGCAAAGGAGACAAACTGGTCTTTGTGGAAGAGAAAGCCCCAGCTCAACAGAACAGCTATGACTGTGGGATGTACGTGATATGTAACACCGAGGCCCTGTGTCAAAACCTCTTTAGACGACAGCCAGAATCCCCACTGCAGCTCCTCACCCCGACATACGTCACAAAGAAGAGGGGAGAATGGAAGGATCTAATTGCCAGACTTGCTAAGAAAACGAAGTAGCTACTGAAGAATGCTTGTGATGTTTGAAGTCTGATCTTTCAGCCCTTCTCTATGATGACAGCCTCAGTGCCTGAGGGAAAAACACTGGTAGATGAAAGTTTACTATTCCTGCTTCTTTATTGTTCTGAAAGAATGTCATCCTCTATGTTCTCTGAATGGGAAGTTTCGCTGTAACCCTGAGGAGAGCAGTACATTCTGTGAAAATGTCTTGAACTTATGTACCAAAACCTTGAAAAAAAAAAAAACCACCCATTACACAGTTTCAAATAAGAGTCTTCTTGTTGGTATAAAACTATTATCCTCTTTGGTCTTCCTTCCTCATTGGCTTATTTCAGAGAAGAAGTGATGTTCCAAAGCAAACCAGCAACATATGAGATCTAAAGGCAGGCATGAAGAAAACAGCAGAAGAACCAACATCTTTGAGTCACAGCCATAGTGAGAGAGGTCTCCGTCCGACTGGAAGTGGATCATTACCTAACTTCACTTACGGCCTTCAATTTATAAAAATAAGGCATTCTCTGGTGCAAAGGCTTTCCCGTCTGCAAATGCTCAATAAGATGACTTTAGCTCATCTTTATCTACTTCCTGGAATGCTTTAAGAACATGGACCTTCATTAAAATAAATGGCTGTGGGCTGGGAATGTAACTTTAAGGAAGAGCACCTGCTGTGGTGTGCAGGAAGTCTTGAACTCAATTCCAAATTGCAGTAAATTAAAAACAAAACCACCTGCTGGCCTGCGGTGCCTCTCTCCTTTCCCTCAGGGAGTGGGTGACTCAGCCCTAAGTGATGATGACTTTTCTTTGCCTTCTTTTTAACATGTACACAGTCTCTCCCTTTACCTAACATGCTTTGGTTCTAAAACTCACAATTGACAACTAACCAAGATTAGCTGTTATTTCAGATGTGTTTCTACTTTTGGTAGCTGTAGTTTTTTTACACTAATCTAGCAGAATTATTTTCAGTTATGTCATGGTAATCTCCATACTATTAATGATCTAAAACATGAAGGCAGTTTATTTTTTAAATATAAAGGAAGAAAAAAGTCACCTTTCTCAAACTTAATCCAAAATGCAGATGATATAATTTTAAAATACGGAACCAAGACTAAAAAGAAATACTATCCCCCACAAACCTATTGATAAATTTTTCTAGTTGTTTCAAATAATTTACACAAAAAGTTGGACACACACATTAATTGTACCCCAATAACAATTTGCAATTCACATGGGATATAAAACCCAAAGATGTGATTCACCCACTAAAACTGACTTCAGCTACTTCTCCACTCTTACCCTGACCCCAGCCTTCATGACCCAAAATAACCTCTCCAGTCAGCAACTACAGAAGTAGTTACTGGGTTCCCTGGAGCCAGGAAGGGGAAGATGGTAAAAGTGTAAAAGCACAGGCTGCATAAGCAGGCTTCAGTGTATGGGATCTGAAACAAGTTAGAGGAAAAAAAAGGGGAGGGGGTGTCCATTTCAAGTTAGTCTGTTTCAAACCAAAAGCCTTAATGAAAGATAGACAGGAAAATGTTAGAAACTGGCAATGAGCCATAGGTGAAGCAGACAAAGCAGGGACAGCAAGCATAGGGACACAGGTTCTGATAGGCAACCAGTGGAGACAAAGGCAGAAAGCAGGGTCATCTCAGTGACTGTTGACTTAGGCAGCTGATCTAGACCTTCAGAGTCTGCCCTCTCAGGGAAAGGTTATCTTTCTGATAGAGTATCCTTATTTGCTTAAACATTAGCCTGTCTCCCCTTTAAAAGCTAATGCATGTGAGAGCAGTCTTCTCTAATTCCCTAAGGTTTGTCCTAGAATTATTTTCTAACTAAACTGTTGTCTTTATTTTAAAATATAAAGGGCTGGAGACTGATGGCTCTTCTAGAGGTCCCGAGTTCAATTCCCAGCAACCACATGGTAGCTCACAACCATCTGTAATGGGATCTGATGCCCTCTTCTGGTCTGTCTGAAGGTAGTGACAATACATTAAATAAATATATATTACATTAAATAAATATATACATACATTAAATACACACACACACACACACACACACACACACACAAATCTTTTCCCAAATACATAACATGTTTGAAATCAAACCTCAAGTTAGTCTTTTTTAAAACTGTTGAATAGGCTTTGTGAGACAGCCCAGAGGGTTAAGACACTTGTTGCCAAACCTGATTTGATCCCCAGGTCCTACTTAGGAGAATTCTCCTTGTAAGTTGTTCTCTGTCTCCCAGTGTACACCTTGGCACACTTGCAACTGCTCACAATATATATAAATAAGCATAAGAAAATCTTGAGTAAATCATTTGAAAATGCTGACATTGTAAATAACAGATTTTGAGCTGACACATAGTATTTCACTAGATAATAGGATAGTCCAAAAGCTATACACCTGCTTGACCATGCACCATTAATGTAATACTAATAATTCTATACTAATAATATAAATACATTAATACTATTAATATATTTTGATTTCAAGTATTCTATTGTACTGCCCCATAAATATATTTGAATATGTCTAACCTGGGTCTCAATATGAAATTGAGAAGTTACCATATATAAACCCAACATTCGCTGGTAATAATATATATGTATTCTCTACCTCAGGGCGACACGGTCAGCCCTATTTTTTATTTTTTAACTTTGTGGTTTTGTTTTTTTTTTTTTTAATTTTGCTTTTGGTTTGTGTTTTGTTGTTGTTGTTTGTTTTTTTGAGAAAGGGTTTCTCTGTGTAGCCCTGGAACTCACTTTGTAGACCATTCTGTCTTGTGCAGTTAAATGCTTTACATAGCCATAAAAATATATGTGCACATATTGCTATATTTTAAAGTACCAGATAACACTCTAAAGGTTTTATACATATATAGTCATTTTTTATTGTTGGGTTGTTTTTTTTTCAGGGGTTGAAAAATTGGGACAGTCTCTCATAGCCCAGGCTGGTCTACAACTTGATATGATACCTTCAACTACTTCTGATCCTCAGGCCTCCAGCTCTGGAGGAATGAGATTCAGGTATATGCCACCACTCCTGGCTAATCTCCTGTTTTATAATAAATGCAGCGTCAATCGTGCAGCCTCTGTCTCCTCATATCCTTCGCATCTCTGCCTACCCTGACCCAGAAACCAATACCAGTAGTCCTTGCTTGAACATTTTCTAATGCAGTCTCGCTTTCCTTTCCGAATTGAACATGATCCGCCGGCTCACTGCAGAAGCAGCAGTAACCGCCGTAACCGTTGGGCAGGAGAACCTGAAGAGTTACTGGCTTTGTTTTATACCTTAGGTCATCTTTGGACCAACTCCTGATGTCGATGTACTGATCTAATGTTCTGGAAAAAGCCCCACAGTGCACTTCCTATTTTAAATGGCCTTTCATACTCTTACATATGAAAGATGGAGAATAAGACAAGAGAAGACGTCTGGATAACCTGTTAAAAATGGGAAGGGGGACTTCAGAAATGTGTCAAAAAATCAGTATGAAGCAAAGATAAAATGATTCTCCACAACATAAGGAAAACTAGTCCCCAGGTTCCAACATGAGGCTGAGTTTCCACTGAGGAAAATGAAGTGTTAATGGTACTTAAATAGATGTTCTTGTGGCTAGAGAGATGGCTCAGGGGTTGAGAGCACTTACTCTTCTTACAGAGGACCCAGGTTTGATTCCCAGCATACACATACGTGGTGGCTCACAACCATTGGTAACTCCAGTTCCAAGAACTGGATACTCTGAATTCTGCTGGCATCAGGCACCCATGAGGTACACATAAATATATAAAGGCAAAATATATTTTTATAAGTAAAATAAAAATGTACTTGAGTAAGAGGTGACTAACATGTCTGTGTGTCAAAGGACATGGCAGCTGTCTTCAGTGCCCAAAATAGGGGTACGTTTTTATGCTGGGAAACAAAATT
The DNA here is from genome assembly GCF_004785775.1 of Grammomys surdaster. Lineage (NCBI taxonomy): Eukaryota > Metazoa > Chordata > Mammalia > Rodentia > Muridae > Grammomys > Grammomys surdaster. Next base: position 4,105,596 of record NW_021604686.1, on the reverse strand, counting down.
CCTTTGAAGTCTTGCAGTTTATGTTAGAAGACAAGAGAAGGCAGCTCTCTAGATTTTCTTTGCATACTAGTACCTAGTAGTCCCTGTGTAGGGTGGGCCCTTTCCCCACAGGCAAGCTCAGACAAGATTTCTGAAGCAGTTCTGACCCACACTGCATTTCCCACTCTGCTCAGCACAGCACTATGCTCACCCCCTCACCTCTGCCTTCTACCTGTGCCCCACCGTCTCAGAGCCTCCACTCCTGATGACTGCCCTCTCCATCCATGGACAGGGACCTTGTGCAAACAATTCCTTCATACACACATCATTGGTCTTCACTGGTTTCTAGCCAACAGCCTTAAATGTGTGGACTCTTATCTTTCAAAATGCATTAAGGCATGTCTCCCTCTAAATACTAGCTTGTCACTTCCTCCTCCTCGGGCCTCACCCAGGGTGTCTGTACTGGGCTTTGTAACTGCTTTCCTGCCTCCTGATTCTCAGCGCACTTAAATTTGGATTCTGTCCCGGTTCCTCCACAGATGACCCTCACTCGTTCTGATTTTTATTAGCAGAGTACATAGCATCAAATCCTCCTCCTCAAACCATTCTTCCTTTAACTGATGCCAGACCCAGTTTTCTCTCTCTTGTCTCTGTCTTACTTGCCAGGTTTTTTTTTCACCCCACACCCTGTATTCTTAGGTTTAGTACCACAGCCCTGTTCTCACTGGCCACTACCAAGACTGATGACAGATTTGGGCACATCAGACCTATATTCCTCTTCCAAGCTTCAACCTGTATATCCATGTGCCTGCTGCACATCTTCACATGGGGATTCCCTAGCATCCTCCCAGGTACCAAATCCCAAAGCTCAACTCCTCTTTCCCCGTCCGACCTGTTCCTCCCCGTTCTCCCCAGAGTCATCCCTGGAGTCATCCTTGATTTTTTTTTCTCTCACACCTTCCACATCCATCTGCTTTCTAGTCCTGTTGATTCTGCATGCAAATATCCTCTAGTTCATGTTCTTCTGTCTGTTTCTCTTTGTGTCTGCCCTCCACACCCCATTCCAAACAACCACTCTCACACCAGGTATGGCAATGAACACCTGTCATCCCAGCCCTTGGAAAGCAGAGGTAGGAGGAATATTGCAGGTTTGAGCCTGACCTACACAGTAAATCCCAGGCCTGTAGTTGAGAATGACTATAGAATGATACCCTGTCTCGAAAAGACAGAAACAAAACTAAGAAGACAGCCACTCTCTGTGTCAGCTAGCGAATATCTTCTAAAGTATCTTCCAGGGCTCTCCTGCTCCCAGCCTCTAGTCCTGTCTTCTGCCGGTGTCTCCAATAGAGAGCTGGATAATTTGGTTCACCTCCTCACCTCGCCTCTTCAGCCCCTCATTCTTACCTTAGACTCCTCTGTCCTTATTTCCTCCAACACACATGGTCTTTCCCTTAAACTTCTCACACACGGCTTAATTTGACTCAATGGTAGAGTGCTTGCCTACCTAACACACATAAGGCCTTACTATAGGAAGAGGCGGGGCAGGAGGGGAATAAGCACCAGCCTCTGCTGATCCTTCTCAGGTGAATCCTCTCTGATGCCCAAGACCAGCTTGCTTCCCTTGTTTATTCCCAGAAGGCCTCCCAGTGGGTCCAAATCACATATCATTTTTGGTACTGTGTCTCTCCTACTAAGTTGTAAGAGAGACACCACAGAAATACTCCTTGTGGTTTGCTAAATGGATAAGTGAGAATATAGAAGCTGTTTATCCAGGGGAGGGGGGAAGCCCATCCTTCCTTCCATGGCACAGCCACAGAAATCAAATGCTACACTAATCTGTGTGACTTTGCGTGCTTCCTTAAGACCAAGTTATGGGGAGAGGAGTCAATGAACTTAAGTAACCTGACAGAAAATAAGGAACCCACCAAACTGGCCAATCTAGCTACAGATATCTTTACAACTGGCCTGCTGCTTTCTCGGGGGTTTCACATTTTACCTAATTCCAACCCATGTGCAAGCAGAATTTTAAAGGTAACAGGGAGTTAGTTATATCAGGCTAATAGAGTGTCATTTTCTAAGCCATGTTTGTCCCCACTGTTGGGATTTTTAGTTAGTTCTGACTTCAGACTCTTAGGAATTCCAGTGATATAGCAACCCTTCAGTAACTTTCTTTTCAATTTTTCTCCTTAAAGGGCCAGAGAGATGGCTCAGTGCATAAAGGCATTTGCTGCCAAGTCCAGCATCTGAGTTCAAACCTTGGAGATTGACACCGTGGAAGAAAACCAATTTCTACAAGTTGTTCTCCTATCTCTACAGGTGTACATAAAAAATAAAGTATAACTGAAAATACATTAGATAAAAATAAGAATCAAAATTTCCCCTTGAGGAATGAGAAAGTATGGTGTAGGCATCTAACAAGCATTCCAGAAGTACGTATAGTTACTATGTGTCAATTAAAAACCATACCAGAGGGGGCTGGAGAGATGGCTCAGTGGTTAAGAGCACTGACTGCTCTTCCAGAGGTCCTGAGTTCAAATCCCAGCAACCACATGGTGGCTCACAACCATCTGTAATGAGATTTGATGCCCTCTTCTGGTGTGTCTGAAGACAGCTACAGTGTACTCATATAAATGAAATAAATCTTTTAAAAAAAAAAACCATACCAGAGCCAGGCATGGTAAAAACATTGACTATAATTCAGATCTTGGGAAATGGAAGCTGGAGGATCAGGAGTTCAAGACCCGTCTCAGCCTCATGAGCTCTTGTCTCAATGTCCCTGCCCAAATCTCTCAAAAAAGTCATCAAAGTATATGTACAATTTACATTCCTTCATATAGTCAGCCAAAACCGTCTAAAAAATCAATAATCAATATGGATTATTGTATAGTATAAAACTATTTCTAGCTCCATTTAGCTCTGCAAGTATCAAGGTTTTTTGTTTTTTTTTGTTTGTTTGTTTTTTGGTTTTCCGAAACAGGGTTTCTCTGTATAGCCTGGGCTGTCCTGGAACTCACTCTGTAGACCAGGCTGGCCTCGAACTCAGAAATCCGCCTGCCTTTGCCTCCCAAGTGCTGGGATTAAAGGCGTGCGCCACCACCGCCCGGCAAGTATCAAGTTTTATATTTGCTTATTTATTGATTTTTTTTGAGACACACTATGTAACCCTGGCCAATCTGCAACTTGCTATATAGATCAAGATGCTCTTCAAACCTAAGGCAATCTTCTGCCTGCTGAGTGTTGGAATCACAGGTATGCAGAAGAACCTTCATACACAGCTTATGTTTCTTTCTTGAAATTTAGCAGATCATAACTAACATTTGTTATTTCTACAGGACTATCCTAGGAAGTTCTGAGGACGAGGCATGAATTTTTCTTGTATGATAATCACTGTCAACCTGAAAGGGAAGCTGGGGTTAGATAGCTCTTATAGGGTCTCCTATTTCTCACCTCTTACTGTGCCCGAAAAGTGAGATTTGGGAGCTTGTTGGATTTTGGATTCCTGAGGCTCAACCTGCACAATGTTTTATTATCTTTACTTACTTGTAGGTGTGGGTGTGTGCACGTGGCAGCCTGGAGCTAAGGTTACAGACAGTCGTGAGCTGCCGGAGGCGAGTGCTAGGAACTGAACTAGGGTCCTCTGAGCATCAAGACAAGAGCATCAGGGGGTCCTAACCCCTGTCTCTTCAGACTCAGCCTGCACAACTCATCCTTCTTTTGGAAAAGAGGACACTGAGACTCGGGGTTGCTCAAGCCAAGCCCATATAAGTTGAAGTGCGGACTTACTGATTCCAAATCATGTATTCCTTTTCTGTTGTTGTTGTTGTTAGTGGTGGTGGTGGGTGCATGAGAGAGGGAAGGGAAATGGGGGAGGGGGGTTAATTTGTCTAGTAGAGCCAGCCCAGGCTGGCTTTAAACTTACTTGTAACTGAGGATGACCTTGAACTCCTGATCCTCCTGCCTTCCCCTCCAGTGCTGGGACTGACAGGTGTGTGGCCCCAAGCCCAACCAGAATTTATGTTCTTTTTTTTTTTTTTTTTGGTTTTTTTCGAGACAGGGTTTCTCTGTGTAGCCCTGGCTGTCCTGGAACTCACTCTGTAGACCAGGCTAGCCTCGAACTCAGAAATCCGCCTGCCTCTGCCTCCCAAGTGCTGGGATTAAAGGCATGCACCACCACTGCCCGGCCAAAACCCTGTCTTGAAAAATCAAAATTAACTAATTAATTTTAAAAGGAGGGGCTAGAAAAATGACTCAGTGGAAAAAGTGACCAGCTGCTCTCACAGAAGACTTGGGTTTGATTCCCAGTACCCACATGGCAGCTCACCACTATCTGCAACTCCAGGTCCGAAGGATAAGGTCCTTCTTCTGATCTTTTTGGGAATCACACATGTAAATGGTGAACGTGTATGCGTGCATGCAAAATACCACTTAACAAAGAAGTCTTTTAAACATGTAAAGGTAAAGCAAAAATATATTTTAAAAAGGGTTAGTCATATGTGGACCGGGAGGATACAACACAGAGCAGTTATGACAAATAATAAAAGAAAAGAAATTAGGGGTTTTCAATGGATATCTCAAAGAAATTGTGTGAGTCCTAGAACAGAAAGCCAGGGGCCAGCGAGATGGAAGCATCCTAGAAGCAGGGCAGAAGACAGGGTGGGGGCTGCACAGGACATCGCTACTGAGGAATGTCTTACTGTTATAGAGAATGGCCACCCACTCTCTCCAGTCAGACATCTGCACTCTGAATTCGGAGCTTTCTGCTATGTGCTGTAGCATTCTGCTAAGGCTACCAGGCATGTCCAACCTTTTGACATTGCAATGTGATGAAATCATTTACAAAGGTCACAGTGGGGAACTGTGCAACTGAGTTACAGAAAAAAAAATTAAGTTGAAGAAAAAAGGAGAAATAAAATGGCTCAGCAAATAAAAGTGCCTGCTCTGCTAGCCTGAAGACTGAGTGGGAAGACTCCCATGACTGCCATGTGCCTGCCACCAACTCCTGCTACACAGGTGCCCTCTCTCTCTCTCTCTCTCTCTCTCTCTCTCTCTCTCTCTCTCTCTCTCACACACACACACACACACACACACACACACACATGCACTCACACACTCACACACTCATGACAAATTTCCAATTGCCAAAACCAAATCTCACAGTGTCTTAAGTACATTTACAAGTTTTGTTCTGAGCCCCACCTTTGGCTTTTCTTGGTCACAGGGATGGCATGTGGCCCAAGGACCCTGAGCTGAACACTCCTTAACCTTTTCTGCACTCTGACTCCATGGACCATTCAGAGAAGAGAGGGCAAAGAGCGGCAGAAACCATGAAGCAGAAAGGCTACAGCCAAGGAACGGGAGACAGCAGACAGGCATGGTCTGACCTAGGAGATCAGAAGCAGTCTTGGAAAGCCGTGGAAGACTGAGAACTCAGGGCTTCCCGCCACAACAGGAAATGGGTCTCAGGAATAATGTGTAGGGCTGGATGCGAGGTAAGGGGGGTGCATTTCTGTGATCCCAGCATGTAGGACACTGAAACAGGAGAACTGAAAGCCCAAGACAGTCTGGCCATGTAGCAAGACTTTGTCTCAAAAATCAAAGAAAAGAAAGGGAGAGAGGGAGAGGTGGGTAGGGGTAAGAAAGGAAGAGGGAGAGAGAGGAGGGATAGGGAGGGGTGAGCAAGAGGGAGAGAGAGGAGGGGTGGGGAGGGGTGAGAAAGAAAGAGGGAGAGAGAGGAGGGGTGGGGAGGGGTGAGAAAGAAGGAGAGAGGAAGGGTGGGAAGGGGTGAGAAAGGAAGCATTGACTTTGAGTAGTAAAATATTGGAGGTCCCAGACTGGCAACTTCTTGGTCACTTTGAAATTAAAAAAAAAAAAAAATCATGAGTGAGTCCTAGTATTTTGCACATGCCTGTAATTCGTGTAATCACAGCTTGGAGGGCAGCCTGGGATACACAGTGAGTCCCGAGACAGCTTGAGCTACAGAATAAAAGCCAACTTATTTATTTATTTTGATTTTTTTTGAGATAAGATTTCTCTATGTAGATCTGGCTGTCCTGGAACTCACTCTGTAGATCAGGCTGGCCTTGAACTCAGAAATCTGGCTGCCTCTCTCTGCCTCCCGAATGTGAGGTTTAAAGATGTGCACCACCACCCTCTAGCCATAAGAAACTATTAAAAAAAAAAAAAAAGCATTTGTTGAAGTAGAGCAGTAAAATGAACTAAATTTGTTAGCATTAGACCTGGCCTCTCTGCCAGTGTTTGGCAATTAGCTGTCGGTAACACTTGCATCAGCCTCTGTTCTAGTAACACGTTCATTCCCTTGGCAAGCTTAGCCAGTGCCATCCTTTCATGTATTCCTATGGCTGACAGAGTACAGTGGCTCAGAACTGTAATACCAGCACTTGGGAGGCTGAGGCAGAGGGATTGCCATGAGTTCCAAGATAATCTAGGGAACTCAATAGTGAGTTTCAGGATAGCTGGTTACAGAGTGAAATGTTGTCTCAAAACAAAACAAAAACAAAAACAAACTACTTGAGGGGCAGAAAAAGACAGACCTCTGTGAGATCCAGGTCAGATACATAATGACCTGTCTCCTACACAGAAATCCAGAAAGCTATCTCTAGGCTTTTCCCTACACTCAGCTTCCTAACCCGTCACTCATGTAACATGCCGGCTTGGCTAAAACTTGTCTCAGATTTAGCATGTTCAATACTGTAATTTCTTTTAATTTGTATTTACTTCATCAGTGGGGGTGCAGTCAGATAACAACTCAAGAAGTGGGCTCTCTCCTTCCGCCCTGCGGGTCCCTGTGGTTTACCTCAGCTCATCAGGGTTGGCAGTCTTTGCCAACTGAGCCTTCTCACCTGCCTCGAACACTACATTTCCAATCTGCCTCTATATTCTTTTGAGCCACAAGCCATGAAGTCATGCTTAAGTTCTGCTCTGGTTTGACCAGTGGTCTTGCTTTTACATTCAGAACATATGCAAGATCATATACGTATCTCCACTGTCAGTCAGATTGGGCATTCCTTAGTCAAAGTGGCCCTTGCATAAGATGGGCTTGGGGGTAGATGAGGTAGGAAGTGAATCCTGCTTTCAGCTACTCTTTTATCTCTAGGACATTATCTATCGTATCGATCTCTGTTCTGAAATGTTCTGATATTCAGAACAACCTACTTAGGCCCGGAAATTCCTTAGCATCCACAGATTTCCTGTTGCAAGGAAATAATTTTACTTTATCAGCTATTCCAAAAGTCAATAGACTTGATCAGAGTGCTAAGCAAATACCTGCTGAGCTGGGTGTTGTAGCTCAGGGGCTGGGTGTATATTCAGCAGTATAGCACAAGACCCTGGGTTCATTCTCTGGCAACACACAAACACACACACACACACACACCAGCAACAACAATAATAAGTTTAAAAATAATAAGTTTAAAAACCGCCAGGCAGTGGTGGTGCACGCCTTTAATCCCAGCACTTGGGAGGCAGAGACAGGATTTCTGAGTTCGAGGCCAGCCTGGTCTACTGAGTGAGTTCCAGGACAGCCAGGGCTACACAGAGAAACCCTGTCCCGAAAAAAACAAACAAAAAAAAAACCCAAATAAATAAATAAATAAATAAATGAATAAATAAGTTTAAATAAGTTTAAAAATCTGTCAATTTAATTTAATTCCCTCCCATCTAAATTAGTGATTTTTAATTGGACACAGTTTTGTCCTCTTTACAGGAGACACTTGGCATGGCAATGTCAGGGGGTAGTTTGAGTTGTCACAATCAGAGGTAAGGGGTACATCAGCATCAAGTGGGCAGAAGCCAAGGATATGCCTGAGCATCTTAACATAGGACAACCCCTATAATGAAGAATTATCCAGCCCCAAACACAAGTGCTCCTGACACCAGGGAACATGATCTAGACTCTTCACTTGGTCCTAGATAAAAGGCCAATAAGTGATTGATTGATCTAGACTCTGAGACTTAGGGTTTTTTTCGAGACAGGGTTTCTCTGTGTAGCCCTGGCTGTCCTGGAACTCACTCTGTAGACCAGGCTGGCCTCAAACTCAGAAATCCGCCTGCCTCTGCCTCCCAAGTGCTGGGATTAAAGGCGTGCACCACCACTGCCCGGCACTCTGAGACTTTTAAAACCATCAGTTTATTCATCATTCCTAAGCTACAGTCATTCCAGTAGCTTGGAGAGACTGGAGGAAATCTCCGCCTTCACTGCAGCCTCGGAGCCTCAGAGCAAGCCCTGCCTCTCTGAAGGGCTCACCTGCCTTCCTTCCCATCATCACCCTTTTCCAACCTCACCCCAGAAGCGCATGACTCTCCCCTCATCGAAATCTCCCTCAGGCTCTGAAGCCAACACATGCTGCACACCTATCCGCTGACTCAGTCTCACCCATAGGTCCCGAAGTTAGCTGATGTCTCTAGCTTGCCCCTCACTAAACTCCCTGAAGGGGATCCGCGTCATATCTCAGACTTAATCAGTCTTAGTACTGACAGTCAAGTGTGAAGGCTGTGTGGCTGTTTTCAGTCACATGAGATACTGAGCATAAAAGCACATTGTCTAGGGCCTGGAAAACGACAGTCCCCTAGTATCTATAGAAGCATACATCCAGGAGCTGATAAACTGTCGCATGCAGTTATGTGTTGGAGAGAGCATGGCATTCCGATTAGCCTGCCATTTGGAACTAGCAGCAAAGAAAAACTTCCATCAGAAATCCTACACCAATTAATACGCCTTCATGCTCCACTGAATCTAGGAGCCGTGGGTGTCACAGTTTCCCAGAGCGGTGCCCAAGCCAACCTTTCTGCGTTTAGCAAGTTAATGAACAGCTTGTGAGTAACTTGGCCCACTCCAGCCCAATTTAGAAGGCTGCCAAGGGGATAAGATATCAATATGGCACAGCCTCTGCTCTGCTGGGGACCCAGCTCTGTAGTGTCCCCCTCTGTCCCCCACCCAAGTGCTTCTGTGTTCTGTCATAGGAGAGTCTGAGGTCCTTAGAAAGAAGCAGTCACAACAGTAGGATGAGGCTTCACACAGGCCTGGCCTTTCCCCCAGGCAGAAGAGGGAGCCTTGTCCGAGATCCTGTGAGAGAAGCAACTGGGGGCATCACATTCCAAGCAGCTCCAGGTTTGGCTGGGAGCCAGGCGCTGAGTGCCAAACAAGAAGGAGCACATTCCAGGGAGTCAGAGAGCCCTGCTGACATGAAGGGGCCCAGTAAGCAGGGCCCTCACAGGGCACCAGGTGCTGCTCATCTGGAGATCAGTCATGCAAGGGGAAGAACTCCAGTTTCTCCGGTTATGGATTCAGAGGCTTAAAGGCCTCACCCTCTCATACACCGTTGGTGGACAACGCATATGTAACAGTCAGTCACATTGGAAACCACCCTAAGTAAAGTGGGGGTGGGGGGTGGGGTAAAGTAGGAGGGTACTGTTGACATCTTGGTTCACACTCAACTGGAGCCAGATTTCTTTCATTCTGTGCCCAAAGAGAGGATGCTATTATTAACGAGAGTGGACGGGAGCAGGGAGCCTGGGTTCGTTGTCCTTAGAAACTCAGCTCCCCACCCTTGTTGGTCCAGCATACTATTCAGACACACCTGCTCTGAACATCAACCAGCCCGCCTTCTTGGCAGCCAAACCTCTAGACGATCTAGAGGATCCTTGAAAGGGCTTGCCCGCCTTTCTCCAGGCCAGGAGCAGGCGGGCAGGAGGCGCAGAGCGGGCAGAGGGTTGAGCTATTTCTATGGGGGTGGGGGAGGGATGGCCCCACCGCCTGCCTGAGGAGTCTGTTCTTCCATTACAAACCAGAAGCCTGGGCCAGATTTCACCCAGCAAGGAGATAAACTGGGAGGGACTTTTGCTGAGAATGACGTCCTCTTGCTGCACTTTGCTGCCACCTAGTGGGATCTTTGTGTTCTCTCTCCCTCTTGCGGGAGTGTTGAAATGGTCTTCGGGCAGACCTCCTGGAAGAAATTTCTCTTAATCATTTCTTCTTCCTTCTGTGGCAGAGCAGCTGTGGGGAGCTCATCTACTTGACTACGTGGCAGGAGGTGTCCTAGGGACACGGTAGTCAGTTGCGAGAGCCATGCTGGCTACGTGGGCACCCACGGCTGCTTGGGCACCCGGGGTGGGATTCATAGTCTCATGATATCTTGGTTAGACTGAAATACATCCCTCATTCCTGGGAGCTCTGTCCACTAGAATCAACTCTCCCTCTGGGACCCGTGTCCCTCCACTCAAGCACCGCCACAGATACTCATCTCCTGATTTCTACCAGTAAGATTAGTTCATTTCAACAAAAAAACCAAGAAAGATGGGATCGTGTGCCCCGTCTGTGACGCTGCTGTTTCCAGGGATGAGAGGTGGGAGTGTAGTTTGAAAGAGGTTTCTTGTACTTTCCCTAGGTTCTTCAGAAGTCTGCAGCTGGTCAGCCATATTTTCCAATTACATCCAAGTGTTTATTTCTTCTAGTCACAGAAAGCACTTGGCTTCGGTAACCACTAAAACAGCCTACCAGCCCAAACTTTCAACTCATTTTGAGTACACATCCGTGGTGATTTGAGAAGGAATGGCCCCATAGATTCACGTATTTGAATACTTGACCAGGGCTGGAGAGATGGCTCAGTGGTTAAGAGCACTGATTGCTCCCCTCAGAGGTCCTGAGTTCAATTCTCAGCACCCACATGGTGGCTCAATACCATCTGTAATGGGATCTGATGCCCTCTTCTGGTGTGTCTGAAGACAGCGACAGTGTACTCACATACATAAAATAAATAAATCTTTTTTTAAAAAAATGAATACTTGACCATAGCCACTATTAGGAGGTGTGATCTGCCATGCTTCCTACCCTGATGATAACGGACTGAACTTCTAAAACTGTAGGCCAGTCCCAATTAAAAGTTTTCCTTTAGGAGAGTTGCTGTGGTGGTCATGGTGTTTCTTTGTAGCAATAAAACCTACTAAGACAGTATCCCCAAATGAAATTGCTATGTCATCTGTTTTTAATTTTTTTAGTTTAGGTAAAAATCATTCATCTTGTCACAGCAGCTATGGTCTTCCTTTTCTTGGTGCCGGGAAGGAGTGCAGGGCCTTGAGCAAACCACCCACACGCCCTCCTTCCCCTCCGTGTGCCATCCCCTCATCAACCCTTGAGATTTTCTGTTTGACAGCACCTTCCTAACCGTTGTGACAGTCTCTCCGTGGATTTAACTTGAGTAGAAATGCTGACCAGTTTTTTTATTGGTTGTTGACTATTTTCTAAAAATCTCTTGCCTATTTTACAAGTGGGTTATTTGTTGTTTTTGTTGTTGTTGGTTGGTTGGTTTTGTTGTTGTTTTGTTGTGATGGTGGTGTGAAGTGGAAATTTTTGGTTTCTTTAGAGACTCAGCTGTGTTTTGTGATTTTTTTTTCTGGAAACTGTTGTATGAGAGGATGTTTTGCTGAGGCAGACACATGAGAGGATGTGTGACGTTTGGAAGGAGTATAAGTAGAACCCCGCAGACAGTGAAGGATGCTCACTGGTCCGCCTCGCAACACTTTGCTGGTCTTTACTGATCTTCACTTGTGACTTTATAGAGAGAAAAGAGCCAAGGAGCTTCTTGTGTTCCTCCAGCTGCTTCTTGTCACTTCTGTAGACTCCTGCTGATGAGGCAGAGCCTCAGAGTTTTTATGGATCAAGCCATTGCTACTATTTGTGTTTGGGGTTTGCAGATCAGAATGGATTCCCACTCCTGATTTGTGTTTGGAATCGCCCCAAAGAGCCACTTCTAAACAGGTCCACATCCCCTTTCTGTATTAATCTTTCTTCTCCTCTACTTTTGGTCAGTGGGCTAGAGGGGAAGTCAAAGCATTTAAGAACCCTTATTAGGCTGGAGAGATGGCTCAGTGGTTAAGAGCACTGACTGCTCTTCCAGAGGTCCTGAGTTCAATTCCCAGCAACCACATGGTGGCTCACAACCATCTGTAATGGGATCCAAAGCCCTCTTCTGGTATGTCTGAAGACAGCTACAGTGTACTCATAAATAAAATAAATAAATAAATAAAATATTAAAAAAAAAAAGAATCCTTATTAAAATAGGTTTTGAAAAATCTAAGCCTACAGTAGTGGTTTGTTTTTGATGGTTTTTGGTTTGTTGTTGTTTGCCTGAGACAGGGTTTCTCTGGGTAGTCCTGGCTGTCCTAGAACTCACTCTGTACATTAAGCTGTCCTGGAACTTACAGAGATCCCCCTGTCTCTGCCTCCTGAGTGGTGGGATCAAAGGTGTGCGCCACCACCATGTTCATTTGGTTTTTTTTTGCTGTTCACTTTCTCTAGCCAGCCTCTTTAAATTTAGTTTTATTTATTATTGTATTAGTGTTGTTGTGTATGGTGTGTGCACAGGCACATGAATGCCATAGTGTGTGTGTGTGTGTGTGTGTGTGTGTGTGTGTGTGTGTAGGTCAAAGGGCAACTTTGTGGAATCAGTTCCCTGTGCTCAAACTCAAGTAGTCAGACATGTGTGACAAATGATTTGCCCACTGAGCTATATCCCCAGCCTTCCAGCCTCACTTTTTAAATATTATATTTACTTATTATTATTGTGAGTGTTGGGGTGAGCTCATAGGTGTGAAGCTCAGAGCACAATTTCGTGGAGTCAGTTCTCTCCTTCCAGCTTTACATGGGTCCCCGAGCTCAGATGGCAATGGTTAAGGCCTGTGCAGCACATTTACCTACTGAGCCCTCTCACCAGCCCCTCAAGCTCCCTTTGCTACCACCCTCACCACGCTTGGCTGGGATTCTAGAGTCAGGTGGTTTCTCTGTTTCTTTTTTTTTTTTTTTGGTTTTTCGAGACAGGGTTTCTCTGTGTAGCCCTGGCTGTCCTGGAACACACTCTGTAGACCAGGCTGGCCTCGAACTCAGAAATCCGCCTGTCTCTGCCTCCCAAGTGCTGGGATTAAAGGCGTGCATCACCACCACCTGGCAGTTTCTCTGTTTCTTAAACATAAATATTCTTTTCCAGCTTCTGCAGTCACTGAACCCTGTCACACAAAAAAAGTTCAAAGCAGTGTTTCATTCCATAAGCTCATTATAAGTTCAAAACAACAGTTTCACACGGCCTCCTTTATCATGGTCCACACCTGTGGCCAAGTTCACCTTTTTAAAATTAAAACTTTGCTTAAATTTTATTTTCAAATTCATGTATATGGATGTGGGTGCGCATGGCCATGAGGGATATGAAGATCAGAGGACAACCTCAGGGTATGAAGGACAAAGATCACTGTCAGATGTCTTCCTTGACTCTCTATCTTTAAAAGAATTGTGTGTGTGTGTGTGTGTGTGTGTGTGTGTGTGCATATGTGTACATATGTGTGCCTGGTGCTCTTGGAGGCCAAAAGAGGGCATCAGATACCCTAAAATTAGAGTTACAGATAGTTGTGAGCTGTGTGTTGTAAAGTCTGGAAACCCAACCTGGGTCCTCTGCAAAAGGAGCAAATGGTCTTAAGCCCTGAGCCATCCTTCAGCCTTCCACCTTATTTTTTGAGACATGGTCTCTGCAAACCTAGAGTTCATTGACTTGGCTAGGCTGGCTTCCTATGAGGTCCAGAGACTATCTATCTCTGTTTTCTTTCATGCTGGGTTTCCAGATGCCTGCCCCAGCTTTTGCATGTTTCCTGGGGATCTGAACTCAGTCCTTATGTTTACATGGTAAGTACTTTACTGAGTCATCTCCTACCAAAGTAAATTAAAAAGTGATCTTATATGCATTGGTGTTTGGCCTACATACGTGGTTGCTCTTCTTGAAGACTTGGATTCAATTCCCTAACTACTGTCTAACAACTATCTTGTCATTCTGATTCCAGGGGATCTAATCCCTCTTCTGGCCTCCTTGGGCACTGTATACATGTGGTTCATGGAAAGACATTCAGGCAAACATAAAAAATAAATAAAATCTCAAAAAAATTAAGATAAAAATGGGGACTGGAGAGATGGCTCAATGAAGTGTTTGTCACACAAGCATGATGGCCTGAGCTCAATACTACCACGTGACAAAGCCAGGCATGGTGGAGCGTGCTTAACTGTAGCCCCGGGAAGGTGGAAACAAGGCCCACTAGGGCTGACTAGGCCAGTCTAGCCTACTCTTATCTCACTACAACCCACTGAGAGACCCAAGCTGGCCCACCCGACCTCTGCTCCATCTATGAACAACTGGAGCAAGTGAAGGGGACAGTCCTGCAGGATCTGAGCAGTAACAGGATATCCCGGGGAGGATCCAGTACTAATGGTGCAGCAGAAACCAGAGGCCTCAAACCAGATCAATGACTGCAATGAACATTCGCACGTAGAGTTGCATGGACAGAAAGGTGCTCTGTGAAGCACACTGCAGTTTCCATGGAGAGATGTTTTTTTAACTCATTAATTTTTCTTTTTTCTTTGTGGGAGAGGTTGCAATTATAGAGGGTGGATACAGAGGGATGGGGAAATGAGTGGGATTGGGCTGCACAATGTGAAATTCACAAAGAACCAATAAAAGAGACAGATGGAGAGAGACAGAAAGAGAGAGAGAGAGAGAGAGAGCCTGTCTCAAGGTGGATGGTGCCTGAAGAACAATACCCAAAGTTGTCCTCAAACACACACATACACACACACATACACACACACAAATACACACAGACACACACATACACACACACATACACACACACATACACAAAGTGAACTTCCACACCACAGGAAACTAGAAAAAATCAAGGTTTTTATTTTTTAAAAAACATTTTTTCCAGTACCATAGAATTAACCCATTTTTTTTTTTAAATTTCAAAGGCTAACGCTAGGGTGGAACAACCCACTCTCGTTGAAACAAACCCTCAGAGAACTGGAGAAGCGCTAGCCCATGCAAAAGGAATGTATAAATACTCACAGATCATGACCGATCACAACTGACACACAGCTCCTCTAGAGGAGCAGGGCGGGAGGACCGAGGGGAGGAGTAGGGAGAGGAGCAGAAAGGGGACCCTCCAGAGGCATGGACACACCCGTATCACTCAAAGCTCTGGCCTCAAGTCTACCTCCAAAGTCAGCTGCCCTACAGCCTGCCCTTTGCCCTTTCCCAGCCTTGTTTGGAGAACGGGCTTTCCACAGCATGTTGGCACAGCCACTTGTGACTTGGCACCTCTCATGAACCCCGGCTCAACCTAGCAAGGCTCAGAGAATGGATCTGTATGCTCACCTCTTGGCAGGGACCAGGGAGGGAAAGCACTGGGCAAGAGGATTGTTTCTATGGCAACATGATGAGAAAGAGTGAGAGAGGATGGTTAGTACAAAAGGATGGGTGGGCACTGGAGGATGGGCATTTGGCATGGTTCAGCCCTGGAAGGAGGACCAAATGGACACTGGGTTTCACCTGAGATGTAAAGATTTGATACAAACAACGTACAAGGCTGGGCTCCATGTTCAATCCTAGGAACCAGAATAGGGAGACGATGATGGAGAGACCTCCAGTCTAAGCTCAGGAAGTTGTCACCCACTGTCCCTCTCTCTAGTCCTGCTTAGATTTGTCCTTAATGAGACAACCACAGCCCTGCAATCATTTCCTCCGGGGTTTCCTCTGCTAGTCACCCTCCCAGCACAAGAGAGAAGGGAGAAGTGGCTGTTTGTTCTCAGCACCACTCCACTCATCACCTGTGCCTTTCCTTGATACCTCTGGCTTCCTCCCTAAGACCCTTCTAGAACCTTCAAAGGCACTGTCTTAGCAGATAAGAGTCCTGAGGAGATGAACAAGAGTTCTTTTTAGAAGAAAAGTAGATGGAGAAGATTGTCTCTGGCAAAGCCATCTGCGAGCACTGCTCTCACCACATACCTTCTTCTTCACCTGGTCCCTGCACGGAACCTAGCCCGTCGGGGCACGTCTACCTTACTATGATTTCCAGAATCCTATAGAGCGTCCTATAGCATGTGGACTGTGGGTCCATGGAATGAGTGAGCTCCACCACAAGGGCTCAACACTGCTGGATCCTGCTGCCCAGTCAAGCCACCCTGACAAGTGCGGTTGGCCACACAGGAAGTATGCCAGCCACAAGACCTTAAATCAAATTCCCTGCCTTCCTATTGCTAATGTCTAGGACCTTGGAAATGTCTGTGACCAATGGGAATAGACCTACTACCAACTACTAAAGTACCTGTTCCCCTTGTCCTACCAAAGATAGGGCTTCTCCAGAATGGGAGTTCTGGGACCTCCAATCTCAGCCCCACACGCTTCCTCTCCTACAGGTGGCATCTTCCCAAATTCAGTTAGACAGCTCTTCCAGGGTCAGCCCAGAGTCACAAGCTCAGCTCAGAACACTAAGATTGCTCTCTTGATAAGCTGTGCCATGAGCTCTCTTCTCCACATCCCAGCCTTCTCAAAGGCCCCAGTGCCTGGCTCCCTGAAGAAAAGTCCTGTGGGCACCCGAACAAAGGTTCTGAGAGGCCCAGTGAGATACCAGAACGCTGGGAGGCCGCAGAGCCCACAGAGGTGGTTTGTGCTTCTGTTATTTCCCCAACAACCTCCACCCCAACTCCCCTACAAGCACTAGAGTGTGTCGTCATGTGATAGCAAGCCACAATCCAGGTATCAAGGCATGCCCTTTATCCCCAGGGGTGGCCCCCCAGGGCTCTGTCGGTGTGCCAGAACCATTGCTTATAATAAAAAACAAGCCAATGCGCTCTCTACCGCTTAAGTGGCCGCTGAAGCTTAGTGTTCAGAACTCCTCAACTGATGAAAACACAGAAAAACAGTCTCACATTTCGTTTGAGTCCAAAAATTGTAGGAGCCAGTTAATCTGTAAACACGTACATCAGATCACTCGCTGAGGGAAGAGGTGTTGGGGGAGGGTCTGGAGGAAGGATCTAGAATGAGTTCTTCACACTCAGTCTCAGCACAGCCGCAGCATAAACCCCAGGAATCCTTGGTAGAGGCAGCACCCAGAGCATCCTTGGATAAGGTATGAGATGAAGACCTAGTGGCTGTTACCTGGACACGAAAAAGATGCCTACATAAGTGGAATGGCCTAGGGACCCTGCTCCTCTCAAGAGTGGCCCGGAGTGAGATCTGTGTACCCTGCACACATACCCAACCCTGCTCGGGGCCAAACTCAATCAGCAGCAGCCTGACCCTTACCTTCTTCTATCCCAAAGGTATTAGGAAGAGGAAGGGCCTTACCTGTCCCTTGGGAGTGGACTGCCCCAGTTCAGGGAACATAACTGCTGTTCCAGCCGGGAGATTCGGAATGCCAGATAGGACGAGGACAGGACTAGAAAGCAGAGCCTAGAGAAGCAGGGACAAGGGGGGCTTGACTCTTGTCTCGTTCTTGACTTTCTGCTTTTGTTTTGATTTCAAGATCTATTTGTATTCATGTGTGTGCAGGTACTCACAGAGGCCAGGAGAGGGCGTCAGATCACCCGTACCTGGAGTTACAGGTGGTAGTGAACTGTCTGCTAGGAGACACAACTGTACAGGATTAACTGCTGAGCCGTCTCTCCAGCCCCCGTTATGGTTTTTTGTTGCAACAAGGTTACAGGCAGTCCCGGCTGACCTCAGACAGGATCTGTAGTTGAGGATGACCTTCTGCTTCTACCTCCCAGTGGCTAGGATTATAGCCATGAGCAGTCTTGTCTCATTTATCCAGGACTGGGAATCAAACCCTAGCTGTATGCAGGCTAGGCCAGCACTCTATAACTGAGTGGTCCAGCCTGGCCTCAAATCCATGATCCTCCTGCCTTAGCCTCATGGTTCTAGCCATAAGCATCCCAGACCTGGCTAGGAGTTGGACGTTTTTCTAGAAGAAAGGGCATTGGTCTCCAGAGGCTTAGCAGAAATAGCACCAGAATTATCCTGTTTCCGGATTGGAGGGTTTAAAGAGTCCTTTGCTCCTGTTCATTGAACAGCAGACCCTGGCACGTTTTCTTAAAGCCCAAGAGGTGGCCTAAGGCTTGTCTTCTCAGAAATTCTAGCGAGCAGGAATTCAGGGCCCTTCGGGCGAGCTGTGGAGGAAGCCATAGCCAGACAACCGAAGCTATTATCCTACTTGCCCTCTTACTGGCCACCGCGGCTCTTCCTACCCTCCTTCTGGTGGCCATTTAGGGGATGTCAATTTCTAAAGCAGCAGGCCCATTCCCCTAGAGGGTCCGAGGTTATAAATCAAGCCTAGACACAGAGGATGTGATGATGAAGGGTTAACTACCTTGGGTGGACAGAAAAGTTGACTTAACACCTGTGGAAACTTCTAAACACCACATACTAAACCCACTGGTATCTGCCGCTTCTAGACTGCGGGGAACTGACCTGCAGGGCTCTTCCATCCCCAAAGTCCCACTTCCATAGAGACAGAGGCCCTTTAGCTGCTCTGGTCAAAGAAGAAATCTATCTGAGAGATGCTCATCTTCCACCCTCTACTCCCATATGGCCTCCATCAACTCCGTCTAACATTTGGTGCCAAAACCAGGAAGGGCTTTTGGGGTCCCACATCCCAGCCCCTTTCTCTTTGGGTGTCCTTCTCAAGCTCCCCTTACCCACCTCAGTCTTTTCTGACACCCACACCACCGAGCATACGGCTGCTCCCCAAGCTTACTGGGGATTAACAGACACCAATCTCAAGTTGAAACCTCTGAGTTTTTAGACCACCAAATAAATGAGTTTGGTCTTTTCCCTGCCTTTTCTTTTCTCCCCCACTCCCTTTACTGGCTTTCAAGGTGGAGAGCAGAGGTTCTTTGCCAACTGTCTACTGGGTTGCACCCACCACAACTCACAGGAAGGGAAGGTCTGACTGATGTCTTGTGTCTCAGACCAGGCCCTCTCCATAACTCTAGGAAATCTTTGGCTTTTTCACCTGATTTCCACAAGCAGGGGATACCTTCTTCTGCAAATCAGGCTCATCCCTCTCGCCATTCTCTGGTCCTAGATGACTTTGGGAATGACTATAAAGCCTTTCCCCGCCGCCCTGACCCCCGGTTCAAATGAGAGACCCTGCCTTAATACATAAGTTGGAGAGCAACCAGGAAAAACATCTAATGCTAACCAAGGGCTTTCATGTGTACAGGCATACACATGCACTCACATACATGTGAACATGCATACGTATACATATTAAACAATAGAAGTAAAGCAGGAGATGGATGCAGACCAGGCAGAGATCCTGGAAATTGTCCCGATGGTAGGCAGTGGGAGAACGTGTGTTTCCCTGGCTAGTGTTTCTCTCAGTGATCTGACAGGCTCCTCAATTCTGTTAACCCCTTCTCTCCCCCAAGCCAGGGAAGTGGCTGTTCCTTTTCTCAACGGTTTATACTGCCCCTTGTCATAGCACTGTCTGAATCCTAAATACAGGAACTCCGAAATAACCCTGGAAGGATGAGCCATAAGGCCGTCAGAAACCGCCCAAGAGCTTGAGTTGACTTGGAACATTTCCTTGGGTCTAGATAATAACCACTTCCCCCCTCTAGACCCCAATTTCAAACACCTAATTCACACCCAGTATAAACACCTACATCACAAAGATGACTTTGAGAAGCCGGGAATCCCACAGCCTCAGTTCCTGGTCCATGGTGGGCTCTTCCTCCAGTGCATCTTTCTCACAGACAGCCTCTGCAATAGGAGAACAGCTAAGCATCTTCTTGAGGCACAGGGGGCCCCAGTCAGAGCGGGGCAGCTCCCCCTCCCTTCATGTGGTCAAGTTTCTTGGGCTCTTGGACTTCCCATATGGATTTGGAGAAAGAAAGAAACAGCTCTCAGATGCCTGGCTGGTCATGCTGGGCCCCTTTGCGCAGAAGAGAAAGGGTTAAGCCTCTGCAAGCAGTTGCCATAGACAAGATCCTGAACTCACCAGACCCTGGAGGCTTCATGGAGTTTGGGAAGCAGCTATCTGTGGAGTCTGTGGGTATCTGAGAGACACAAGAGATGTTGTCTGGGAGTGACAGGGATGGGGAGGCTGAGTATCCTTTTCTCCACTTCACCTCAGGGATAAGGACTTCCTGCAGAGAAGACAGAACATAGGTATGCCTTGTCCTAAGGAGCCCACTCCAGGGTTATCAATATTTCCCCTGAAATTCCCAATCCAGATGCCACTCAGGAGTAGAATATAGCAACAACATGTCTCTCCTAGCTACTCTCAGGCTGTGGCATCCCTCTGCCAAAAACAGTCTTTTATGAATTAATAACTGTAAGTATATTGTTCAATATTATTACTAAAATGACATTTGGCTGAATTTTACATCACTTAAAATAATTTCAGCCGGGCAGTGGTGGTGCACGCCTTTAATCCCAGCACTTGGGAGTCAGAGGCAGGTGGATTTCTGAGTTCGAGGCCAGCCTGGTCTACAGAGTGAGTTCCAGGACAGTCAGGGCTACACAGAGAAACCCTGTCTCGAAAAACCAAAAAAATAAATAAATAAAATAATTTCAAACATATATACAATGCATTGTAACCATACAGACCCCATTTCCTTCTCTAAGACTTTCCCTTCCACCCAGCCGATCCTTTTTGTCTTCCCAACTAGCCCCCCTCCGACTTTCATGTCTGTTACGTTCTCATTGTTGAGTTTGAGTTCCTCCTACAAGCATGGGCAGCGTACCAGTAGTTAAACCACCAAAGAAAATAAGACTCCCTCCCCCAAAACAGTAACGTTGAAGTCCACGGGGAAGAAGTACAGCGGCTATGTTAGGTCAGAGAATCTGATACATGCTCAGATCTGAGTTCAAGATGACCTCGGATGGTCCAAACTAATCCAGGCTCTTAACCGTGAGCCACCCACTGACCTTGGCAGAGGTGACTTACAGTTCCTATCAGTACAACAGGGGACATCGCCTTCTGCCCCTTGCATGGTGTTCTGTATACTCCATGCTTGGCTAAATGCTTAATAGTTACTGAGGAGGTACCAAACACCTTGAGGCCGCTGTCACTCCATCTCTGCCCTCAAACTCAGCTCTCCCTACCCCAGGGCCTCAGCTCCCAGAGGAAACTGCTGGAGTCTCAGCAAGGTAGAAGTCTGGATTGTCAGTGCCAGCCTTGAAGTTCCTTTTGAAAAGGTTTTGTGTATGGAGGTCGAGGGGTGTGGGGGGGGGGGGAGTTGTCCGCTTGATGTCTGTGTAACCACATGTATTCAGCTAGCTTAGGAGAGGTAGGAAAAGGGTGTTGGATCCCCTGGGGCTGGAGTTACAGACGGTTGTGAGCCACCATGTAGATGCTGGGAATTGAACTCAGGTCCTCTACAAAAGCAGCAACCACTGAATGCTATTATCAACCACTGAGCCACCTCTGTAGCCTCTGGCCTTGGAGTTCTTCTCTAAGGATATGTCTGTGGCTTTGAAGGTCCTCCTTCCTTCAGCAAAAGAAACAATGGATGTTTGGCTCTGCATGCATTTGGTATAGGATTCAATCTGGTCCGTATTTGAAGGAGAGACTTCTAAGAGTCAGGATAGACTCTTAGAGAGAGCTAGTCTGCTAAGTACCCATTATGTGGTTTGCCTGGCATGTAGTCTAGGATACCCTCTGGCCCAGTGTGGCCGCTGGCTCTAGAACCTGGTGCCTTAATTCCACGTGGTAGTCCCAAAGTTTTGAAGGGCCCTGCTCACTCTTGGGCCCTTGCTCCCAGCCTCAGCTCTCACCGGGGACTCGCACTCGGCCTCCTCTGGAAATTTCCTTAGGCTCAGACTCTTCTTGCTGGAAGGCTGGGGAGGAAAGGGAACAGGCAAGATCAAACACAGGGAGACCCCTGTAAATAAGCTACTCGGTGTCAAGCAAAGCCCAGGTCACAGCGCTTGTTCAAGGTTAGGGGTATTTTGTCCTACTATAGATGGGCAGATCCCTCTCAACTAAATCATTTTCTCTGACCCTGCCCCCTCCCTACTTCTCCGTCACCTTGGCCAGAGGTCATACAGAGAAGCAGCCATACGTTCCTGTCTACTAAGGAGACATAGGTGAGGGCAAACGGACAGATGAGCACACGCAAGGACAAACCAAAAGATGTTCAGTGATGCACGGTCCAAATACAGCCTCTGGTGCTCTGAGCCCTGACATTCAGTCCCTCCCCCCTACCCCCACTCCCATTCCCTAGTGCTAGAGAGACAGGCTAATCTTCCCTAACTGCGTCTCCCAAGACCTGGGTGCAGTCTCCCAGTTCAACCCTCGCCTCTGGGGTCCATACCTGTAGGTGAGTGCAGACCCTCCTCAGTGTGTCATATACACTGTCCCGGGAAAGCAGAGACACAAAGACATACTGGGGCATGAAAAGAAAACAGAAAGTACTAGGGTGAGAGGGGACTTCTTAGTCTATGAGTTGGGGGGTAAACCCCTAAGATTATGGGGTCATGAGAACCAACAAGACCTCCCACCTGGGGAAGTTTCTCCTTTCTCATTAGCCTGAAACATGTGCTGGAAAGCTCCCTGGCAGGGACAAGGAAGGGTCTGGGAGTAGGCCAGTATCAGGCCTTGAATTTCTGGAGCTATGATGGGGAAAAGGACAGGAGATGTTGGCCCAGAAACTCACAGACCTTCTGGCTGGTGTTTGTGGTGATGGCTAGTCCATTGGGAAGAAGGCGTGCCATCTTGTGTTTTTTGATCAATTGCACAGATACCACAGGAATGACCACCTGAGAGAGAGGCGGGGGGCATGCTTTTCTCAGGACTTACCCCGCAAGGACACAGACCCTTAGCTCTCTGCACTGGCTTTCCATAGCTAGCACTCAGCCAATAATGTTTACCCTGTTGACGCCATGTTTGTGTGTGGTAGCGGGGGTGGGAGGCATCTAGACCTTCCACTTTCTCATTCAGGGTACCCTTCCAACTATCCCTCTCTCCCTGCCCCAGCCTTGATAACCCACTGCTTCAGATTTCAAGTCCCCTGAGCTGGCTCTTAGTGACTCCCCATAAAAATGACACTGCCCTCTGACCCTGACATTTCTGAGATACCTGAAGCTAGCATAATCTAGCTGTCAACTGTTCAGGCCAGATGTATGGTCAAGATCAGGCCTGTGTTTCAGAAGAACTTCTTCCCTGAACATGGGATGAGATATCTTGATACTGCTCATCCAACCAGTGAGCGGCCTCACCATGTGCTGAGCACACAGAGGAACAGGCAGGAATGGCTTGAGGCATGCCCACAGGACAGAGGACTGTCCCTTCCCTGGTCCAGGGCAGGGCCCTTCCTGGGTAATAGCAACCCTTACTACTCATTACTACCTTGATATCCTTGCCAAAGAGGCTGGCATGGAAGCAAAGCCAGTTGGGTGAGATATAGAGCCGACCGTGGAGAAGGAAGTCTCTCTGGAGGGCACAGGAACACACTGAGAAGTCACAGGAGAAAAACCAGCCATGAGTAAGGTTACCCCCAGAGAATCCATCTTTTCACCTGTCCTCAACCTCTCCTGTCCCCATCCCAAACAATCTAGCCACAAGTATTCAAAGGACCCTTCCAAGAATCCTGAGTGTCCCACCCCACCCCACCAGACTGCTAGATGTTTTCTCTTTCTCTATTACCCACGAGGTCTGAACAACTTCCAGCCCAGATCTCCAGCACTGGATTTCTGTTACCTCAGGATGAGGCTTTACCCTTCCAAGAAAAGAGGTTTAGATTGTGAAAATGTCCCTCCATGCTCAGTGAGAGGCCTGGGCAGGGGACAACACTCACCGATGAGAGGGGAACAGAAAGATGACAGTCTTAGCTTTCCTCAAGCGAACCTGCATAACTCAACTCCACATCCCAAACCACCCAACTCCTCATGTGTTTGAAGAAAAAAGGACCAAGTGCATCTAAATTGCTCCCGTATGTAAATTAAGCATAAAAATACCCCAAGTAGATGACCTGGGTGCTCACCAGCCATGGGCTGGAAACAGCTCACCTTTGAGAACCATCTCCTCCAAGGGGATATCTTTAAACAGCTTGTGGTATTGTTGGTTGTATTTGCTCAGTAGTGTCTGCAAACGTAAGACCCAGCTCTGTGAGACTGGAGGCTAGAGATCAGACCACCACAGGGCCTTGCTCCAGCCACCAGGAGGTAATGCCACAGGGACCCCCTGGAAACTTTGCCTGAAGCCTCTGGTAAACAGGTATGAAGTTCTAAGCCTAGCTCATCTCCTGTTAATGTTGAGCTCTGACAGGGAACCAGTGACTAAAGGGGACACATTATCCCCACCAAGGCAAGGGCACTTACTCAGGTCTCCTGGGTTCCTGCGGTAAGAGGCTTGTGGCCAAGGGGCCAATAGTGAGTTTGGGCATCCCAGGGCACTTCCCTCAGTGAGCAGGACAGAGGCAGCCCACACACACTTACCCCTTCCCGGCCATACTTCTTTATCTCTTCACCCTTTGAGCCTTCTGACCAGTGCAGACTGCAAAGGAGACATTCCATTCCAGGCACAAGAAACCCTTGAGTCCTGCCCAAGTATCCTCTCAGTGCCAAGTCTGCCCTGGCTTTGCCCCAGAAGACTGGAGCAGAGATTGGAGACTAAGGCCCTTCTCTAAGAAACACAGTAAGTGATAAGAACACAAGCACACCGCTCCTCTCTGGGGAAGGACACTCACAAGGCCCCCTTCTCAAGCAGATCTGAGTGCCACACCCACAAAGGTAAGCTTGGCCTGAGCATCGGCCTCTCAAGATGCTGAGTAGCAAAGACACTCCAATTTCTTTAGCCAAGGAGTAGGCAGAGGCACAAGCAATGTTGGTTTGGGGTTGTACACAATGGAAGAATTAGACTCACAGCTCCAGGGCCATGATCTGGACAGATCTACCCTCCTTGAAGCCTCCTTGGACAGCCTGCAGTTCCTCATTGAGACACTCAGTACACTCAACTGACTTACTGAGGTTACCGATCAGGAAAGAACTCGCTGAAATACAAAGCTTTGCCCTGGCCAGGTTGGCCCAAGGACAGGTGGGCAGGGTAGAGACTAGTAACCTGAGATGCCTGGCCCCTGCTAGGTCCCAACACACGGGGACAGGCTGGAGGGTGGGAGGAAGAGGCCTCAGCGGTCTGTGTCCAACCTACACGGCATGCTAAGGGATCCTGCCTCTCTGTCTCTGTCTCTCTCTGTCTCTCTGTCTCTGTCTCTGTCTCTCTCTCTCTCTCTCTCTCTCTCTCTCTCTGTCTCTCTCTCTCATTTGTATGTGTGCAGGTGTGTATGTATGTATGTATGCTTGTGTGTGTGTATACTTGTGTGTGTATATATACTTTTGTGCGTGTGCGTGTGCGTGTGCGTGTGCGTGTGCGTGTGCGTGTGTGTGTGTAAGCCAGATGGCAACCGTGAATGTCATCCTTAAGAACGCTATCCTCCTCTTTGGAGGCAGTGTCTCTCACCAGTCCAGTTAGGCTAGACTGGCTGTCCAGTAAACCTTGCAGACCCTCCTGTTCTAGCTCCGCAGCACCACACAAGACACAAACACACACCAACATAACTGGTCTTTTCCTTTTCACATGGGTGTTGGGATTGAACTCAGGTCCTCGTGCTTGGACAGACAAGCACTTTGCTGACTGAGGTGTCTCCCTAGCCCCTTAAGGTCCCCTTGGTCATCAGGTTATAGCCTGACAATTCCCACCCTTCCCTGTCTGGACTTATCTCTGATTGGGAAGGGGCCTCACCTGCTATCTGGGGGCTCCGGGACCTTTCCTGGTTTCTCTGTGCAGGGCACATGGCTCTTCAGAGGTGCCATCTTCCTGTGCATTTGTTGGTTGCTAGAGAGAAATGCTCCGGGTTAGAAAGGGAAATTTGGGGGCATCTTTTCCTATTAGTTCCACTGTGTTCAAGGCCGCTGCTCTGTCCCCTACCCTTTGATGTACAGGGTAAAGCTTAAGACGTCATAATTCGGAGCCTCCTTCGAATGCTGTGCCCATTAACCCAGTGACCAGCACTCCAAGAGGGAATTCATTTCTCCACGTCCTGGCACTAGCATGGGTCTCGTCGGCCTTTCTCACCCCTACCAATCTGATAGGCAAAAATACATCCTCTTCATTTGAATGTTGTCACTGATAGGTGTCTCCCACAGCACATCACCTAGAAACCTAAAGCTCAGTTAATGCCTGGCCCAGAACGAAAGAAAATCAGTCTGTCAGCCTCCTTTTAACTCCTAGGCAACTGCTAGTCCAGGCAGAGTGGAGCTCCTGCCCCACCCTAGAGGAAGGACGCAGACTTGTTCATGCTGAAAGCAGAAGTTTCAAAGGTGCCCAGGCAGCTACTGTAAACTCTCGGGTTCTGGGAAAGGCCGCTGTGCACAGGATCCTTTATCAAAAGTTAGAGATGTGCAAGGTGGCTTCCAGTCGGCCTAGCCGTGAGTGTAGCTAGGATGGGTGGGGCTCCCCCAGACTAGGAAGTGGTGGCCTCAGTCACCTTCAGACAGTTAGAGTACCTCAGCCATAATAGGCAAACTATTTCAAAAATGTCTCAACTCAGGAGGAAGAAGATATTCTTCTCCTGGGCAGGTGGGGCCCCTTAGGAGCCTCTGAGGTCCCACCTCTACCCAGCACTTTCACAGACTAGGGTTCCCCCCTTCCTGCTTTTCTATCAGTAAAGCCTGCATAGCCCCAACTGAGTGCGCTCAGGAGTTCTTAAGGAAGTGGGGTGGCCAAGAAGCAGGGTCAAGGCAGGGCAGTTCGAAGTCTAGGCTATGTAACAAGGTCCTGTGTACTGGTCCTACTGCATGTAAATAACCGGAATAAGCAGCTGTTAGCCGAAGCCTGAGAATCCCAAAGGCTCAGTCCCTCAGTTCCAAGGCAAAGCTCTCTTTTTTCAGGCTGGGAAGAGAGCTCAGTCTGTAAAGTATTTCTATGCAAATGGAAAGACAGGAAATCAAATCTGAGAAGCCACCTGAACACAGCAGGGGTGAGGCGCGCACACACACACACACACACACACACACACACACACACACACTGTAACCCCAGGAGGCATGGGGCACACACACTGTAACCCCAGGACTGGGGAAGCAGAGGCTCTCTGGGCAGTCAACCAAACCTACGAGGAAAGCTCCAGGACAATGAAAGACTCTGTCTCAAAACAGCAAGGTCAGCTCCTGAGGAACACGACCCAAGACGGATCTTTGGCCACCACACGTGTGCGCACATATGCATATGTACAACTGCAACATATGTGTGTGCAC
The DNA here is from genome assembly GCF_004785775.1 of Grammomys surdaster. Taxonomy (NCBI): domain Eukaryota; kingdom Metazoa; phylum Chordata; class Mammalia; order Rodentia; family Muridae; genus Grammomys; species Grammomys surdaster. Next base: position 4,078,525 of record NW_021604686.1, on the reverse strand, counting down.
TTACATGCAAAGAAACACCTTGTCTTCTTTTTTTTTTAAGATTTATTCATTTTATGTATATGAGTACACTCTAGCTGTCTTCAGACACACCAGAAGAGGGCATTGGATCCCATTACAGATGGTTGTGAGCCACTGTGTAGTTGCTGGGAATTGAACTCAGGACCTCTGGAAGAGCAGACAGTGGTCTTGACCACTGAGCCATCTCCCCAGCCCCACACCTTGTCTTCTTTAAAATTACAGACTTAGTTCAAGGTCTCCCAGGACCCTTGGAGTTTTTTCACTCTGGCACCCTCTAACCACAATGCTGCATATGTCAGGAAACTTGACCCCAATAAGGGACAGGCCCTGGTCAGGGTTACATTGTAAAGGTCCAGGCAACCTCACTCATAAAACTGGCCTAGTCACATGTGAACTGGTGACCTCTGTACTCAACCTCACAGAGGGTTTGAGACATTCGTCACCATACACAGGTATACACTGCATGCTGTTTCAGCCAAAATGGTCAAGTCATATCTAGCTCCAAAAGATCACCCCACCCAGTAATGTCATAGGCATACTCTCCACCGTGTTTGCACACAGCAAAATCTATTCCTGACGCATTTTTTAGAATATTTCTCTGTGGTGAAATGAGACATGGTTATATATACTGAATGATAGGCTGTATATTTACTGAGTGACAGGCTGTATATTAGTGATTCTACCCTCGGGTGCTAAGTATGAAGCGTCTATAAATGATTGAAACTATCCCTTATAAAATTCCCTAATTGTTGGGAAGTAGTAGCACACACCTTTGATCCCAGCACTCAGGAGGCAGAGGCAGGTGGATCTCTGTGAGTTCAAGTCCAGCCTGGTCTACAGAACAGTTTCAGGACAGCCATGGCTACACAGAGAAACCCTGTCTTGAAACAAAAAAAAAACGAAAACAAAAACAAAAAAACAAAAAAAACCAAAAAAACCAAAACAAAAAAAAAAACCAAAGAATTCCCTAAGAGTTGCTGAGAGTGTGGTTCAGTTGGTAGCAGCTTGTAGGAGGTCTTGAGTTTGAGTCAGCCTGGACTCCATAACGCGAACTCTTTCAAAGAAGAGAAAGAGGAGGAGGAGACGAGTTATATTCAAGTCCTTTCTTTACCATGTTCTTAATCTTAAGCATAATGTGTGTTTTATATAAATTGATTACATAACACATAACGTTGCTTGGCTTCTGTTGTTTCTCGTGATTTCATAAGAAATTCTCCGCCATTTCCTCCTGAGACAGACTACCTGTCATGTCTGCTCGGTTTCTCTCTCTCTCTCTCTCTCTCTCTCTCTCTCTCTCTCTCTCTCGCTCTTTAGAGTCACCTTCCGTTTGCTATCTGCTATGCCAAGTAGCCCAGTGATCCTCACCAGAAGGAAGAGGTGTTCTCTACATCCAAGCCTTCTTTTGGAAATAGGCTTGTCTTCACCTTTGCTAATATTTTGATATCAACAAACATGTCCTTTTTCTATGGGGGTGGGGTGTTCTGTGCTTTTGGGTTTTGTTCTGCTGACAGAATGAACAGCTTACTTTCTTTCTTTAAAATGTTATTTACTCTGTCGGGGTGGGGCACATACCACCACACCTGTGTGGACTTCAGAGGACAACTTGTAGGAGTCAGTTCTGTATCATGTGGGTTCCAAGGGCTGAACTCAGGTCATTGGGTTCATTAAAGCAGGATACCAAGAGGAGTTTGGTGTGGCTTCAGGGGCGGAGCACCCACAGCCTCTTCCAAGAAGAAATTTGATAGTCAGTTGTAGGCACTAAGGAACGAAAGGTTTCCAGTTATAAAGTAAGAGCAGCTTTTATATGTGATTGGTAAGATGATGACAAGCCAGTCAGCAATCCTGCAATAATGCTTCTGGCCCGGGGACCCTGCCTAGGTGAGCAAACGCACACAGCGTCTAAACTCTTCAGCTCAGACTTCCTATTCACTAGGCATGGATTCTCCCCTCTAGTGCCTGTTTCAATGAATGAAGATTAAAAGCAAACTCAGGATACAGCTCAGTGGGTAGAGGAAAGCCCTACATCCCCAGCGCCACATATAATCCCAGCATACCTACAATTCCAGCACTCAGGAAGTAGAAGCAGGAAGAACAGAGCTTCAAGGTCATACTTAATTACATAGAGAATTCAAGACCAGCCTGGGATCTGTCTGGTAAGAATGGTGCGCCAGGAAGATGGGTCAGTGGGTAAAGGTACCTGCTGGCAAGACCAAAAACCTAAATTTGATCACTGGGACCCACACACTGGAAGGAGAAACAGGGTCTTATTCATCTACTTTATGTATATGAGTGCTGTCTGCATGCACACCAGAAGGAATCAGATCCCATTACAGATGGTTATGAGCCACCATGTGGTTGCTGGGAATTGAACTCAGGACCTCTGGAAGAGCAGGCAAGTGCTTTCGACCTCTGAACATCTCTCCAACCCCCATAAAACCATACTTTTTTATTGGTATTGTTTTTTGTTTGTTTGTTTGTTTGTTTGTTTTTTCAAGACAGGGTTGTATTGTGTAGCCTGTCCTAAAACTCACTCCATAGACCAGGCTGGCCTTGAACTCACAGAGATCTGCCTGCCTCTGCCTCCCAAATGTTGGGACTAAAGGTGTACAGCACTACCATCACGAGGCTGAGAATAGACTCTAGGAAATTGTCCTCTGACCTCAGAACCCATGCATATGCCTACATGCATGCACATACACATGTAAATAAATAAGAAAAAAATTAAAGTACAAGGAAGGAGACAGAGCTGGGCGGTGCAGCACAATCCTGTGATCCCAGCACTTGGGAGGCAGAGGCAAGGAATCCCAGCCTGGTCTTCCTCAGCAAGTTTCAAGGAAGCTCATACCAAGACTCTCAAAAGACAGAAAAGAGCTGGTGAGATGCCTCAGTAGATTAAGGAACCTCTAAGCCAGAGGACCTGAGTCTGATTCCTGGGAGCCACCTGCTAGGAGGAGAGAATTGATACCCACGAATTTCTCTCTGACATCCACACTCACGCAGAAGCACATGCATATCCCCTCATCACACACACACACGTGTGCATGTGTGCGTATATACACAAAGAAATGAATTAATAAAAATTAAATGCCATCTGAAGTCCGGGCAGGCCTGTCAGGCCATGGGGCGCCTGACAACTACTTGGATTTTGACCCAGAGGATCAGAAGGGCACAGTAGGAACGTGGTGCTCAACCCTCTCTCTGCCTGACTCTGCTGGCAGTTGATGCCCAGACATCTGTCACTGACTTTTTCCTGAAAGCAGTTTCTCATAGCCCAAGGGTCATAGGTAAAGGTCTACTATCTTCAGTGTTATCCCATGCCTGTGTTCCAACTGTGGAGTTAATATTAGGGTCTAGGATCCTGAAATCTGTCATTTTTTTTACATTGAAAACCTCATTTTTATCTTATGTGTAGATATGTATGCCTGAGTATGGTCTGTGCACTAATCCGGCGAGCGCTCTCCGCAGCTAGAGAGATCCCCTTGGTTCTACAGCTACATGTGCCTGGGAGCTGCCGGATGTGAGCACTGGGTCCTCTGCAAGAGCAGGACATGCTCTTAACCACTGAGCAACCTCTCCAGCCCCAAATCTGTATTTCTTCACTCAGAACCACAGTAATGAAAGGGATGGAACAGGGAAATGGTAACATCTTCCAACCTTAAAGGGAGGACCACGGACTGGAAAACTCAAACAAGGTCCTCTCCTGAGCTGAGCCAGGTCTAAAGCAGGCAAGCAAGCCTCACAGAGGACACAGCAGGGGTCTGCAGCAGGGGTCTGGAGCCCATGGGCAGGTCCAGAACTCCCGAACCCTCCCTCCCTTCCCTCTCTTCCTTTCTTCCTGGAAACTTACTGAGGTTATCACTGCTCCTGGTCTGGGGTCTACCCTGGGCAACAGAGTAGGTTGGGCAGCAGCAAAGGAGAGGCCAAGAAATGGTGATGTGAGAGGAAAGAACAGCAAGGTGTGGGGAGCAGGGGTGCAAGTCTAGCTGCCTCCCACAGGCATCACAGATAGGACCCACGGGTCAATATCCTCCCCGACAGACACTTCCAAATCTACGTCCCTAACCCAGACAACTCATTCCCTCCCAAGCTTCTGTGTCTGGAGGAGTCTATTAGAGTGGGCTCAGAACCACCCCCTTCCCATCCCCAAGATGCTGCTTTCTAAGCAACCAGTGTCCACAAAAAAGGGTGGACCCCTCCACAGTTACCTCCAGCCAGAATCCTCAACTCATTCTCCTTCCACCCCACATGGCTCTGACAGCCTGAACACCACTTAATCACAATGTCTGTTTTGCCACTGAAGATGCAGCAGGCGAGCCCAAGCCACTACTGCCCTCTCCCCACCCTCTTGGACTCCAGGCAGCCTCTCCCTGGCCAAGCCTGCCCTGGCCTCACCCTCACACGCTTGCCTCCTCCTGTTGAAACTGGAGTTAGAATTTGCTACTTCGTCCAGGCCTGAAGCTCTTTCTGTGCTCACAGTTGCTGCCCTACCCCAGGCACTCACTTTCCTTGCCAGAGCCCCTCACATGGAGCTCCCTTCCCCTGCTGATCTACCTGGAGAGTTCAGGATCTTCTTTGAACCTCCAGTTTCAATGTCTCCCTGTGTGGAATGTGAGGACTGCTCGTTTCCCTCTCTGCGCTCCTCACCCTTCCTTCCCTTGCTCTATTTACAGGTCTTCCCTCCTCAGGTGACTCTGCATCCCTCACACATCAACACTCAGTGCTGAAGGGAGGAAGAGAGGAGGGAGGCGGGAAGAGAAGAGGGAAGAGAAGCCAAGGAGAAGGTAGGAAGAATAAGTCAGAAATAAGTGTTGCCTAGTGGGAAAGAAAGAGAAAGGATGGGCAGATGTACAGACGGACAACAGAAGCTGGCAAGCTTACCCACACTGGATCCTTCTTTTCAGGAGTCCTGGTCTGTAGGGGAGGCAGGTAATCCTGGCCTAGCACCAGGACTCTCTCAACCTACCCTGCTTGACTGATCAAGAGGGACGTAGATGGCACGTAGAAGCATGAAGAGAACTAGACAGCCAGGTGTGGTGTACACGCCTGTGATCCCGAACTTGGGAAGTAGAGGCATCAGGATCAGGATTCAAGATCATCCTTGACTACACACTGAGTTCCAGGCCAGCTGGAATATGAGATCCTGTCTCTAAAATAGAAGGAAAGAGAAGAGAAGAGAGAATAAGGAGAAGACAGGGAGGAGGAGAAGAGAAAGGAGACAGACAGGTAGGAAGAGGAGGAGGAGAAAAGAGGAAGAGAAAGAAGAGAAGGAAAAGAAGTATTTGGTTTCAGACTCTGGGACAAGGGGCTGAGGTGCATATTTTACATACCAAAGCAGACCTGGCCTCCAGGTTTTCCCAGCATTCCTCAGTCCCTACCCTGCATACCCTAACCCCAACCCTGAACTGTCCAGCCAGGGGCTGGGCTGCCCTTCCCCAAGAGGCTCTTCCCTATAGAATGCAGACATTTTAGTCTCTCTCTCCTTCTCCTTCTTCCCCTTCTCTCTCTGTGCACTTTTCTCTTCCCACCCCGCCCCACTTTTCTCCCCCCATGGTGACTTCCCTGGCCTTTTGGGGCCTTGGGGCCACTGAACTCTCCCCAGAACAGCTTCCCAATAAACCTGCATTTAATATAATCTAATCTGGCTTGAATTGGCTCATTTCATCAGTGGAGAAATGACCTATCAAGAAGGAATAGGAGGAGAAGGAAAAGGAGAGACAACAGGAGAAGGGGACCATCACAAGCCGATATGAGATATCTACTGTGTTGAAACAAACCCTGCAGCCTCTGTTGTACTGGGCTGCACTCCTCCAGGCCTGTCTGTGGCTCCAGGCAATGCTCCCCCAAGTTCACTAGCGCCCCACCCCACCCCGCCTTAGACCTTCCCAGCCTCAGAGAAGAGTTCTCTCCCTCCAGGTCTCATCTGAGCCCCTGGAAGTAGCAATGTCTATGGCCAATGCTGAAATCTCAGCCAGGCCTGACCCCCCTGAACCAGAAGGACCTCACAGTTCCCAGGGGAGTGGTTGCCTAGGTGGCTTCTCCCCTAGGAAGGTACCCACACTCTCCCAGGTTGACTTCTTGTGGACTTCTGAGTTATTGGAGCTCCTTGTGGGTCCTGACAACTCTTCTCAAAGGCCCAGAGCCAATACCACCTTCATAGCCAGCCAAGACACTAAGCCTCTGTGGTCTCCAAGGAGAAAACTGCCAACAACACTGCTCTCCTCAGACAAAGGCCACATCACCATGCAGGCCCCTGACAGGACAAACCCAAACTATGTGGACGTAGCCACAAGGGACAGGAAGCTGGGTAGACTTCTGGCCTGGGTGGAACTTCAAAAGCCAAGGCTCAGGAAGCCGAGCTCGTGTTGAGATTCTGCCATGATGCAGTTCCAAATCCTCCAGGCCTCTCCTTCCTACCCTCATGCCTCTGCTCACCTCCCACCTAACAGAGGAAGGATACCTCCTGTTAGCATTAATGTGGATTCTTCTAACTGATACACTTTAGAATTACCAGCAGGACTTTAGAGTGGTAAGACGGACAAACAAGCAAAAACAGCGCCGTGGTTGGACAAGTCCATAATCACTGCCCGCAGGAGGCTAAGGCAGAGGGTGCCGGGGTCAAAGCCATTCTACAATATACAGTATGTTTAAGGATAGTCTGAGCCATATTTAAAAAACAAAAGTGCCCGGGAAGATAGGCCAGTGAGTAAAGCATTTGGCAAGCATGGGGATCTGAGTTCAAATCCTCAGGATCCAAGCAGAGCTCACTGTAACTTTAGTGCTCTGAGAAGCTGAGACAGGAGACTCCTTCAAAGTCTCCAAAGCCTGAGGACCGGCTAGCCTAGCTTACAACAACAGTAGAGCACAAAAAAAAAAAAAAAAAAAA
>NW_021604686.1:4071125-4071224 GCF_004785775.1 Grammomys surdaster | reverse complement strand
TTCCTTCCTTCCTTTTTCCTTCCTTCTTACCTTCCTCCCTTCTTTCCTTTCATCCTTCTTTCTTTCCTCCCTTCCTTCCTTCCTTTCTTCCTTCTTTCT
>NW_021604686.1:4067007-4071115 GCF_004785775.1 Grammomys surdaster | reverse complement strand
CCTTCCTTTCTTCTTTCCTTCCTTCTTCCTTCCTCCTTCCTTCCTTCCTTCCTTCCTTTCTTCCTTCTTTCTTCCTTCCTTCCTTCCTTCCTTCCTTCCTTCCTTCCTTCCTTCCTTCCTTCACCCTGCTAAGATAAAGAGTCTTTCTATGTAGCTCTGGCTATTCCAGAACTAAATAAATCAGGCTGGCCCTGAACTCAAAGAGATGGAGCTGCCTCTGCTTCTGGAGTGCTGGGATTAAAGGTATGCACCACCATTCGCAGATCAACACATTTAAAAATCACACCTGGACACCAGTCCCCAGAACCCCTTCTTGCACCTTCTGGCTTTGTCCTTACCATCCCAAGAAGAAGCATCATCCTGACATCTGACAGTTGACTGCCCATGCTTCCTGCCCAGCAGAGTGGGACTACATCATCTGTCTCAGTGCTTTTCAGAGACTGAAAGGCACATCTACAGTGCTGCATGTAGATCTGTTTGGGTCTTGATTTTTTGAGACAGTCTCCTGTAGCCCATGTTGGCTTGGAACTTGCTATGTAGCTGAGGACGACCTTGAACTTCTGATCTTCCTGCCTCCATCTCCCACATGCTAGGATTACAGGCCTATGCCACCATGCCCAGTTTGTGCACTGTTAGGGATTGAACACAAGACCTTGTGCTAACATGGTAACTGCATGTAAACTGCATTTTCACTAGCAATCTCCATTGTATGGAGATACTGTAATTTACTGCTTTCCTTTTACTAGTGACAGGCTTGGGCAGTTTCCAGGTCTGGCTCATTACGAAAGCAACGAAAACTCTGGTGCCGGCCTTGTGGACACAAGTATCCACTCCTGTGGGTGAGCACTTAGCGGCAGCATTGCTGGGTCACAAGGTAGGTAACAAGCTTCTGGCTTTCAAATGCTCCAAGGTGAATTGAAATCAGCAGCCAGAGTTGAGATGCCACTGGAAGAACCCTGCCCACTGTGTCCTCTCTTTGGGGCTCACAGGGAAGAGCATGACTCCTTCTTCCCAAGGCCAGTTGGCCTGCCTGGACCAAGAACCTAAAGTCTTGACCATACCAAGTTTCAGGCACATGGCAACCAGACAGGGTGGGTGACTCCCTGTTACTGGGGATCCCTCTTGTCTGCTAAGGCTGTGAAGTCTATTTCCTATGTTCTGCCAAAAAAGTGTTACGGGCTGGCCTTTCCCATATGACACAAGCTAGTTTGGTATTATTAGAAGAATAACACAGTATTCTTTCTGGAAATCTCTCAAAGCCAAAGCCCCGCCATACGACACAGAAACTGGCTGGCAAGAGCCCCCTGAGGACAAATAGGACATTTATGGAGTCACTAATATGCTAAAATGTGAGGATAAAAAGGGGTTCTTTCTTGTGTCAAAAATAATCCTGTAATTGTTATCTTTTTTTTAAAGATTTGTATGTAAGTACACTGTCACTCTCTTCAGACACACCAGAGGAGGACATCGGATTCCATTACAGATGGTTGTGAGCCACCATGTGGTTGGTGGGAATTGAACTCATGACCTCTGGAAGAACAGTCAGTGCTCTTAACCGCTGAGCCATCTCTCCAGCCCCTGTAGTTGCTGTCTTGATGCCACATCTAGACAACATGTTGTACTGAGAAAAATGGCTATGCCCTTCTGCCAAAGACAGGACAAAGGGGGACAGAGACAGGAGAATCCCACAGCTGAATTTCACGTTGGTGCAGTGGGGCAGGAATAGTGAATTGGAGGTCCCCTGCCAGGTCCCAATCCCATTGCCCCAACTCAGCAACCCTGGAAAATGGCTCTCGGAGGGGCTGCACTTGTCAAGTCACAGGCCCTGCCCAGAGAAGGGTCTGAGCCACCTAGACTGGGAATGGAATGCTTCTTTTTACTGCTTAGGGAAGTTTTGAGATGAATCAGGTATGTGGCAGGCAGAGGCTCTTCATCTAGTGACTAGAAACACCACACCACAGCAGCCAGAAGCACGTGTATACTCCAGACCCAAGCAGCACCATGTGCACTTGGCCAGGAGCTTCCTGAGAAGGAAGAGGAGAAGATGGAGACAGTGTGCAGTTGGTGTGAACAGCAGGGGTGAACAGGACAGATATTCTGTAGGAAGGCCTAGAGCTAAGCAAGAGACCACAGAGTACAGACCCAGGGGGTCACTGGCCAGACCTCCAGTCTAGGAGAGAGCAGAGGGGATCTGTTCTCCTTGGCTGTCCATTAACTTCCAGTTCTGCTTGCAGTGCCCAATGCTTGCAGCCAGACAGGAAACCTCCAGGCCAGGTTTGCTCCAAACCGTATACCAGGCACATCTACGTCATGTAGGCCACAAATGGGGCAAGTTGTGCTGCCTGCATTCCCTGGATAGAGAACGGGAAGCAGCTGGATTCTGTGGCCTTACAGGGCTCGACCACTATGGTGATGTCCAACAACTAACCCTAGGCCACAGACACACCTGCATGAGTCTTGAGGGCCAGGAAGACGAAAGGATTGAAGGGCACATTCAAACCACATCAAGTTTCCTTAGCCCAAGGAACTATGTTCCTTTCTGGGGTGGTCTATAACAAACAGTAAACATGTCCAGCTCAGGTTGTCTACCATCTGACCCTCGGTCCAGCTCTAGCCCTGTGAGAACAAAGATGGAGTCTGAGGCCCAGAACTAGAGCTGAAGCCTCTCCCTCATCCCTGAGTACTGGGAGAACATCAGAGGATTCATACTCCAGTCTAGACGGTGGTCCTTCTTTCCTGGTATCATGTATCCAAGTAGCCTCAACTCACTAATAGCTAAGGACAACCTTGAATCTACACTGCTGTCCTCCTGCTTCTACCTCTCGAGTGGCTAGAATTACAGTCATTTGCCACCAAACCCAGTGGTGCTGGAGATAGAACCTGGAGCTTGGATGCCAGGCAAGACCTCGACCAACTGAGCCACATCCCTGCCAGGGGTGACCTTTCCAATATAGCACACGGCCTGGGCACTCCAGAGATCCTGGCCTCACTCCTGTAGCTTTCCCTGGATGCAGGGCAAAGCCACAACTTCTTGAAAAGACTCTAGGAAAGAAGACTGTAAAGAAACCAGAGAGGTATTCCGGAGCTGAGAGGACGACCAGAGTCCCTTCTGGGGAATGGTATTCCCCAGACAGACATTCTCCAATCTTTCTCTTCTTTACTCAGAGAACAAACAAGCTAAGAGAGCTAGCAGCTCAGGGGCCGGTGTGGGCGAGCTCAGCTACCTGGGAGGTGGACACGGGCTGAAGAAGAATGAGTTCTAACCCTAACAGGAGTTTCTTCTCTCTGCAGGGAACTCAGAAACCTCTGTTTTCCTACCCAGTAGATTGTGAGAGTTGAGAGTGAGGCTCCATCTTCTTACTATGGCAGCCAAGATACTTATCTGCATGTGTCTCTTACTTCAGCCCAGATCTACCCTGCCCCCCAAGTTCTTCACTGATTGGGTGACTGGACCAACCCTAGTGGTTCAAACCCTTTTCTCCTGTTTCCTGACCTCCAAACCCAAGTCCGGGCTCTCAGCCTGCCAAAGGGATATAGCTCCTTATGAGGCAAGAGGCCACAGCAAGGTGTTGAGCTGGCCTCACTCTGGAGAAGAGTAGGGCAGGCTGAGAAGATGCCCCTCTCAGCTGTGGCTGGGCTATGCTCTGCCAGCCTTCTCTCGCCCAGGACAGAATCCCCTGGTCCTCATTCTTTAGTACCTCTCCTCCCTGAAGCCATACCTGCGTCCAGGGATGGAAGTGGCCTCCATCCTGCCCTGAAATTTCCTGGACTGAGTGGCCTGCTTATATAACCATCTCTAGACTGAGCCTTACGACTCCGTCTCTCACATTCCAGGGACTTGCCCAGTTTCATGCATGCAATAAGTGCCCCATAATAATCCAAGGGCTAAGCAAACACTCCCGGCTGAAGGGCTCCTCTGTGTGTGCAGCTTCTGCAGAAATGGAGGGCTCTTAAGGTACAGACACAAGCCTGAAGTGACAGCGGTCTCTGGTTGGACCTTGAACCTCTGGAGATCTTGTTACTGCTTCAGAGCCTCTACAAAATGAAAGTACATAAAATCCTCTTGCTTATGTGCTGTATGATGTTCTGAAAGGGGTCAAAAAGCAGT
>NW_021604686.1:4056034-4066907 GCF_004785775.1 Grammomys surdaster | reverse complement strand
TTTTTTTTTTTTTTTGGTTTTTCGAGACAGGGTTTCTCTGTGTAGTCTTGGCTGTCCTGGAACTCACTCTGTAGACCAGGCTGGCCTTGAACTCAGAAATCCGCCTGCCTCTGCCTCCGGCGAATGCCTACATCTTTTCTTTGGCCTTTGACACAAGGAAGCAAGAGCCTGCAGGAAAGAACATTCGGGTTCCCAGGCTGCACCAGCAATGGGTTCCCACTGCTGACCGAGAGAGACACAACTCCCTCGGATCCAACCACACTAGAAGTCATCCTCACTGTCCTTCCCTCCTCCACAGGAAGATTTAGGACAGCCATTGCTGTTTCTGTCCTGCACAGAGCACAAACGCCTGCAGAATGAAAACAGTCTCTAGGGAGATAGTCAGGGACAAACAGTTGAAACCCAGGAGCTCCCCTTATGGGACACCTAGGCTTCCCTACAGAGCCTGGGCCACATCGGGGCCACATCAGGGCAGGCAGTGGGTTCTGCAAACTGCCTGGCTGGCAGCTAGGCCTGCCAGCAGTGTCCACAGCTGGGGTAGCATCTGTTAAGCTTGCCCTCTCCCCCGGACCTGATGACAGACCATTTTTTGGCAGGCTCCTTGGAACCTGGCCATCTCCACACAAGAAGCTGGTCATTCAGGTCTAAAAACAGACTTGCATTCACTCAGAAACAGAACACCCCTGTACTCCCAGAGACTACTCTTCTGAAGGGAGGTGCACAGACAACCTTGGCCACACAGATTCCCCCCACTCAGGCTGCCAGGAGTATGGCTAGTCTCCAATGACAAGTCAGCTCTGTTTACTCATGGATACTGTCCAGCAGAACCCACTCTAGCATCTGAAGATTCCCATCTCAGAATCCCTGTGGCCCTGTGGACACACCAGATTCTGCACAGAACCACAGGCAACTGTGAGGTCCTAGGGCCCTGGGAGAGACAGGGTCGGGTGGAGACAGGGAGACAGGTCAGGAACCACAACTTCTGTTGGGGGCTTTGAGGAAGCCACTGTTACTTTCTGGGACAAGAAAGTCTCCACTTAAGAGCTAAAAAGCAGAGGCCAGGAAGCTAGGTGACCTACCCTGCCCTCTGTTAGAAGGATTCCTGTCCCAGAAGGGGCTGGCAGCATGCTCAGAGGACTGTCAGCTCCCCTCCCTTCTGCCTTCTTTCTACAGATACCAATTGAAAAGTGAATGCTTGCTGTTCCACTTTGGGCCAGCACTGTGCATTCCAGGAAAGGAAGGCAACATGCCTGCCCCGGGAGGCAGACGTGGGACAAATATTTACATAAAGCAGTACATAATTATAAGTCTATAATGTATGCCCTGAGGAAAATCATGAGAGTCAGGAGAAATTCTATCAGGGGTGGGGCTCACCTGTGGACAGTAAGGGTGACTCTTGTAAAGCAACAAAGGCCCTGCAGCTGATCCCCATTGGCTGTTCACCAGATGGCGGCTGCAGAGGTGACCTCATTAGAGAGGTCAAAGGGCAGGAGGCCAGAGGTGTGGGAGCAGTACTGGTGAGCAGTAAGGCGGTGAGTAGTGAGACCAGAGGTAGACAGAGCTGGATAGTACAGACCCCGTGAGCCTCACTGTGAGTCACTACCTACGAGCAATGGGTATCCAGAGAACGGATTTAAAAGAAAGGAATAATGCTATCAACTTTGTTTTTTTTTAAACATATTTTTATTGAATTATTTATGTGTGTAGATGTGGGTGCTTGTGTGCCTGTGGGGGTCAGAACATAACTTCAGACAGTTGGTTCTTTCTTTCTTTCCACCGTGTGGTTTCCAGGGATTGACTCAGACTTGTTAAACCATCATGCTGGATCTTAACACTAAACTGTATCTTTAAAATGGTTAAGATGCTAAGTTGTATGTTATGTGGATTTGGTAAATCACACTTCATTCATTCATTCATTTTGAGGCAGGGTCTCCCTATGTCTCCTCCCAGAAATCAGCTTGACTCTGCCTCCCAAATACTGGGGTTAAATGAAGATGTGATTCAGCCAACAGTTAAAAAACAAACCAACCAAACAAACAAAAAACCCTTACAACTCGATAAAAAGACAAAAAGCCCTATTAAGGAGCGACACATATTTGAAGCAATTATTTCTCAAAAGAAGATACTAAATGTCCAGGAAGCATGTAAAAAGGCCATCAACATCATTTGTCACCAGGGAAAGAGAGTCAAAGCCACAAAGCATGCCACTCCACGCCCCCTGGAAGACGGCCGTCGATGGAGGTGTAGGTGAGGCTGTGGAGACACTGAGACCCGTCTGCTAATGTGAAATAGGGTGAGTGAGTAATTTAGAAAACAACCTAGTGGTTCTTCAAACCACTGAAGTTACCATGTAACCTAACAAACATCCCAAGGAACACACAAAAGAGAGTTTAAAATGTGTGTTCGGAGACTGGAGAGATGGCTCTGTGGTTAAAAGCGTGTCTGATCTTTCAGAGGACCGGAGTTTGATTTCAATCACCCACATCACAGTTCACAAGCAACTGCAACCGCAGCTCCTAGGGAATCTGACATGCACATACCCACCCACAGCCATCTCTCCAGCCCGCAGTCAAATAATTAAAAATAACAAAACAAACAAAAACATCCAAACAGAATACTATGCACGAATTCTCGCAGCATCATCCAGAAAAGCCAAAAGATGAAAACCACCCAAACGCCAAACGCTCATCAATACATAAACAAAATATTTCTTTAGCTATCAAAAAAAAAAAAAAAAAGACCCAACAAACAAAGACACTGACACATGCTAATTTCAAATGAATCTTTTTTTTAAAACTCACGGCAGCTGTGTAGGAAGTGATGGCTGACCCTGGTGAATGCAGGTGCTGGTAGAGGATATCAGATCCCCTGGAGCTGGAGTTAAGGTAGTTACTGAGCCATCTCTCCAGCCCCTATAAAAGGATCTTTACAATACTGTTAATGAAAGAAGCCAGTCACAAAAGACCACTTACTCTGCGGTTACATGTGTAAGAAAAACACAAAACTGGCTGATCTATACACAGACAAAAAGCAGACTGGTACTTGGGGGGCGGGGGCGGGGAGGGAAAGGGCAAACCAGTCGGTAGTGATGTCTAATGATACATTTAGTTTCTTTGCAGGGCAAATATTCTGGAATTAAACAGTGGTCTTGGTTACACAACTGTGTGAACACTTAGAAACGTCACTGAATTGGCCGGGCAGCAGATTGCTGTGTAGCACATGTCTTAGCATGGATAATGCCCTAGCTGCGTCCCTAGCACTGAATAAAAAAGCAAACAAACATGAATTTTATGGTGTATGAATTCCATCTCAATGTAAATGAGGAGGTAGGGAAGGAAGAAGGAAGAAGAGATCCAGGGCTTAAAGATTGTATAGAAGAAAAAGAGAGAGGAAGTCCCCCCAAATTAGGTTATGAATAGTGGCCTATGCGGGGCGGGGTGGGGAAAAGCCGGGAAATGTTGACACTGCCTTTAATCCCGGCACTCAGGAAGTAGGGACAGGGGGAATCTGAGGCCAGCCTGGTCTACCGAGTGAGTTCCAGGACAACCAGGGCTACACAGAGAAACCCTGTCTGGAAAAACAAGACAAAATGAATAGGGAGATATAAAGTTCCAGGTGTGTAGGTTGCCATAAAAACAAGGAAGCATTTCCAAAGGAGACTGAGCAAGCATCAGGACAAACAAAAATCAAAGCTGAGTTGTGATGAGGGTAAGTAACAGCACAAGTGAAGGACGGACCTTGAATTTGGACACGTGGACGGGTAACCTCAGCAAGGACACTTTGGTGCTGTGATGGGCCTGGCTCCTCCTTCCTTCCTCCCAGACTGGTGACTGGGAGGGACAGTGAGCCTCTGACCACATGTGAGGAAACCGGGCCACCAGCCAGCTCAGCACCACAACAGCCTGGGATGCTTGCCTCTCCTCACTTCCAGTAAGAGATGGCGTGGTTGCCGGGGTTAGGCAGGGCTACACATTTCTCTGGTCCTAAAAGGTTGTTGAGCGCGTTCGTTGGAGACCGGGTGCTGCCTCACTGCCTGGTCACATGCCCACACCCCCACCCCCAGCCACTCTCACCTGCAGCTCCTCCACCCCAAGGACGCGCCAACCAGTTTCTTTGCTAAACCTGCCCTGGAAAGGACCAGGAAGACCAAGGTCCCTCGGTCCCTGGTGGCAGCCACACCCAGAATTCCAGTACCACACTTAGTGGTTCCCAAGGCGGCGCCCGCAGCGACACTGATCGCGTCAGTATGGCGCGGCCCGGCCCTCTGCCAGCTGGTGAGTCGAGCTGGTAGCAAGAGTAGATCGGGAGACCTGACGCGAGGGCAGGAGCAGCGGCCCCACCAACCAGCTTCCCGGGATGCTGAGCCCGCGCTGGGCTCCTGGAGTGGTGCCCAGTACCAGAGCTGGCAGCTGGCCGCGACTGTGCACACCCCTGGCAGGGCTGGAGTCCACACCCTGCCGCAGGCTCTCGACAACGTGGCTCCCCAGGCAGACTCCTGACCAATGATCCAGTCTTGAACAGTTTGCTGGGTCTTGGGGCCTCTTCCCCAGGGAGCACCCCAAACTATGTAATTGATAAAAACTCCTAGGGCGTGCCAGCTCTCGCCACTGTTAACGCAACCTCTGGAGGTTGTACCTATTTTACAAAGGTGAGAAATATAAAGATTTGTGTATTTAAAGGAAATAAATTGTTATTTGACGGTATAAGAAAAAACTAGGGAGTTGGTGAGATGGCCTAGTCGGTAAGAACATTTGTCATGCAAGAATGGGGGCTTGGGGGAGAAGTATATTCTTGTAAGTTGACTCTAAATGATCCTACGTTTTATTTGATCTGGAAGACTATATGTTTGAAAACAGTCAAAATTTTTTTTTGAAAAGAAAATTTGGAGGCTTCATCTAGCCAAATGTCAGAACAAACTACAAAGGTATTCCTGGCTTCGAAAAGAGTCATCATTGATCAATGGGGCACAGAGAGGCCAGCAAATGATCTTTGGATATAAGAAATCTAAGTATATAATGAAAATATTTTGAGAAACAGAAAATAAATTGTGTAATAAATGTAATAAGACACGGGCTATCTCACGTCACTCACGAAACTATATCCCAGGTACAGTTAACATCTGTATATGTCTAACTTTATAGGTAAATTGAGGCAGGGTCTTGAACGCAAGACAATCTTCCTGCTTCAGTTTCCTGAGTGCTGGGATGACAGGCATACGTCATCATACCCAGTTAAATACCTATAAGTCTAAATCTATAAAGAATTAGATTAAAATAGAAACTTTTTTTTTTATATATCAGAAGAGTTTCTCAAGTAAGGTACAAAATCTAGAAAACAAAGATTTAAGTGGATAAGGGACCGAAGAGATGGCACAGTGGCTCCACACACTGGCTGCTCTGCCAGAGGACCCAGATTCTATTCCCAAAACTCCTATGGTGGCTCACAACTGTGTGACACCAGCCCCAAGGAGCATATACCTCTGCCCTTCTTTGGTACTTAGACTCACAAATACCTACGCATCTTCAGGCACACATACACCTATATATACTTTTAAAATAATAAAGCTTCCCCGCCCCCTTTCTGTTTTTTCTAGACAAGGTTTCTTTTTTTTTTTTTTTTTTTGGTTTTTCGAGACAGGGTTTCTCTATGTAGCCCTGGCTGTCCTGGAACTCACTCTGTAGACTAGGCTGGCCTCAAACTCAGAAATCCGCCTGCCTCTGCCTCTCAAGTACTGGGATTAAAGGCGTGCGCCACCACCGCCCGGCCTAGACAGGGTTTCTTTGTGTAGTAGCTCTGGCTATCCTGGAACTTGCTCTGTAAACCAGGCTGGCCTCAAACTCACAGAGATCCATCTGCCTCTGCCCATCCCATCCCTCCCCCCTCAAGTGCCAGCTACAATAATAAAGTTTTTAATTGCATAAGAAATGTTAAACTTGGGGCTAGAAAGATGGCTCAGTGGTTAAGAGCACTGACTGTTCTTCCAGAGGTCCTGAGTTCAATTCTCAGTAACCACATGGTGGCTCACAACCATTTGTATTGGGATCTGATGCCCTCTTCTAGTGTGTCTGAAGACTGCTACAGTGTACTCACATATATAAAATAAATAAATCTTTTTTTTAAAAAAAAGAAAGAAATGTTAAACTATTCTACATCAAAATTTAAAATTTGATGAACAAATCAAAGCTGGGCAGTGACATGTGTCCATTACTCAGTGCCCTGAGGCTAAAGCAATCGACCTGGGCAACACAGTAGGAATTGTGTTTTTAAAACATTTGTACAAGCCGGGCAGTGGTGGCGCATGCCTTTAATCCCAGCACTTGGGAGGCAGCGGCAGGCGGATTTCTGAGTTCGAGAGTTCAAGGCTAGCTTGGTCTACAGAGTGAGTTCCAGGACAGCCAGGGCTACACAGAGAAACCCTGTCTCAAAAAAAAAAAAAAAGAAAAGAAAAGAAAAAGGAAAAAAAAAGTTTGTACAAGTGATTGAGTTTTTAAATATACAATTAATATATCCAAGTAGCCTAATAGAAAAATGAACAAAGCCACAGTAGAGGAAATATTCCTGTAATCCCAAAACTAGAGAGGCTGAGCTGAAATCGTGGAACATTCTAGGCTAGCTTGGGATACAGTTTCAGGCCAGTCCTGTCTCAACAAACAAACAAACAAACAAACAAACAAACAAACAAAAACCAGACAAGTCTGATGACCTGAGTTCAATCCTTGGAATCATGGGAAGAAGAGACATGACTCCTGAAAGTTGTACACACAGGCTGTGGTACACACATGCACATGTAATGCACAATTATAAAAATATGAAACAAATAGAATTGAATTTGAATCTACAAATTATGTCAAAATGAAAAGTTTACTTTTAAAATTAACTGTGGGCTGAAGAGACGGCTTGCAGAGCCGGGTCCCCATGGCAGTTTGACCACTCACCAGTAACACCAGCTCAAGGGGATCCAAAATCTCTAGTCTTCGGAAGCACCTACACACAAGTGCACGTTCCCCCACACGGATGCATACACACGTTTTTAAAGAAATGAACTTTGGCTGAGGTTGGTGACACACGCTTTTTATCCAGGCACTTGGGAGGCAGAGGCAGGAGGATCTCTGTGTGTTCAAAGTCAGTTTGGCATACAGAGTGAGTTCCAGGTGTAGGGAGAGACAATGTTACAAAACAAATAAACTTTGATCTGGTGTCCTAGTTCTTGTTTTGTGTTTGTTTGTTTTACTTTATACAGGCTCTCGAGAGCTACAGTTACCTGAGTGAGAGTCACAAGTGAAAAATGCCTGGGTAAGACTGGCCAGTGGAGAAGCCTGGGAAGGATTTTCTTTCCTTCTTTCCTTCTTTCTTTCTTTCTTTCTTTCTTTCTTTCTTTCTTTCTTTCTTTCTTTCTTTCTTCCTTCCTTCCTTCCTTCCTTCCTTCCTTCCTTCCTTTCTTTTTTTTTTTTTAAGATTCTTTAAAGATTATTTATTTTATTTATATGAGTACACTGTAACTGTCAGATACACCAGAAGAGGGCATCGGATCCCATTACAGATGGTTGTGAGCCACCATGTGGTTGCTGGGAATTGAACTCAGGACCTCTGGAAGACCAGTCAGTGCTCTTAACTGCTGAGTCATTCTCCAGAATAGGATTTTCTTTTCTTTTCTTTTCTTTCTTTCTTTTTTTTTTTTTTTTTTTTTTTGGTTTTTCGAGACAGGGTTTCTCTGTGTAGTCCTGGCTGTCCTGGAACTCACTCTGTAGACCAGGCTGGCCTCGAACTCAGAAATTCACCTGCCTCTGCCTCCCAAGTGCTGGGATTGGATTTTCTTAATTAATGAATGAGGCAGGAGGGCCCAGGCCCGCCCTTTTAGGTGAGTTCACCACTAAGCAGATAGTTCTGGGTTCTATAAGCTAGCTGAGCAGGCTCTGAGGAGCCAGCCAGTTAGCCGTGTTCCTCCATAGTTCCTGCCTCCTACCTTGAGTTCCTGCCCAGACTTCCCTCAGTGATGGAGAGGAGCCTGAGAACCGTGAGCTGAAACAAATCCTTTCCTCTCCACGTTGTTTTTGGTCAGGATATTTCACCACAGCAATAGAAACCCTAACTAAGACCTGGGGGTGTAGCTTAACAGTAGAGTGCTTGTCAAGCTTGTGCAATGCCTTAGGTTTAATCCTGAGCACTGCAAAACTTAAAGTAGAATGAACTTTACACCTTAAAAAGGAAGACAGAGGAAGTTCTCAGAGCTGAGGCTGACTCATCAGTGATCCTCCAAGCTGGAGGCTCTTCGGAGGAGATACCTTCAGGGGAGCATGTACTCTCTATCTGTTCCACAGCAGAGCCTGGGGATCTCTGACAAAGCCACAGTGAGTGTCTAACAGACAGTGAATGGGGAACTCAGAGGTGAATCTTGTAGAGTAGAACCTCAGAGCCAGAGTTTTCTGAAAACTTGGATTACTTGTTTTGCATTATATTGACTATCTACCTAGAAATGACATAAAAGACCAAAAAAAGGAAAGAAAAAAAAGCAACACAAAATCTCTCTCTCTCTCTCTCTCTCTCTCTCTCGCTCTCCTTTTGAGACAGGGTTTCTCTGTGTAGCCCTAGTTGTCCCAGACTTACTCTGTAGACCACGCTAGTCTCAAACTCAGAGATCTGCCATGCTTCTGCCTCCTGTGTGCTGGAATCGCTCGGGCACACGCGCGCACACACGCACGCACGCACACACAGCTCAAGGGTATAGATACAGAGGAGTGGTAAGAGTTATGGCCTACTCTGAGACTCCAGGTTCAATCTGCAGAACTGACACAAAAAGCAAAAGAAGCACGTGAGGAGAAAGATGGAGTTGAATTTGAAACACAACGTGGGCCGACTCAACAGTTTCATCCTTAGGCATGCGACTGCAGCCATGATTTAAAACCCAAAGAGACCATCCCCTAGTTAGTGACCCTTCACCCACAACAGTCTGTCATTCTGCTGCTGCTTTGATAAAACGTAACCATTCCTAGTCCGATGGGCACAGTCAAGGCCATGCCCCCCAAAACCCTCCACCAAGTAGCTTTCTCCTTCTCTGTTCCTCCAAAGTCTCTTCCCACATTACAGACTGCAGGTGACAGGCTAACACAGTGGTTCTCAGCCTTCCTAATGCTGAGACCCTTTAATTCAGTTCCTCTTCTTGTGGTGACCCTCTGACCCTCGACCCTGAAATTATGGTCTTTGCTACTTTATAACTGTAATTTTGCTACTGTTATGAGCAGAAATGTAAATATCTGAAATACAGGATATCTGACATGTGACCCCTGTGAAAGAGCTGCCTGACCACCAATGGGCTCTCAACCCACAGGCTGAGGACCGTTGGTCTAATGTAAACCACATGCCTCTGGGGTAGACACAGGTTGCAGTGTACGTGAACTCCTAGGGGTTGTGGCAGAAGCAAACTTCATCATCAATAAAACAGATTCAAGCCAGGCAGTGGTGGTGCACGCCTTTAGTCCCAGCACTTGGGAGGCAGAGGCAGGCAGATTTCTGAGTTCAAGGCCAGCCTGGTCTACAGAGAGAAACCCTGTCTCGAAAAACCAAAAAACAAAACAAACAAAAACAAAAAACCAGATTCAAGATGCAGCCCCCCAAAATGATTCTGACACACAAACAAACCAATAATAAATAATAGTCACTCAACTGTGGTCTCTAAGTGCCCTTCTCAGGAAAAGGAACAGGGTGTCGTAGAGAGGTAACTGATTCTGAGTCCAAAGAAGGAAATGTACAAATAAGCCTAAACCATCTAATCCTACCTGGAGGGAGGGAGGAGGAGGGAGGGAGGGATCAAAACTATAGTCATCCACAACCTTGAAAGATGGTACAGTTTGAGTATCAATCAGAATGCTATTTACAGTGGACTACAATAGACTCACTACGCTGAACTCTATGAGGCCATAATACCACAAATCACTGGTGAATACTAGAGACCCATCTCATAATTTTGAAAAGTAGTAAATCATATTTTTGAAATTTTATTTATTTATGTTAATCATTTGTTTGTCCATTGTATGCGAGTTGGTATTTTTGCCTGCATGTATACCCATGTGAGAGTGTCTGATCCCCTGGAACTGGAGGTACAAATAGTTGTAAGCTGTCATGTGGGTGCTGGGAATTGAACCTGGGTCCTCTGGAAGAACAGTCAGTGCTCTTACCACTGAGCAATCTCTCCAGCTCCTGAAAACTAGCGAATAAAAAGAGAGTATTTATTCCCAGTACTAGCTCTCCTCAGAGTAGCCAAATAGTCAAAGAGGGGACCCTTCTTTGAAAAGAAAGAGTCCTCCTGATTAATAAAGAAAGATTTGCAGAATTAGATTCCTGATCCTTTTGCTCTTTAATGAGCCTAGATGACATGCTCACCAGGGGTTCCTTACAGGGCCCAAAAGAATAGAACCAAACACTAGGTTTTCCTGAAGTGTAAAATACCCTCCCTACTTGCCCAGGGATCTAGATCCACCTTCCAGGGGTCTGAGAAGTTTCACTTGTATGTATGTTTGTCTGTCTATGCGCTCCATGCAAGCCTGGTGTCTGTAGGAACAAGGAGATGGTGTCAGATCTTCTGCAATTGGAGTTACAGATGGTTGTGAGCCACCACTTGGGTGCTGGGAGCAAGCCTGCGTCCTCTGGAAGAACAGCTAGTGCTCTTAACTGCTGAGCCAACTCATCAGACCATCAATATTTTAACCACCACCACCAAACTGGAAGTTAGACATTGTGACTCATGCCTGTAATCTCAGTGTTAGGTGGTTGAGACAAGTAGATCTCCATGAAATTCATCTCTCTCTCTCTCTCTCTCTCTCTCTCTCTCTCTCTCTCTCTCTCTCTCCCTCCCTCCCTCCCTCCCTCCCTCCCTCCC
>NW_021604686.1:4014531-4055634 GCF_004785775.1 Grammomys surdaster | reverse complement strand
AGAGAGAGAGAGAGAGAGAGAGAGAGAGAGAGAGAGAGAGAGAGAGAAATATCAAGGTTAATTTTTAGCTCCACATGAAGTATGAAACTAGCCCTGGTGACATGAGGTCTTGTCTGAAAAATCAATAATAAATAATTATATATTTTTTAATAACCCTGAAAGAGTTGAGGGTGTAGCTTAATGGTAGTGTAGTTGCCTAGGCCTGGAGCCAATCTTTGGAGCTGCATGATAGGCAGATAGGTAGATAGGTAGGTAGGTAGGTAGGTAGGTAGGCAGGCTAATATAATTTTAAACATCATTGAGGAATTACTAATTTAGAACAAAGATTTAAAGGTCGATTCAGTTACTACGAGTTATTCAAACTATGTCTAAATTCTAACCGAGTATTTCTCAACTAACAAAAATGTGCATGCCAGGCGGTGGTGGCGCACGCCTTTAATCCCAGCACTTGGGAGGCAGAGGCAGGCAGATTTCTGAGTTCGAGGCCAGCCTGGTCTACAGAGTGAGTTCCAGGACAGCCAGGGCTATACAGAGAAACCCTGTCTCGAAAAACCAAAAAAAAAATAAAAATAAAAAAATAAAAATAAAAAATAAAAAAAAATGTGCAGATGTGGGAGGAAGAGGGGAGTTTGTCCCTTTGAAGCCCATATGCTTACGAATAACGCACACTGACACCACAGGCAGGGACACTAGTTCTCCATCACAGAGGAAGCTCATTCTCGTGTGTGTGGTAGGTGAGTATCTGCACATTCAAGGAGGCCAGGGGAGGATATCTGGTGTCTTGCTCCCTCACTCTCTTCATTCCCTTGAGACAGGCTCCCTCGGAGCCTGGAGCGAATCTGGCAGCCAGCGAGCCCCAGTGATGTCTCTTTCTCTCCCTTCTATAGCGCTGGGGTTACAAGTCCAATGGCCACACCCAGCTGGAACTCAGGCCTCATGCTTAAGTCACGACCCTACTGTGTTGCTACCCTACTGTGCCATCTCCCCAGCCTCAGGAAACTCATTCTTCCCTAATCCCCATCTTCCCTTACATTAGTAAACAGGTAGGAGGATTAATCCTAGCTTACAGGTTAAGACACTACGAGCTGAGAGAATGATGCCCTACAGTCTATGTGAAGAGGTACGGAAGCCAAGCTTGACCTCTATGCAGCTCATAACTGTATCCAAGATGGTTATGGAATGAAGGGAAACTTGTCTTCTCCACTCAGAGAAGGATGAACACATCCTTCCAGTATCCAAACTCAGACACTAGACACGGAGGTGGAACGCTACACCCTTTGTGATTTGATGGGCTTCCAAGACATGTCACAGCAAAGGAAAAAAAAATATGAAAAGAACTGAGACATCTCTAGAAGTGGAGGTGGAAACTCGTTGGGCAGAACCACTGACTGTGTGGAGGGGTGGTCTTTAGGGAGCTGAAGTCACATCTCTTCTTACTTTATGGTAAAGCAGGCCCTGAGACAGAAGCGATTTGTTCCAAGTTGCAGCAAAACGGGAAGAGCGTTTGAATTCATCACTGACTCTCAGAGGGAAGCTCTTCATGTCAGTTTTATAAATAGGGAGAGAACGTGTGTCTCTCAATAGCCAAAGCAACAGCTTAGCCAGCTTAAGGGCTGGGTGGAGTCACCTTGACAAGCACTAGCAGTTCATGGGAGAGCTAGCTCCCTGGAGGCTAGCAAGCATAAACCATCCTGAATACTGTGTCCTCACCCCTAGTGGGGTCATCAGAACATCTCCAGTGAATGAATTAACATATAGGTACTTCTAGTCCCAAATAAAGTTTTGAGGACCAACCTGAGCTCAGAACATTTAAAACAAGCACCAATAGGAAGGCCTGGATGAGGCTCAGGCTGACCTCTCCAGACTGTTTAGAAACTTCTTGCCCTCTGGGAAGCTGAGAAAAACTTGTCTTTGGCCTCAGCAGACACCTCCTGAATGCTTAGGAGAAACCAGTCAGCTTTGTTCTCTGGATCTGTTCACTTGCCCCCAAGGAACCCACTGAGATCACCTCTCCTCTAAGAGTATCTTTCTATGCTGCAGTCGGGCTGGCCTTATGAGGAGACTGAGGAGCAGTATACAGGGTGAGAGATACCCTCTACTCATCTCTTCTGGCAATACTCTTGTCTTTCTGCTTTAGGAGTAGAGGGCACCTACTCACAACCAGCCACGTATGTTGAAGGAGGAAGCAAACACAGGGACAAGGGCTAGCTGGACAACGCATTCCCTCAAGCCCTTAGAGGACTGAGCTGCTAACTCGACACCCCTATGTACCAAGGTTGATATGGAACAAGATCATATTTGCCGCATCTCAATCCATCCTGGCTGGCCAGGGACGTCCAATTGTGCAGGCTTGGGGCTGGGCAAGAGTAAGAATTTACAGTTTCATCAATGGGCTGTATCTTCCCCCAAATAATCTCTCATCCTCACTACTTCAAAAGTTAAATTTCCTAACTCCCTTGGGCTGGACCTTAAGTCATTATGTAGTCCAAGATGACCCTGAATCTCAGCTCACGTAAGTTTCCCAGGAGCTAGCAAGCATGAACCATCTTGGATACAGTGCTGGGACTGTAGATGTGCACCACCAATGTGTTTTATGCGGCGCTGAGGATCAAATCCAGGGCATTATATACGCTAGGTAAACACTATACACCCAGCTCACAGCTACTATTCTTGATGTCATCTGTCATGCTGCCTCCTGTCTTTCCCCCCTCCCGACCCCCCTTATTCTCCACTACCTGCAAGAACTTTCCTTTCCTCCCAAGTCGACTTTGAACCAGCTCTCTGGGCTCGGAGACCAGCCCCAGCCCGCCCGGGCCTGGCGCACGGGGTGCGGCCGAATCGTGCTGGGACAGCTCCACGTTGCCTCCGAGGCAGCAGAGTGTGCTCCTAGAGTAGATCCCGCTGCGAGAGGAGAGGAGAGGAGCTGCTTTTGCAGGGACCCACAGGGGAGCACCAGGCTGTGTATGTGGAGACAACCGGGACTGGGGGGTCCTTATGGTGAGAAATGAATGAAAACACAAATGAATGGACCTCAAGGGTGGCCGACAAGAGATGAGCCCAGGAGCGTGCCTTCCGCTCGCCCCAAGCCACCAAGACTGACTCTCAGACACATCGCACGAGACTCGCACACCTCACAGCCCGGGCGGAGGCGCAGGGTCCCCTCGGCGCGGCTTGACCGGAGCTGAAATTTCTGCGGTCGGTAAGTGCTCAGCCCGCAGGCAGAAGGCGCCCAGGCGTGGCGCTCCCAGAGCCGCCCTGCCCTTCGCCGCAGCCTCTGGGACCCGGAGCCCCGGGACGCCTCCCTTACCTGTCCGTCTCGACAGGCTCGCTACGGCTCAGGGCGGTCATCGCAGCGCCTTCTCCCGGAGCCCGAGGCCGTGCACCAGCCCCAGTGCCCTCCGGGGACCGCCCACCTCGGGAAAGGCCCGCCCCCACACGCCTATTGGCCGCTCGCGCAGAAGGAGCTTGCTTCAATTGGTGGAGCCTTCCCCGCTCCCAGACCGCCCTGATGGAGCTCAGCTGCAGGTAGGTCTTCAAAATCGTGAGGTCCCGGAAGCCTGGGTCTGCGATTATGGGACCTTATATCAGTGTCTTCCCTCAGGGCTCTTCAGTTCGGTCTACTTCACCTTCCAACCTCCTTTTACTCCCTAACCTGAGCTCTTGGTGCTTCAACTTTTCAATTTCACAGACCTCAGTCTCCGACTGGTCACTTGGCTTTTGGGAGTGGCCAGGAGCAAGTAAGGTCCCACCCTCGATTCTGCTGTACGTTATTCCAGAGGGTAACAGGAAAACAAGAGACCCTTCGTGGGGTTATGGGGCCCAAGGGACTCATCCTACAGCGCCCTTAAGGGGCCTCTACGGCAGGGGTCAGGCCACCTATAAGTGCCATCCCAGACCTTTCCAGTCTTTGTCCTGAAATAGAACCAACAATCAGCTTTCTAATACATAGCCCCACTTAGTGCTGGAGGAGGCAACTTAAGATACTTCCAAAGTATTCAGGTCCAGCGTTTCCAGTGGTCCATAGCACCCAAAGCTAGGCCTCCTGGCTGTTGTTATTTTCAACCGCTCAGAGGGCAGGGTTCGACCACGCCCCCACCCCCCCGAAAGAAAAAAAAAGACCAGAACACAGGTGCTTCAGCTTCTGTTTATTGACATTCAGGTGGGCACTATAGCAACAGGCCTGGAGACTGCAGGTTACAAGGTGGAGAGTCTGCAGCGACAGCAGTGGAGTGCACGACAGCAGTGGAGTGGAGTGCACGGAGGAGGAGTGGGGAGGCCAAAGCTGTTGGGAAAGCAAGTCAGGGCCAGGGCCAAATGTCATCTACACTGGGCCCCTGGGCCCCCATGCCCTCAGCCCCTACTCTTGCCCTCTCCTGACACCAGGCTAGGGCCGGGAATTCTCTGGACAACTTCCTATAGGAGCAAAGTACACAGAGATGATGCCGCCCTTCTGTGATAAAGTCAGAGGGTTTCCAATCCTGCATTCCTCCTTCGCCCCTAGCTCAAAGTAGGGCCACGAAAAATAGCTGGGCTCTATTGCGTGTTTCAGAGGCATTAATTTTTCCTGGCATCCCAGCCCACCAGCGCCACACATTGGCCCAGAGTGAACACTACAAGCGTTGCTGGCCTAATGGATAGGATTGGGGAGGGGAAGGGACAGGGGCTAGAAGATGGGCTCCAGAGGGCCATCATGGGACAGGCACTACACGCATAGTGTTGGTGAAGCCAGAGCCAGGGCGCCACCCGGTCAGCACAATGACCACATCTCCTTTCTTGAAGAAGCCTCGGGCCTTGCCTGGAGGGAGAAGGAGGTTGGTGAATAGAGGTATACACTTGAGGATAATTACAACGCCCCACCCGGTCCTAATGAGTCCTAACCATTACTCTCTCCTACCACAAGCTGGTGCTTTTGCCAACCCAGACATTCGCCTAACAAGGCAGGCGCAAAAGCCCTAATACTCCCAATCTGGGCAGGGGAGCGGTTTGCCAGACAGTTACTACTTCTTACCACAAGGTGGTGCAAGCCTCCTAGCCTAAACAAGGGCTGCGGCTGAACTCAGAATCCAGGGACTTTGGACATCATTCATTCAGTTTATACTCTAGAGAGTGGACAGCCCTTGCCTGAGGTCAGGGTCAGCTGCCTCCTTTTGTCTTTTGATATACAACCTTATATAGGAACAAAGGTCACAACAGTCTGTGTGCTCCCCTCACACTGCCCTCCGACTCCCCCAGCCCCCCCCCCCAGGTGGGTAGCTCCAGCTGATCTTGTAAGAACCTCAGTAATGAGGCAATTGGCTGATAACAGACAGGCCCAGCTCAGGACTTCAGAAACTGGTAGTCTTAGGGTCCCCTTGTTTCCAGCTACATACCAACATCCATGGCCAAGTTTACACGGAGGTCAACATCCTCGGCCCAGGCGTTTAGTACGGCATCCTTACACAGCACAGGGAAGATGCCGCGGTACAGATGGGCCTGGCGAGCAGTCTGAGGATTGCGCGTCACGGCGATGATAGGAGCCCGAGGGCGGTACCTGGCCACTTGGTGAGCACTCCTGAGATGGGAAACAGGTTGGAAAGACTGACCATTAAACAGGTGTCATAAGACCCTTCCTGCAAGTACCGTCTAATTCAATTCTGGGCCACAGGCTTTGTCTACTGACAACTGTTTCAAGGCCTGGCCAGCCCCTTGGATCTGTCTTTTCTTTTCTAAAATGAGTATCCTGATCTCAGGATAACAGGACCATGGCTGGTAGAATTCTTCCCACACCTTGACCCCTTCCATCTGGCAGCGAGGCAGCTTTGGCCCAGTCTCACCAGAACCCACTCCTGTAGCTACCAGCAACCTTTATAATCCAAGAACCACGTGCCTAGCTCCTATGTCTGGTATCTCTGCAAACAGCCACAGCAGTTACCAGGCCCTGAAAGTCAACCTTATTTACTACAGCACTATTATTGTTTCTATGGGAGTCTTATCAGCTGAACTTGGTGTTAAAAGAAACCTCAGAATTTCTATGGTTTTAGAAATCTGGGTGATCGGGCATGTTAAGAATTAATGTCTGGCAGATCTTCGGGAATGTTGGGAACCCTCCCTCTTCTTTTTTTTTTTTTTTTTTTTTTTTTTTTTGTTTTTCGTTTAAGGGTTTCTCTGTGTAGTCCTGGCTGTCCTGGAACTCACTCTGTAGACCAGGCTGGCCTCGAACTCAGAAATCCGCCTGCCTCTGCCTCCCAAGTGCTGGGATTAAAGGTGTGCGCCACCACCACCCGGCCCCTCCCTCTTTTCAACCTATAACAAGTGATAGTGTCTACTTCCATGAGATGTTTCAGGCTTACTGAATTAACTAGGCATCCTGAGGACACACAAGAGGTATTGGGGAACGAGGCATTCCACAGCAGAAAATACCGTTTCATGTTAGCCTGCATACACGGGCTTTGAAGGAAGGAGGTAACTGCTGGGACCAGGAACTCTTCAGAGAAACTACAGAGTTAACATAGACCTTGTATTTAAGAGGTCTCAAAACTCCAGGACTTCAGAAAATGACAGTTTCAGTGTCCCCATTTCTCAGCACTCCGTCCCTTGTTTCTAGCTACATCCCAACATCCACGGCCAAGTTTACACGAATGTCAACATCCTCAGCCCAGGCTCCCGTGGCTCTCTGCTGCTTAGTTCATCAGCACTGCCTTGGACCAGTCCTCCAGACTGACTTTACAACTGTCTGGCTCTATGTAACTAGGCTGTCTTAGAACTTGATCAGTTTAGAGACAGACTTGAGACCTTTCTTCCTCTGCACCAAGAGCACTGAGATTACAGGCACACAGGTCATTGGGCAGAAATTGATTCTGGGTACCTTCCTCTTTCCCTCCACTTCAGCTGCCTGGGTATTTTGACCGCATGCGTCAGTACACCATATACATGTAGTGTCTGGAGGGCATTAGATTCTCCCAGGACTGGAGTCAGACAGTTGTGAGCTGCCATGTAGGTATCCACTGAGACCCCTCCCAAGTGGGATGGAAAAAAAAAAGCTTTACTGTGTGTACCCTTGGAAGCTTTCTCCGTCCTCCATGGGTTCTGGGGACCAAATATGGCGCAGGCTTGTGTAGCAAGCAATTTTACCAGCTGAGCTATTTTGTGAGGTAGGGCTCTGTCCTGGAACTCACTGTGTAGACCAGACTGGCCACGAATTCAGACACTTACCTACCTCCTCTTCAGCCCAAGTGCTGAGATAAAGGCATGCGCCATCATTCCCAGCTTCCACACAGTATTTTGTTAAAAGACCCCACAGTAACTAACCTAAGCAAAACTGGAGATTTGTTCCAGCTCTGTGTGGGGCAGGCTGTGAACCTGCTCTGGAGCCAATTGGTTTGGTATACCTGTGAGTGCTGCCTAGAGTCCTCTGGTGGCAGCCAGGGGGGGTCTTAAATTGGCCCAGAGCCACTCTTGACATCCCCAAGGAGAGGCGCCAACCGAGTGTGGGCATCCCCAGGGAGCCACTGCCGCCTCCTACCTGCCAGATTTGGTGAGCACGATAATGGCCCCACTGCAGCACTTGAAGGAGGCCTCCACGGCACCCACGGCGGCAGCTTCTGTGGGGTCGCTGGTAATGGGCGCCAGGCGGCGGAGTTCCTCGAATAACTGCAAGTGGTAGATGGCAGCCTCTGCCTCTCGGGCAATCTAGGGGAGCAACATCCGTCCGAAGGGACGAGGACGGGGGGACAGGGCTTTGTCAGAGCTTTGTCACAGATGGAGAGGGAGGAAAGGAGTCACAGACAACTGGAAAGGAACATGTCCCCGGGCCCAAAAAGGCCAGGAGAAGGTAGGTGAGCCACTCTATGTTCTTAACTGAGCAAGATTAGAAACTCCACAGGAACCATCCTGCACCAGGTGCCTGTGACTTCCACTGTGCCCACAAGGGACTCCTTTGGTTCTGCCCTATCGTGACCTCCTTGGCTGTCTTCCTGCAGGAGAGAGGCTGTGCCCAAGCTCAGGCACACAGCGGGCCTAGTTGCGTGAGAAGCTGGTTTAATCCTATAATGATACCTGCCCTTAGGGCCCTACCTGCCAGACTCCGTCAGAACTATCAAAGCTGCTGCTAAACATTTATAAGAAGCCTCCACGCTGCCCATGGCCATGGCCTCCATGAGGTCTGTGGATTGACTGGAGGCTCGCACAAGCTCTTCAAACAGCAGACGGTGGAACATGGCTGCCTCAGCCTCCCGTGCTATCTGCAAGGTTTAGGGTAGGAGGGATAAGGAAGAGGGATGAAGGAAAACAAGAGAGACAACACATGGAAAGACAGGGAACTAATCAGAGAGGAAGACACCTTTAGGTTAAGTCTTTCTTCATGCAGATAAATGCAGAGGCAGGGTGGTCAAAGCCCACATGCTCCTGAAATGGGTGTCTGTGGAATTTGGGGTTGCTCTCCCTTCTATTCAAACACAAGGAAAGTTCCTTCTGTTCTGGAAAGACATTACCCTTTTGGGACTTTCCTCTTTGTTTCTTTAAAAAATAAAAAAAACTCAATCCTCACTTATCCCCACATGGGATTTTGAGAAAGGTTCTTACCACATAGCCCCTTACTGGTCTTGAACTTGCCCTGGTTAGCCTCAAAAAATCATTATTTTCTTTGCCTCAGCCTCCCAAGTGCTGGGATAATAGGCATGCAACAGTTTCTTCTTTTTCTGCTTTTGTTTGAAGCTAAGAAGGTGACAACATAGTGTTAGGCCCTAGGACCTTGGCATGGAAAGATATACTATACTTCCACTTGACCACACTGCCTCATGACACAGCTTACAGGAAGAAATAGGCCTTCCCTCCTCACATGGCTGTGTGGTTACAAAGTATCCAGCTCAGCCCAAATAAGGAGCGAGCCCTTGCACATGGTTTACAGTGGAAACATTCGGGCAGCTCTGAAAGCTGGGGTCAAAAGTCAAAGGAGCCCAAGTTACAGGGTGCACCCGTTCTTAAACACTGGCCAACTCTGGTTCACCTGAACACACTACGCTGAACAGCCATGTGAAGAGGCAGATGCCGGAGAAAGCACGCAGGCCTTTCAAGACACCGATTAAAACTCAATAATTAAAACTGTTACAAGATAGCAAATGCGTTATATACAGACTACCTGTTCAAGTCAAACCAAGCATTAGAAAGAAAATGTTAAGTTTTAGAGACTGCAATCCCAAGTGTCTTAGTATAGGGAGGACATGAAACCAGCAACTTATTTATTGATAGTATTATGAGGTTTGTAAACAAAGTATTCTTTTGGTTAAGACTGAAATGCACGCAGCCCAAAGGACATGAACAGGAGACAACCATAGCTGGGATACCTAGCTCTTAATTACAGGTCATGAACTGCATCAGTTAGACACGGGGAGGCAGCAAACAGATGAAGGAGAGAAGCTGTTCTGAGTGTTAACTGATGATAGAGAAGCTTGCACCCCCTGAAGGGGCGGCCACAGTCTAACCCGGACTCTGTGACTCATCTTCTGAGCAGGGCCATGCAATCCCAGCCTTGAGGTTCTAAGGTGTCTGTTCATAGGAAAGACCAGAGTACAAGAAAAGGGCAGGACATCAGAACTAACTCCTACCCCTCCCACACCTGCTGCTGGCACCTGCTAAGCACGGTGCAAATGGACAGTCAGTTGGCACTATAGATAGCAAATCTGGGCTCAACCCCACACTGATCACATGTGATTCCCATTTAAATGAGAAAAGATTACATCATGAGCCCAGAGGGCTATCTAACATTTAATTATGGTAGTAAATTATTTAATGATATAATTAATTAATTACAATTAATCTCATCAAATGCCACCTTGGGCAAGGTCTTGAGGTCATGTAAGTCGCCCAGAGCTATACAAAAATAAATACATTTATATGATTGTATGCTTTAGAAAACCTGGTCGAAGTCTTGTCCCTGACCACTCTGAGGCCAGATAACGCAATTAAACAGGTAACTAGAAAATGGTGTTTTGGTGTAAATCAGGAAGGCAGCTACTGTGGGGGAGACTGAAGGAAGACACACAGTCTCCCGGGAGAGAGAGAATGTCTGCATGCTACTGAGAAGCTGTGAGGATAAGCTCACAATACCAATCATAACAGGCGATAACCAGCTGAGTGCAAGCTGTAAGACTTCTACAAAAGGGCTGGTGTGTTTCAGTAGAGCACACATCTGGCTACAGCTACAGTTCAGATAAACCATGGGAAGACCATGGAATCTACTCAACAGTCACATACATAGGAAGCAAGGCAAGATGCCTAATCCAGAGGGGGCTTCTTTTCTTTCTTTCTTTCTTTCTTTCTTTCTTTCTTTCTTTCTTTCTTTCTTTCATTTATCTTAAGTTTGGGGGCTTGAGGGAAACTGGAGCCACAACAAGGACAGTGGTTCTTTGCTGGCTGAAAAGTAAAGCTCTGAGAATTAATTCACAATACTTTCCTCAGGCAAAGGTCCTAACTGACACCAGGAAGTTCTGGAGCAGAACACAGAGACAGAGGACTGAGCAGGTCCTCACTCATGAACAGTCAAGCAGGAAGTCTGTTGTTTCTAGAAGATAATGTCTTATTCTAGTCCAGCCTAGCTTCAAGCTATCTTTCTGCCTCAGGCTCTGAATGCTGGCATGAGCCAGACCTTATCTTACTGAAACCAAAAAACTTAGTCAAAAAGAGCATATATATGCCCAGAGAAAGTCTTTTTAATTCCCAGTCCAGAACCTGCTAAACTCAGCACCCACTGCCCACCTCTAGAGCTAGTTCTAGCCCTGCTTTGGGTCTGGCACAGCAAGGGAGGAAGTCCATGTCACAGGCACCATGCAAGGCCAGCTCAAAGCAGCTCAGTATGGCTACAGCCTGCAGTAGAGAGAAGTATCTGCTCATGGGACCATCAGGAGATCAAATTAGAAGTCAAATCAGAACAGCTGAGAATATAAACTCTTTGCTCCTTTAGAATACAGGTACCCAGGCCCTCTGGGTGGTCCAGGAGGAGGGCATCCCTAGACTGCATCCTAGGACCTCAATATTTTAGCCAGATGTGGCCTACGTGATGGAAAAGGTAATCTCCAGAGTGTGGGGTGCAGGCAGTGAAAGCACAATATGAAAACCAAGAAGCAGGCTTCCACACACCTCACTCTTCTTGCTGTGGTCACAGAGGAAGATAAAAAACTGGGTAGGATGATGCAGAGGCCTCTGTGGCAGAGCTCCTACCCTGGGCTCTGAGGACTTACCAGATGCTGCATGCGCACAGCCTCCAGAGGGTAGTCCCCCTTGGCCGTCTCTCCGGACAGCATGATGCAGTCTGCTCCATCTAGGACCGCATTGGCCACATCGCTGCCTTCAGCACGGGTGGGGCGTGGCTTCTTGATCATGCTCTCCAGCATCTAGGAGACAGACAGACAATGGCTCTTCGTAAGAGACTATCACTAAATGATAGCCACTAAATAGTAGAAGACCAGGCCGAGACCCTGGGCCATCTTCAGTGATAACTGCCAACCAAGATAACCCTCTTAAGACTGTGCGGTGCACAGATCACAGCTGTGTGTGGATGGATGTGCCCAAAGGACGGGACAAGACCAGGTCTCCTGTGTGGAGAACACAGAGGGAAGGAAATTGCATGCACGTACCTGTGTGGCACAGATGACAGGCTTCCCAGCACGGTTGCACCGCCCGATCATCATCTTCTGAGCCAGGAAGACCTTCTCTGCAGGAATCTCAATGCCCAGGTCACCACGAGCCACCATGATCCCATCGCTGGCCTCCAAAATCTCATCAAACCTGAGAAAGGACAAAAGCTTTCCTGGGATCCTAACTGAGATGAGGGGTACACAGAAGTGAGGGGACATCCACCACCTCAATGATACCCACAGCACAATAACAGTTTTACCGGCTAGACTTCCTAAACACCACAAGGATACTTCATTATGAAAAATAAAGACAAGGGGATGAAGTTTAGCTCCATGGATGCTTCGGTCTGCATCTCACAACCCCATGCATTGTACTTCCTTTTCCGCACTTCAAAGACAGTGAATCTTCTACAAAGGCCCATGGATTCATTTAGCTAAAGGCACTGAGTGCTGCCCTATGAGCTGTCATACTCCCCAGCTCCTCCAGGGCTGAACAAATTACCAAGGTCACCAGCACCTATGGCTTATCAAGATAGAAAAATTCAAAGTGCCCAGTACAAAGGACACAGCGCCAAGGACAGTGAGTATGTGTTAATAATTGCCACCTCAACTCTGCCAAGCCCACTGTAACCCACAGACGTAGGCCTAGGGGAAGCAGTAGGAGAAAGCAGTAACTAAATTGCCACCTCAATTAAAGTATCATGTTTCCCTATGGGAAGCTAAAAGGACCAGTCCTCAGCATCACTATCAGCAGGCTGGATGACTTCTAAGGCTTTAGCATGGACACCAGGCTGAGTTTCCAGTGGGGTCCCAAAATGATGACTAAAAATACTTGGGTATCTCCAATGCTGATTCAGATGTCCTGGAGCGGTCCTGGCAGGCTGCATTTTGCTGAGCAGTTATCCAGGACACACCTCTCAAGGGCTGGGCAATGAAAGGGTCTCCAGGCCTCACCTGCGGACACCTTCGTGGTTCTCGATTTTGCTGATGATCTTGATGTTCTTGCCCTTCTCTCCTAGAACCTTCCTAACTTCATGCACGTCGGCCGCCTTGCGGATGAAAGACGCAAACACCATGTCCACATCCTGTTCCACCCCAAACTTCAGGTCCTGGATGTCCTTTTCTGACACGGCGGGGAGGTCCACAGCGGCGCCAGGCAGGTTCACGCCCTTCTTGCTGCCCAAGGAGCCACCATTCTCCACCTCTGTCACCAGGAAGTCAGCACCTGTGTGAAAGGATCAATGAGAGACAGTCTCAATTTGCAAGAAGCAAATTTACAGGAGGATGACTCTAAATAACACCTACCCATAGGCTGCTAAGAAAATTTGAGTTTTGGGTGTGGTAGCACGGGAGGCGAAGGCAAATAGACCTTTGAGTTTAAGACGAGCCTGGTCTACAGAGTTAATTCCAAGTCAGGCAGGGTTACAGAGTGATACCTTGCCTTAAATTAATGAATAAACAAATAAATAGCCACGCATGGTGGTCTATATTCTTAATGCTAGTTAGTATTTGGGAGGTGGAAACAGGATAATCAAGAGTTCAAGGCTAGCTATAGGAAACCCTCTCTAAACTGTTACAAAGTATTCAGAGTAAGTTCTAACTATCATTCTAAAGCATGTAATAGCAGTCTTACATATGCTGTATTGACACATAGCCACCTTTCTTTGATCAAGAATGCTAGAATTAAGGGCTAAAGGTACCTTTGTGGGTTACTTGCCTCTTCTCTGAGGCAGTATTTCTGACAAGCCAGGGAAGCAGACCAACAATAACCTTCAACTTTTGATCCTCTGGAGATTGAACCCGGACCTTCGTAAGGCAAGGTGAGTGCTCACCAGAGCTCCGGGGATGGGAGCTGGCGTTAGGCCACGGACTGTGTCTCATACACACCTTTCTCCTTCACCTGCAGTGAGATGAGCCCGTCGTCCACGTAGATCTTGCTGCCCACCTCCACCACCTTGCAGATGTTCTTATAGTCCAGCCACAGGATGTTCTCGTCACACTTCTCCATGTAGGCGTTGTCCAGGGTGATCTTCAGTGTGGCTCCCTTCTTCAGCTCCACCTCTGCAGTGCCACTCTGTAAAGACAGACGTGTGTGTGAACCGCAGAAGCCAATGCTCCAGATGGGGGCGCTCAGAGTCCAAGAAACCGTTTACCTTTCTGTAAACCCTGAATTTGTATATTGAGGAAAAACAAAACATAACTAACAAAATACCCGTTCCCCAGAGTGAGACTTAAGTAAGCTATTTACATAGCAAAATGCCCCCCCGTAATAGTTACTACCAGGCAGATGAGAAATATTCTCATTTAGAGACCTAAACTCTAAGCTGTCCTAGATACTCACGCCCTTGATGAGTCCAGTCCTGATCTCAGGACCCTTTGTGTCCAGAGCCACCGCAACGGGCCGGTAGAGAATGGGATCAGAGGCAAAGCTCTCTGTGGCTGCACGCACGTTCTTAATGGTCTCTGCATGATACTGGAGAGAGAAGGGGAAGTTGACAGGTGTCCTCCATACCCTAGTCCAGTCCCCATTCCCTACTCTGGAGCCAAAGATGATCAATTAGTAAAGAAAAGTATGTCTGAATCTTGACCCTCACCTTCTCCCAACCTTACGAATATCCATTCTTCCTGCTACACCACACCATCAACTCTAACTCTTCCAACTCTCCAGAATAGTGCCACCAAAACCTAGTAAAGGGAGGACTATAAGCCTGTCCCACTGTGTGTCCCTTCTGTTGTTCTAGTGTCTCCAGGACTCACCAAAGAATGCTAACAACCAGGACAGGCAAAGCTCCAGGGTTTGTGTTTGAAGATTTCTGCCCTGGAAGCCTCTATCTGTTTTCACTATCGATCCCAGCTTCAATTCAAACTCAGAGCTGTTGACTTAGTGAACAATGGCCAGAGCTAAATAGCTCATTGCTCTAGACATGCAGACACTGCCTTTTCACAGTCACGGTCTCCGCCAGTAGCCTGCCTCAGTAGAACTGCCTTGGCTTTCTTCACTTGTAATAAAGTTCCCACAAAACTTGTTCCCTTTCCTATCTGGGACTCAGAGCCAAGATAGCAAAATAGTTTGTTGCCAATGTGACACTGGACCATTCAACTCAGCACTTTATGAGCATGGTTCTTTAACCACTGCACAGGAAAGACACCTGC
Source organism: Grammomys surdaster (assembly GCF_004785775.1). Classification (NCBI taxonomy): domain Eukaryota; kingdom Metazoa; phylum Chordata; class Mammalia; order Rodentia; family Muridae; genus Grammomys; species Grammomys surdaster. The sequence continues at coordinate 4,040,872 of NW_021604686.1, read as the reverse complement.
AACCCTGTCTGTTATCTATAGAAGATTCCGGCAGAGCTGGAACCACCCATTTATCTACAAGGACCAAAGGTTGAATACCACCTAGTAACGCAGCTCCAGCTATCCCAACAGTGACTACCAACTGCCTTGGTTTGCTTTAAAGGTCCTCTAGTAGTTTAGATTTTGCCCTTAATCTCTATTGAAGAATTCTGGCTGTACACACTGAGTTACACACTAAATACTCTTCAGCCTCATGGATATAAAACTGCATTATGATTAGAAAATCTGATGTTCTATTATTAATCAACCTTCTCTACATGATAACACTTCTGGAAGGTGGGTCGTGCTATATCCACTATCACAGCAATGGTTTTTCTGGCACATGACCAAATGGTGAAAACTGGTAGCCATCAGTGCTGTCCTTGTAGAGGCTCTAAATTTAGGCTGTTCAAAAGTCAGCGTAGGAGTACAGGACTGCCTGTTCAGCAAGAACGACACATCTTGACTCTGTGAAACCCAAGAGATGGGAATCAAAGACACCAAAGCTGTCAAGAGGTCAGGTGCAGCAAGCTGGCTGATGTCAGAGGAAGGAGCTGGATTCCCACGGTCGCCAGCAAAACCACCAAGACCAGCAACAGAGCACCCCAGCTCCTCACTGAAGGTGCACATGGAGTAAGAGCCGACATGTGGTGAAGCTTCACACCATGTGATATAAAAAGGTTCAAAGCACAGCTAATCTCTAATGCCTTATAGCTTGAAACCAAGGCACAGCTGACCTGCCCAGTGGGCTGGACCATCACACTGTCCCCTGCCACCTCAGAGCTGCTGCATGGTGTTATTTTACTGGATTCAAGAGCCCTAAAAGGTCAGTGCCTCCAATCTATTTTTGGCTGACTGAACAGACTACTTGAAAGGATGGAAGAGGATCTAGTTCTGACTGTGAACCAGGCTCACTCCTGGGAATGCAGCAGAGCTGGAAAAGCAGCGACCCCCCCCTTTGGTTTGCAATAGGATCTCACCATGTTCCTGAGGCTAGTCCCCAAGCTGGCCTTGAACCCTGTACCACCACACCCACGAAGAATGAATGTGTCAAATATTGCTTAGGTGCCTTTAGGACTGTCTCAGGTGCCATGGCATTTGGGCAATAGCCTCTGAGCTATTTATTTATGGAATATGGGTTAGGGAATCTATGAAGATTCTCATGTTCTGGGAAGGATGGGTTCACGTCTTGGACCGTTCTTCTCCATCTATCTTTAGTGCAAACAACTTCCAAAGGTCAGAGGGCAAAATACCACAGGGTTAATACTTTTACTCTAAATAGAACAGAGAAACCAAGAGGCAGGGAAGGAGTTTTTCTTCCTCCTTTACCAATGCCAGCCAGTAGGAAATCCATAGTTAAGTTAGATTTTAAAATCCCTCCACCTACCCATCTGCTCAGAGTGGGTTGTTCTAAACTCGAGAGCAGGGGCAGGAATGGACCTTCCCAACAGCTGCCACCTGTTTCCTGGGTACAGCCTCTCCATCAGTCAGGCCACCTAATAAACAGCCCCAGGTCATCCCTACCACACTCCTAAGGAGGGGCACTGATGATGGGCAGACAACACTGCCAGAGTGGGGACACCACTGACCACATAGCATTTGTGGATTAGACTCATGTGGAAACCTTCCAGACCTTCCTAACCATTTTAGGCCTGAACTAAGCTGGAATGTTCTTCAATCTCCCGAATGACCTTTCGGTTCACTGGACTCACATGACATCTGATGGCCTAGGGTATCCAGCTAAACCCTTACATGCCTTCTTTCATAAAGGGTGAAGGTAGGGTAATCCCTGGTCGGTGACAAAGTAGGCCAGGTTTCTATGCCAATGAATTTGGCCAGAGGGAAAGGGGAATGTTCTAGAGCAATGCTCCATTCACTGAGAAACCTGGACTCACACCTGCCTGGAGTACCACTGTTAACGAATCCCGAATTTCCTTATCTAGCTGATGCTCACCTCGTGGGTTCCATGAGAGAAATTCAGCCGAGCCACGTTCATTCCAGACTTAATCATCTCCTTCAGCATCTCCACAGATCGGGAAGCAGGGCCTATCAAGAAACATTTAGAGCCACAGGAAGAAAATCATGATACTCAGATAGGAAAATGTGTGAAATGTGCTCAATATTAAAACAACTCTTCGTCCTGTCTTTAATTACCTCCACAAATTAAGAGAAAGGTATTTTCAAAGTACAGAAAAGACTGCTGTACTAGTCAACTTTCTTAATTTACACGAGGAGGGAACACTACCATTTTCTACAAATTCTGCAGGGCCCCATAGTCAGAAAAGTAGAGGGAAACAGTTTTCTCTGCCTTCAAGATGTCTATTGAATGGTGTTGGGGACACAGAGCACATGAAAAAGATCTGGGGTCTCTAAACTACTACAAAGGAAGACCACCCCTGAACCCCACCAACTGCAGAAAAAGTACACTAATTCTTCCTGTTCGTCAATTCCTGTGACCTCTATTCCCCTAGAAATGTAGACAGTGTCTCACTCAGAACCTAGGTTAGCTCTATAATGGGTTATTACGCCTTTCAAATCAGGCAGAAGCCTCCATTTAGAGGAGGGCCACACTCACTCACCAATGGTACAAATGATGCCAGTGTTACGGGCCGTGATGGGCGCGGAGTCAATGTCCAGGCGGCACATGTGCTCCAGGAAGGTGTCAGCCATGGCTGCGTGGAGCTGTTGGGTCTGAATGAAGGCAGTCCCTGCTTCGCTGTGTGGCTTCGGCATGGTTCCTGAAGTCCTGGATCCCAGAGATTTCAAAGAGTGCAATTAGACTAGGGAGTGCTTAATGAGGCACTCGGCATAGGAAGCTGTCTCCCGCTTACACATTAACCCAAAAAGATTGCTTTGTGCACAAGTCACAGAGGCCTGGCACGTGCTGGTTATGTGGGTGCTGCTCAAATTGGGCAAAGGGCTTGTGTGACTACTAGCCAACAGCAAAGACCTTGGTGAACAAAAGTAACTTCCTATCCAACATACATCCACACCCTGGGAGCCAGTTTAAGCAGGCTTACAGGGGCTGTCATCCTTCTCACACCAACTCTAGAAAGAACATCACTTTAACGCACACAAGGAAACCTCCACAGTTACAGTAAGAAACATCCCCCAGAGCACGCTGTAACTAATATTTCAGCACACAAACATCTTGGAAGCCTATTGTGACAATGACAAATCTACAAGTATCTGCTTCAGTAGGGCACTCAAGCATGGCCCCTTTATCATGTTCACCCAAACCTCAAGTGGTCCTGCTAGTAGTAATAGAGACAAACCCTGTCCCAAGTCCTTTCTTTTTATTTCCAAAGTCCTAGATTAACTTCAAGGCATCACCTAAATGTATTCTTTAGCCTCTGTCAGACACATGAATAAGGTCAGATTACAGGGAACAAAAGTTTTTTTTTTCTGGGGGGGAGGGAGGGCAGGAAGCGTCTTTTAGCAAAAAACAAAACAAAACAACAACAAAAAACAACAACAGTACCACCTACAAGACAAAGCAAATTTTGCACAAGGGTATTAAAATGGCTCCAAAGTCATTACCACCTCACCAAAAAGTCTTCTGTAACCTAAGAGATGGAATCACACACAGTAGCTAGTCTACACTGGGCTGAAATCCACTATACAACCCTTTGACCTTGAAATCACCATCTTTAATCTTCCCAAGGACTGCCATTAGGCCTAGCTTCCCCAGCTATTTGGAGTCTCTCTCTGATAGGTATAGCACACCCAGTAGTCTGAATATCTGTTCCAGGCAATTAACCACTCAGGTCACAATCCCAACAGCTGCCCTGACCTTTGCTTTTACTTTATTACCGACTTACAACTAAATGCTCACTGAGCTGGATAGTCAGCTGATTAGAGGACAGAACTCAGGAGAGCTCTGGGCTGTACCTCAGACTATCTGAGAATTGAATGAAGCTGGCACCCTTTCTCATCCGAGTTTTCAGGCCACAGGGCTCCTCTCACACAAACTCCTGGGCATACAATCTTCAGCCCACACTCCCCAATCTTGGCTTATCCTTGATCTTCCCTGTTTCCCCAATCAAGGACCCTCACTCTTCCCCGAACCATGGCTTTCCTGGATGCCTAGAGTATGCACCTAAACCTGTCTCTGCTACCTGAGACTTTAGCCACCCACTAGTGGTCACATATCAGAGGCCTGTAAGTCTTCAACTACAGAAATGAGAGACAAGTGCTCATATATAGCCTAGGCTGGTCTTGAACTCATGACAGTCCTCATGTTCCAACTTTCGGGTGCTGGTATTACAGGGGTGCACCACTACATTCTTTGCAGAATTGAGAACTTTTAAAGAGAGGAAGAAACTAGTGGCCAACACTGTTCATTCCTAATTCTACAAAGACACATCCATCAGGTGCCAATTTGTCAATCAAGTCAACCTCTTCTCCAGGGTCTACTTAGGTTTTTGCCTCCCAGCACCGTGTTTTTTAAATGAACTCTAGGTCTCTGCCAAGATCAGTTCTGTTTGGTTTTTCCTCTCCCCAAATCAAGGAAGTCCTGTGTACAACGGGATGTCCTAGGTAGCCAGGTCCTTGGTCCACTCATGGTTGAAACACACAACTGGCAAATTCTCAAGGCTCCCAGCCAGGCTTAGGTTAAGTGGCCGCTAAGGGACAGTACAGATGGTACACCATGCCAACAAGACACAAAGGCCTTGCTGTGACCACAGTGGGACAAGTGAGTGGGACACCAGGACAGCGTCTGAAAAGTATTGAGAAAACCAACCACCAGGCCATTGTCTCCATCTGAGACAGTGTAACCTTGCAAATTCCTGCCTGGGGCCCGGTGATCAGGTCCTACCTTTGGCTCTCTGGGTCTGGGCTTCTGATGGCATTTTGCTGTTTTTTTGACTCAGAGCGGCTTGATGGCCCCACTTGGAAAGACAGCCCAGAGGTGAGTATGCTTTGCCCTGAAGAGCTACAAGGATTAAGGTGAAAGCTAAATATGACTAAGCTCTTTGTGGTAATAACGAGGCAAAAGTTGTTCTTAGCTACATTAAAACAGATATATACTGGTGAAGATACACACACACACACACACACACACACACACACAAACAACCCAGTGGTCAAAGTGACCCCTTACTGGATCCTTTACTTTATTCCCAACACCCAAAATTTACTATTTAGTAAGTTTTAGGGGGTACATGGTGGGCACCGTGCAGGGATCAGAAGATCACAAGTCTGCCCTCCTCTCCTAACGCTCAGGTTCTAGGGATAAAAGAACCAGAGTTATCAGAAGCAAGTTCCTGTATCTCACAGAGCTATTTCACCGACCCCTATTGCTTTGTTTCCTGCTTTTGTTACCTTGGGTAGTAGCATGTATTACAACATCTCCTCCCTCCTCTGAGACAGCATCTCACTATGCATCCCTGAAACACCCTAGAGGTGCAACCTAGGCCAGAGTGGTTTCCAACAAAACCCACCTACTTCTGCTTGCCCAGCATATCCTTTATTTATTAATAAATAAACTGTTGATGTGAAATTAGGTACAGTCTTTGAAAATGACATATTTATTCCCATGCATCCTATAAAGCTCATTGTGAAGTTCCACACATCATCAGCCCTGTGCCTTTCAGAATTACCCTGCTAAAATGTAGTTATTCACGTGTGTTCTCTATGGCCTCAAAAGTGCTCAGCAGAGCAGCTTCCCTGACCCAGGAAGGGCAACTTAATCCCCTGACTTGAAAAGCCACCTCCCCCAAAAGTGTGTCTAATCCATGGAAAAATTTCATGACCACAACCTATCTATCCCATGCCAGAGACCAGCAATTTTTGTTTCCTGTTTTGACTGATCTCAGGCTCGACAGTACGGATCTTTGTTGCGCGACAAGGATGTTCTGACAGACAAGCACTGCTCCCCTCCAGGGCTCAGGACTCAATCCATCAGGTAAAATTTCACATACACAACCCATTTCTCTATCTAGAATTAAACCTAGATACAAAGTGACAAATGGAAGGAAATACACGTTTCAATGGATGGATGCAACTAAATAGACTCCTAACTTACAAGGGTTAAATCCCCTACCAACCTCATCCCTAGAACCCAGAGCTTTTCACTCCCAAGGTTCTGATCTGGAGCCCCACCCTCTCACCCACCATAGCTCTTCTGCCCATCCCATGGCCTCCAGACACCCCAAGCTCTAGCCAACCACCTATCTATCTATAGTATAGTATAAATAGAACACCCTTTTAAAAGTCTTTCCTGGCCCAGGACAGCAGCCCCAGCCTTGTTTCTTAGGGTAGGCCGGGCCTGTGGGCAGGGCTTGCCCTATTGGCTAGATACCCGTATAGATTAGCAGTGACTGCCAGGACACTCGGCCCCACCCATGCCAGCGTAACTCACTATAGCATCCTCCTCCTCAGGAGGCACCCATATGCACAGCCAACCTCCAGCCGGCAGCAGAAGCCTGGTGTGTCCCACGGCAGCAGCAGACAGCAGACACCATGCCCAGGGGCAGAAGCCTTACTCTTGAACCTGAGCCCCTGCAGCAGGACGTTCTTCAGAGCCATTGCCCCTCTGTGAGAAAGGAGACAGCAGCCCAGGGCTCAGTGTGGGGCTGCAGGTTGGAGCATGCACAGGCCCAGCTTGGCTCGGATTACCTGCTTCTGCCCTTTCCTGTCCTAGGCAGTTCTCCTCAGCCCTTCACATTCATTTCCCTCGTGTCAGGAACAAAGGTCATTAAAAAAAAAAAATCCCAAAACCAAAACTGCCAGTGCCAGCCTGCTTCCTAGAGCCAGCACTTTTGTAAGGTCATGAAGAGAAGTTTCCTGCCTCACACCACCAATTACATCTTCATGTAGGTCCAAATCATTGCTGCTCCAATAAAGCATTCTGGCCTAGGAACATGGAGGGCTTTGTGGCAATCATTCTACTGTCACTCCAACCAAGCCCACTTCCCCCAGTACCCAAGATCACCTAGCTGCATCCGTCAGAAACGCTGAATGACAGACATCCTACATGCTGGTCACCCCGCCCTCCTCTAAGAGCTCCCTTCCTCTGGAGGGAAGATCTTACAGAAGTGACCCTAACGATCAAAGACAACACCAGGGTCAAAGCAGGTGATGATTCTACCCCAGAAACTGGGAAGGCCTGGAGCACAGTACCCAGAATATGAAAAATTAAGAGTAAATGTATGGTATCTGGATACAGATCACTTGAGCAGAGATTCTGGGAGTGGGGGGGGTCAGATTCCAGACAGGGTTTCTCTGTGTAGCCTTGGCTGTTCTGGAACTCAATAGACCAGGCTAGCCTTGAACTCAGAGATCCACCTGCAGCATGGCCCAGCTCAGCTGATTTGATTTTTAAGACAAGGTCCCACTAGAGACACCTGGCTAGCCCAAAACTCCATCTGCCTCAGCCTCTTGAGTGCCGATTAAAGGCGTGTGCTACCATGTCCAGAGAACACATTTTCCTCTCAGAAAGCTCTGGCATCACTAGGCTACCACCTGCTGGAGTCAAGTTAAAAATTTCCGAGGTCAAAACAACTAGAGAGAAAAAGAAGCGAAAACCAGCTCTTTTATTTAATCTTAACCTGAACAGTCCTACTTTAAACTCTTTCCTCAAAGAGAGGGATTTCCTGGCTTCTGCCTCAGCTGTGCAGAGCAGAGAACTAGTTTGAGCAGGAAGGGGGTGAATGGCAGAAGTTTCTGGTCTGCTGGCACATGCTGCCTTCCTTAGCAGTTTGAAGGGCCAGTGTTTCTGGGAATGATTCCCAGGCTCTGGAGCCTGACTCAGGAGCCCAGAGAACCAGGTGTAAGCTGAATGCACAATGGCCCCAGCACCAGGAGGCACTGGCTCAGCATTTAAAGGAGTGTTCTGAGCCACCGCTGGGGGTGGGGTGATTAAAGACAGAAGGCAGCACCAGCTGTCCAAGAGCACTGACCTACTTAATTAATACTTCTGCCTACAGGTTTGTACCTATTGCCTTTCCCCAAGGAGTGGATCTTAGCATCAACACCGACTTGTCATCTTTACACTTCCCAGATTTTATTCAGTTCATACACTCTACATATCCCTGACTGTCCTCGAACTCAGATCCTCCTGTCTCTCTGAGATTAAAAAGTACGTGCCATCACGCCTAGCCTTTCTCTACTTCGAAATCAAGCCTTTGACTCTTTCAAAGCAGGCATGGCACAGGATAAAATCTTTTACACTCATTGCTGGAGACTAGTTTAAAGCCAAAATATGGCTTGTGGGTTAATCACACATTTGGAAGGAACACCGCTTCCTTTGGAGGCTTCAGGAGATAATTCAGAGCTTCCTAGAGGCCACCGAAGGTACTGCAGTCCAGACCTCCCTCCTACGTGCAGACAGGCACAAACCACAGCAGGGGTGTGGCCTCACTGCACAGCTGGTGGTGGCCCTAAGACCACCCCCAATCCTTAGTTATGCCAGGCCTTAAGATCCATCCGAGGTTTGCAGGCCACGTGAGACCCACGTGGGCTCACCTCTCCAGATTACTACATATCCAATATAACTCTGGCTCTTGGTAAAAATTTCAAGACTCGCGAGAAAGTTCCACGGCAGGAAGAATGTTCTTCGTCAGTCTGACTTACACATTATAGTCTCTATGAGTGTCGTTTACAGAAATGACTCGGTTCTTTACCAGGGGCAGTAAGTGAAAAAAAAAAAAAATCTCACCAGTTAACTTGGCTGTGGGTATTTGGGATGATTCAGAAACAGAACGACAAATGAGTCATTTTCTTCTACCTCAATCTCCAGCTTAGGACTTGCCCAATTTATCCCGACTTGCTGCAGAAAGGCTAAAGATGCTGAAAACCCAAGTGAGTTTAATGCTTTTCTACCTTTCTGTCCATAGCTGCTTCCTCATTTCTTCCACTCAATATTAAGCAATCAACAGCTTTAAGAAGTTTCCTGTGACCAACACAGATGGCATATCCAGCCCCCATGAGAATCTGTTTGGAGTCACCTATGAAATGTGCCAAGTCACTCACTGGGGATATGGTTCTTTCTTTCCAGACAGTTTCACTGTGTAGCCCAGGCTGGACTAAACTCAAAGCCATCTGCCAGTTTGCCTCCGGAATGCTGGGAATAAAGGGATCATGGGGCCATTACATCCCCCCCCCAAGGGTTTCTTGTAGACTAGGCTGGCTTCAAACTCAGATCTGCATGTCTCTGCCTCCTAAGTGCTGGCAAACAGATGTGAACTTGTTATAGACCAAATTTCCCTACAAATTAGATAATTTAAAATATAATGTTTAAAATGCAAATAGCTATGTACTAAATGAGTCACTAACTAGCATTCATATAGTTTGGCTTAAGCAATAATTCAGAAATGCATTCACAAAAATTGCCATTCTGGATACTGGTTGTTCTGAGAAGCTGCCATGCCAATCCTTCAAGAATGAAGAAGATATGCAGACCAGAAGCAGTCACTCCACACTTCCGTTCTTACGGCAGAACACAGGATCTGGTCACCTTCACTTAGTTGATATCCACCACCTTTGGAGACGGGGTATCATTCCCTACATGGTCTCAAACTCACAGGCCTGGCCCTTCCTCCTCAGTGCTGGAATTAGAGTTGAACCACCACACTCGGCTAAAATCAGGGAAATGCACGCTGGGTTAGTATTTGACTCATTAGAAAGAGGGGATCTTTTCACCTCGGAGAAGAGTGTGGTCTCACTCACCCAAGGAAGAATATTTTCTCAAAAGCCTGTAAGTTGAAAGGTTGAGTCATCTTGCCCAGACCCGGTGATGGCTTACACTACTTTCCCACAGAACATTCTCATTGCCTTACCTACAGCATACTCAGGCCACCAGAGGGCAAATTATTTGCTAACAATGCTACCTTGAGTGTTAAGGCCTCTGTACCCTAGAATGTAGCCACACCCTGAATTTTGGGGCACCAGTACTGCAACAATACCAAACCCAACTTCCTACAAACCAGAAGGCATAAAAGTCTTACTTCAGCAGAGACAAGAATCGGAAGGCTTCTATTTGGGTACCGGTTTCTTTGTTTCTACCCTCACAGCCAAAGACAAAGGCTGCACAGATTTCTCCCTTTAGATGGCTCTTTCTCAGGAGAGTTACATTGTAACATTAGTTACTTTGTAAACACTGCTGGGATTCCAGAGAGAATTTGTTTCCATGCGTATACTGGGTATTCAGAGTCTACCTGCCACCCCAAGCTTAGCCCTAATATGCATAAAAAAAAAGCAAGAAGACAGACTCAAGTTGGTGGTCTTCAATATAACTACTTCATTCATTGACAAAAAGGATATATGCATACACTTCTGGGCATTTCACCGGAGATTAGTCACCACAGAAGATGCCCGTACTTACAAGACCAGCAATTTAGCAGCCTGGAGTGAATGTTTCCACACAGGAGGCCAAACAACCTCAGACTATTAATAAATTACACCGGATTCCAAAACCCAGCTGCTTCCACGCACGACTGGATTTTCACTATGAGGTTCACTTCTTCCCAACTACCAATGTCCTGGATATGGAAAACGTGATCGAGAGATATCTTACTATGACTGGGTCTTTATATATACCGTTCAAACTAGAAGATGCCCGGCTTCTTCAAACCCAGCATGCCGGCCACCTTGTGCATGCAGCCCCCATCTTCCTCATAGCACTGACTTGACAAATTCTGCTTCCCTAATTAGACTGAGCTCTGTGGGCTATATGTGCGTTCTGGCCGCGCCGGGCGGGCTCCAGCTTCCGTCGGGGAACCGGTATGGGTTGATCACCCACCCTCCCCTCGCCAGCACGTGGGAGCAGCACGACCGACTGATTCAGACGCCCCGCAGTACGTGCCGCCCCGCCGCCGCAGGATGGAGCGCGAGAGCACCGGGGCCCGTGTGCGAGGGCCCCTGCCCACCACCATAGAAATCTGCGGGCACACAAAACAGGCAGCAATAGCGGCCAACCTTTCTCGCCAGGCCACCGGGAATACTAAAGTTACGTAACTTGTAGCTGCATCACCCAGGACCGCTAGTGATTGCATCTTACCTACATGCACCCGACCATGAGGGCCAGAGGAGTCCGCGGACGTGACCAGAATGCGGGGGGTGGGGGGGAGGGAAGCTGTGAGGAGGGGGAGGGGCGAGGAGATGGAAGCTGAAAGGATGCTGCGGCGCGGACGTGACCGGAACAGAGTGGGGAGGGGCGACAAGGAGCTAGCGCGGGAAGAGCACGCTGACCTGAATGGAGGATGAACGCCGGGGCTGAATGGGGGGTGTGTGGGGGGGTGAGCACGGGAGTTATTTCAAGGAGAGATTACAAAGAGGGCACAGAGCTAAGATGAAGGTCGTAAGTACTAGTGGATGTAGGAGGATGAGCATCGGAGCAGGGCGAGAGAACAGGGTGGCGAGGATAGCAATAGTTAAGATAAGAGGCTGAAACCAGATTGAGAAGGAAGAGAGAGCAGAACGCGTCTGTGGGAAAGGAGCTAGCCGCCCCCCCCCCCAATTTGGAAGATCAGGACTTGGGCTCAAGTGTAGCTTCTCCCCAACCCGGAATGGGATGCTCGACGCTAGGCGCCTGGGTCCCGCGTGGGCAGGCAGGCCTGCATTCCGCAGCAGCGGAGATCGGCTCTGGGGACAGATGGCGTAGGTTCTCCCCGCTCACCTCGGGTGTACTTCGGTTCCTGCTGCGATAGCTAAAACGGACGTCTGTGAGTCAGGACGCGTCGCTGTTGTGCGGGCTGCGCGCACTGGGCCTCAAGGTTATCACAGCTGCGGGCCGCCGCAATCCCTCCGCAGCCCCGCCCCTCGCCCAATCCGGGCTGCTGGCCGCGGCGCCCCGCCTCTCACTGGCTCCCGCACCTCCCGAGAGAAGCGCAGGGTAGGCGGGACAAGCAGGTTGCCCTTTTGAGGAGGACTACCTTCCGTGGCGGAAGGACATCGCAGACCAAAATTGCGCATGGGTTATTCTGATGACCAATGGGGAAGTGGTGAGGAGGCAGGGCCCGCCCTCGGGGCCTCCGACATCACCACCCCTAGATCCCCGGGTGCCACCGCCACCTGTTGCTTTAGGACTTGAGTGGCTACATAATGTTCCCTTTTTGGCCTTCTGCCCAGGTCTCCCCATCTGCCCTGAACTACCAGGGCGGTGCCCAGATTTATAGGTCCCGGACATTCCTCCAGCCCCGCCCGGGGACTCTCCACCCTCCCGGCTCCCGCCCCGGTACACCCTCAGAGGCTGAGCGGAACGGGAAGCTGGGGTGATGCGAGCAAGAGAGTGGTGGAAGGTCTGAGCTGCCTCCTAGAGGGTTCCAGACTTAGAGAACTTAGTCTCCTTTTGGAACGTGAGCGCGACCTCCTAAAAAGGAGGGCCAGATTGGACCCATGTTAATACTTTGAGTAGGGTCTCGAATCCTGCATTTTTAAAATGCCTGGACGCAGCAAACCAATCCAAGGTAATTAGTGCAGAAGTGACCTTCACATGCCATTATCTATGCAGGAGTCAACACTGGTTTTTGACTCCGTCGTATATGTATTTAAATTTGTAGTACTGGAGCCTTCTTTAACAATTTTTTTCCCTACAAAGTATTTCCTAATTTCCCAACCGTTAACACTGGTCTTCATTCCGCAGAGTTTTGAAAGAAGATACAATGTTGCCACATTCTAAATGGGAAGAGTGTACCTTAAGTTTTTGGGGTTTTGTTTTTTCTTGGAAAAAGATGGGTGTGGCCAATTCAAGCAGACACTTCTTTGTAGCTGAATCACAGGCCTTCATTCCATTTTCTGTCAGTTTAGATTAGAGGGGAGGGTAACAACATAAACGCAATTTGTAGTGAAATAAAGTTTTTTAAGTTCTTCTGCAAGCCTTTTAATACTTACCTTTTGTGGTCCCCTTAGTTTAGGGAAGGAAGTAAATGCTTGGTTATTAAGGTGGAAAGAACATGAAGTTGAAAAAAAAAAACGGTTATATCTGTGGAGAGAATCAAATTCCTTTCTGCCACAGAAGGGGGTAGAAGAAATGACCTCTTTTTGCCCTGGACAAAAAAAACCAAAGAACCATAGTGTTCAACATGATCCTGAGTGGACAGTGATCTACTCATGTTGAGGTCCACTCTGCATACTGGGAGTCAAGCATAGTGGCTCACACCTGTAATCCCAACACACAAGAGGCCAAGTCAGGAGAAACAGCAGAGCCGAGGTCAGTCTGAGCTACACTGAGCTACACAGTGAGATCTAGGCCCTCCCAGGCTAGGGTTTCAGTTAGATTTATATTCATCCTCTTCCTCTCTCCTTCCTTCTCTCCCTCCCTCCTCTCCTCTCCTTTCTTCGCCTCTTTCACACACACACACACACACACACACACACACACACACAAATGCACACATGCATTCTACCACAAATCTAGGTGATCTTAAGTCTGTGATCTTGGCACTTAGGAGACTGAGGAAGAACTGAAGGTCAATCTGGATGTGGTCCCAAACTGATATGAATATCCATTAAACTGGAGATCTGGTGACAGCTGAGAACTGCTCTTCATCTACGGGTGGTTTCAATGGTCTGACAGTTACTACGGTACGTCTTGTTCACATTAGATGACAGAATGTGTCACAGTGACTTCCTAAAGGTACTACCTTGCTTCTGCTGAGAACCCGGCATGGTATAGAAGAGTACATAATCAGGTTGTGTCTTATCTTTGTTCTAGTTTAATCACTAGCCCTATGACTATACCTGTAATTTAGCATGTACAGTCTGTTAAAGTAACTTGAGGACAATCCCTATTTCACAGGGTGGAGTTAGATCAGTTAATTGTATGTGAATGAGTCCAACAGTGTCCAACAGGCACCTTCTTCCTTTGGTAACTGCAGTCTTAGAAGGCTTTCTGGCGACCAGAGCAAAACTGCTTTCTGAATTCAGATTTGCCTTCTCTGAGCCGTCCCTCTGAAAATTCAATCTGCAGCGTCTCCAAGGCTACAGGAAACCAGGATTGAAGGACACAGGCCTCTCACCCAGCCTGAAGTAAGCCCTTCCTTTGTGTTCACAGACTTGGTCAGGATGGGACAGTGAGGTGCTAGACTCACTCTCTGTACTGCAGATTTTTGGCCAAATGACCACAGAATTGGGTTTAATGGCTTAAGAGTTTTTAAAATTCAATCAGAGTTCTTGGGACAAGGTATGTTAAAAAGCTATACCTCAATACAGGATCTGCAAAATAAACTTTGGCCCTGCTGAAATGGTGAGATTATAAACTGGCCCATATATCATATGACCTCTTGGTCTCTGGAATTGGCAGGGTCATTTCTGAGGACAAGACAGACTGTTAGAGCAGCCCACGAGCTGGAGCATCAGGTGTAAAGTAGGACTTAATACTTCAGACCTACCTCCTCCTTCTAAAGCTGGGCCTATTGGACTTGTTTTTGAGATGGGGTTTCACTTTCTATAGAGCCCACTAGGATTGTGAATTTATACATTGTAGGTCCGAACCACCATGCCCATGTCTTTTTATCAAAACCATGCCTTTTTTTTTCTTATTTAGTTTTTATTCATAATCATAAACTTAACTTTGCAATCCAGCTAGACTTGAAGGGGAATGAGGAAAATAAAAACCATGCCTTCTTCAGATATCTAAACATTTCTTTCATCACAATGGTAGAGCAAAGTTTCCTTCAGACAAACTCTGGAAAGGAGAAACATGATGGATTTTTGGAGTTAAGGATAAAGAAAAAAGAGGCTGTCTCTGTGGGAAAGAGAGGGCTTTAAGGAGGAGAAAACATCTTAGCTATACATGGGAGGTCAGTTTAGGTCTGGAGGGCCCCTTCGAGGTCTTGTGCTCTCCTCCCTACATTTGTAGCTCAGACTCCTTAGTGTACAAATTGCAGAGTAAGTAGAACCTATATGGAGAAGTCCATGTGGGTATATAGGCTGTGACTTTCCATCTCAAAGAGAGGGATGGAAAGGGGAAGATCCTGACATAACAGCTGTGTGAAGAGGTTGAGGATGGGTTTCAATCAAGATTTGGAAGACTCAGGGTCATGAAGGGCAGGATGACATCCACCACTATGTCATCCAAGTAGTGAAGCCATGTGATCTATCAATAAAGTTCCCTTGCAGAAGAGACAGTCCTAAACTCAGTGCCTCAGAAACACTGAGACCAGTGGGCTTCCCTCTCTGTGACTTCATATCATCCTAAAGAACATGTATCCCCAGGTTTGCTGCTAAGTCAGGAACAACCAGACACCACAGACATATGAAAACTTTTACCTCAGAAACACCTATGTCTCAAGAAGAAATGAGCTTTATCCATGTGGAAGTACAGAATGATCGCTGTGACTACTGTTCATCATGAGACAGAATAATAATTATCTTTCCAGTAAGGGACTTTCAAAATGTTCAGTGAAAAAAAAACGCATATTAAATGGCTCTAATATTCTGCAGCTGGACGGTGTGACACCTCTAATCCCAGCACTCGGAAGGAGGCGGAGGCAGGTGAATCTCTGAGTTTGAGGCCAGCCTGGTCTGCAGAATGAGTTCTAGGACAGCCAGGGCTACACAGAGAAACATTGTCTCAAAAAACCAAACAATAAAAAATAAATATTCTGGAAAAAAAAACCCTCAAAGACGGAAGACAGGAAACAGTGGATCAAGTACACTCTTCCTAAGACGTGCTACCTTTTCCTTAGATGTGTTCTTCACATTATGTCTGCCTTTACAGACTGGCTGCCTGGTTCACTCATTGCAAGGACAACTAGAACTAAAGAGACTGCAAGTCTTCTCTTGTGCAGTTATTTCTTCAGAAAGGTTTAAGAGGGTGGCATCTCTGGCCCAATGGTGGTAACAGTGTGAGGTGGCCTGAATCTCAATTTGTGGAAAGTCCTATGCTCCAGAGGCTAGTTCTTTGTCTAAATGAGCTGAAGCCTACCTTTTTCTCATCCCTGGGGCTGGAGGGCCCCAGTGGAATTGTATCATCCACAAAACTTCCTCCTCATCACCTCTAAGAAGCCAAGATATCCCTAGATTTATCCAGAATTCTGTGAGCTGTAAGAGCCAGTAACGAATGACTCAGCAGCAGACTCTGCTGCTCCTTCCCAGCTAGAATTAAAGGCAGAAGGAAGCTCCTCCCCAACCGATGGCCACATCCTTACCGCAAACTGAGTCATAGCCACACCCAGCCTGGGTGGAAAACTACCAAGGGAAGGAAGGAAGGTGAAGTTCAAGGAGTTTTTGAGTTTTGACCCTGATATACTCTCTATTTAGCACTGAGGAAAACAGTTCCTTGTCCTGACTCTATCCCTAATCAGGCATGTGTGGGTCAAAGTGAGGCAAGATTGCTTACACCTAGATAAGTGAAAGGTGGGCTGTCACTGTGTGTGCAGGACTCTGCTCCCTTGAAGAATGGAGTCTTGTAGCTGACACCTGTCTTCATGAGCCCCAGCCCTTTCACCTTCTAAGTAGCCAGACCCCCAAGTCTCCCTCCATGGTTGTGAGCAGGTATCTCTAGAAAAACACCGGACCCTACCAAGCAATTTTCGTGGCAGTGAGGACATTCTCCTGTCAGATAAGGTTTTTCCTTCCTTATACTGCAGAGGAATGAACCAGACCTTTTATGTATTAAGCAGAGGTGTTACAGCCTAGCCACAGCCCCTGCTTTCAAAAGGCATTCTTGATTTTGGCTAGAATTTTTTAGTCTCATGTTTTGAGTTATTAGGCATTATGAACTTCTGAGGTCAGCTTTTCAGTAGGGAACTATATAAATATGTATGATTTCATTGATATAAAAGTGTTTATAAGTAGGAACATTTTCTTAATTTCTAACATTGCCAAAAATGTTTTATAACATGTGAGCAGCCACACACCTAAGGTCAGGTAGAGCACCAGCTGATTGAGAAGTTTTGAGTGCCCAGTGTGGGGGGGGCATGCCTTCAATCCCAGCACTCTGGAAGTAGAGGCAGGATTTCTGTGAGCTGATCTATAGAACAAGTTCCAGGCTGGCTAGGGATACAGAGTAAAACTCTTTCACAAGGGCAGCATATCAGATATGCTGCATATCATATATATACATTACAATTTATAACAGTAGCAAAATTAGTTATGAAGTAGCAACAAAAATAACTTCATGGTTGGGGGTCACCACAATATGAGGAACTGTATTAAGAGGTTGCCACATTAAGGTTGAGAACCATTGCTCTAGACACATTTAAGGTCTCTGAAGAAAATGTATCTTCCATCTTTGCTCTCAGCAGTAAATGAGGCTATAATCACAGAACCAGAAAAGGAATTTTGGGATCAGGTTACTATGATTAGCTGTGGATCATAGCAAATTACTTATCCTCTAAGATTATGTTCTCATCTGTAAAATGGGAATAATAGCACCTATTTCTGAGGCTTTTGTGAGAATTAGGGGTCAATATATGTAGCATGCTTGCAACAACATATATGTATATACTAACAGTAATATAAGATGTTATCAAAATATTAAGGTACTCTGCACACTACCTGGAAACTAATTTATAAGAACTAAAGTATGTTAGAAATCTGATACTGTATTATGAGTTATAAAGTCTTCCCAGGAAGATTTTCAGTTGCATGTGTCCACTGATAGTCATTGATTTGGTGAACCATTATTTCTGTTATTAGAAGAGTGTTAGAATATACTAGCAATTTCCTTTTTGAGATAGGATTTTTGGTTAGTTGCTCAGGTTAGTTTTGAAATCCTGGGCTTAACTGGTTCTCCTGCCTTGGCCCCCAGGGGATAAGCGGAGACTGTAGGTGAACCCTACCACACTCATTTATAATGTACTAGTCATAAGGGCTTGGGAAGACAATGAAGAAAGTTCTTTAGGAAGGATCTTTAAGAGTGGTATTAACTTGTTCAAAATGTCAGGAAGCACAGACAAGTAAGATACCTAGATAAAAAGGTGCTGTGGAATACGATGAAAGTCACAGAAGACAATAACTAGTCTATTGAAAGCAAGAGCTATAGTAGAACTTGAAATCGTTTTCACTGGAAAGCTGGGCTTTTGTCAGGCATGGTGTTGTGCCCACCTTTACTCCCAGCACTTGGGAGGCAGAGGTAGGCAGATCTCTGTGAATACAAAGACAGCCTAGTCTATAAAGTGAGTTCCTGGACAACCAGGGCTGCTGTACAGGGAAACCCTGGCTTGAAAAACTATTTTTAAAAAAAAAAAGAAAGAGAGAAAAAAAGAGAAAGAAACAAACAAAGAAACAAAACCAATAAAGCTCCTTTTGAAGGAGCTTTGTGGTATTTTCTATATTTACATCTGGTTTTAATATTTCATAAAATATTTGGAAATGTTCAACACATCTCAACTGTGCTTAGAATTAAAAAAGGGAACTGGGCATGGTAGCAACACCTTTAATCCCAGGACTTGAGAGACCATGGCAGGTGGTTCTGTCTGAGTTCTAGGCCAGCTTGGTTTATACATAGTGAGTTGTGTAGGCCAGCCAGGGCTACAGAGTTGAGAACCTGTCTTAAAAATTAACTAAGAGTTTTTGGGCATATGGAACAAGTCTGAAAGGCCAGAAGCTTCCTTAATCAAACAAACCAAATCTTCCGTGGCTAGCCATTGTTAATAAGAAAGGCAGTGGTTTCAGGACACCTACCTGTTTAGGGAATTCCAACTTCTTCCTGGTGAATTCTCACTCCAAACCCTGACAGCCCAAGGCCCCCTTAGAGCCTCATGCACACTAAGCGAGCATTTTACTTCAGACCTATACCCACAGGCTATAGGCCTTTTTAAAGGACTTCCGGCTAGAGAACTCGTCTTTCTCTCACCTGCCAACTTATCCCTTCAGCTCACTTGTCCGACTAAAGGCCAGGGAGGGGGAAAAGGGCCTAGCTTCTGAGATACAGAGCAAGCATGGCTGACAGGCTGGCTTTGTGAAGAAAGCAGCTGGTCCTGAAGGTTTAAAAAAAAAATCCAAGTGGCTCTGGCTTCAAAGGCCCACTTAAATCTTGTAACCTTCATCAGTTGCATTCTTACCCTGTCTGTTTCATCTACATAACTGATAAACTTTACCTCAATATTTTGATTAAAAATACTAACATATCAGGGCTTGAGAGGGGGCTCAGCAGTTAAAGAGCACTGGCTGCTCTTCCAGAGGACCTGAGTTCAATTCCTCAGCAACCACATGGTGGCTCACAGCCATCTGTAATGGGATCCGATGCCCTCTTCTGGTGTCTGAAGACAGCTACAGTGTACTCATATACATAAAATAAATGATTCTTTAAATATCTGTAGAATACAAAACTATAAACAAACAACGCATCTTTTACTTCATGAAACACAAACAGTCCCAACCTTCAGGATATTCCTCTCTCAGAACAAAAACCCTTACCTAGGACCTCGGTTAGGTGCTGGGCCGAGGCTAGTCAGACCACAGTGATCATATCCAGTCCACAGCACCTTCCATTTTATTGTTTTATTTACAAACAGGGTGAAGTCAATTGGGCAAATCAGGGGTGGGAGTCAGTCAGGGCCGTCCAAATGTGGAGCAGTTCCTGGATCAATCTCCACCACGAAGGCCACCTCTTTCTTCTGTCCTTTTCTTGCCCCTTGAACTTCTCAGGGCAGCCTCACTTGCTGCTCCTGAGCTCCTTTACAAGGGCAGATGGATCCTGGGGAACAGGGTGGTACGAGGGCTGGGCCCCTCAGTTTGTGTAAACCTGAGTTCCGATCACACGCATGATTTCCTTCTGTATTTTGGGGTCCTGAGTATTAATGTTGGCATCGCCCACCTGCCCATCCTCATATCTGCCAAAGACAGGGTAATACGTGTAAGCAGAAGGGGAAGCACAATACCAAAAATAAAGTCTACCAGAGGAAATGTATTTCAAGACATGACCATTTCATCTAAAGTCAAAGATTGTGTCACTGCTCTTCAGGATAAAGGGATCAGCTTAGCAGTATTGCTCTACCCAGGCCCCAAATAATCTACCCTTATCCCTAAGGAAAAGTCCCAGTGCCTAAATTAGACAGCAAGGGACAGGACTCAGACAACAAAAGAGGACACCCTCAACAGTCACACACCGCCCACCGCCCTCACTCGTTAAGGAATTTCAAGGGCTCCTTTTGGACTCACACAAAGAAGAACCTTGTGCAGACATGGTCAGACACAGGGCACACCCAAATGTTCCCATGCTTCTGGAGGTCCTTAGATGTAATCACTGGGAGAAAAGGAGCCAGAAGTCACAGATGTAAAGTTAAGACAGTCCAGGTATGGAAGAAGGACATGGTGTTTCAACATAATTTTTGGCTGATTCATGTGCCAAAGGGGCACATGAGAAGTAAAGGCTAGGGTTCCAGAACGACATGAACGAGGTGAGCCGCATACCTTCACAAAGTGCTATACAGTTTAGATTCCGACTCTGCAGGAACCGTGACTGAATGGATCGGGTCTGAGATGAAAAGAAGCAAAGGAGAGCAGAGCAAGGTAAAATGTTCAAGTTTGCTCTCAAAATGGTTGCTTAGTTACTGATGATGGGATGACAGGGAGAGGAACTCGGTTTCCTGAGCTCCCAGCCACCCTCCAACCGTGTGCTTACATATAATCACCTAATGGTCCACAGCTTTCATGTTCATCTTTTCATTTAAAAACCTATCTTTGCTTTCATACATACAACAGAGATAACATGACTAAAGTGACATCTTTATAGCATATTAATGCCTTTACATGACCTACAATGACCCCAACTCTACTGTTCTCCCAGCCATTAGGCTCAGCAGGATGCAGGGGAAGATCCCTAACGCAGGCAGAGCCAACAGACGGTACCTGGGGGATGGTGTTCATCCTGTTGTACCTTTGGACCAGCTCGTCCTTGGAAGGCATCCTGTGCTGTCCTTTGCCCATTCCTGTCACAGAACAACAAACTCAGTTAATTCGCCCATTTCTTAAATATTACTGACATACTTACTATATATATATATGCCAGAACCAGCCTAAGACACTTGGTGACACAGTGGTGAATAAAACAATTTTTCCACATGGAATTTAGTCTGGTGGAGACTGCAGGCAAGGAATAAGTAATTACAGCACAGGAAGGTGAGGGCTGTGATAGCTTTTAGAGCACTGTGTGAACCCTATTGTTAGTATTCTGTCTAAACTCCACCTCCACAGTTATCTGGCAACACCCAGGTATGCTCCTCCCCACAGTTACCTGGCAACAGCCAGGTAGGCCTGCCCACTATAAAAGGGGCTGCTTGCCTCCTCCTCTCTCTTACTCTCTTAGTCTCTTGCCTCTAGCTTCTCCTCGCCCTTCCTCCCTTCCCTTCCCCCTCTCTCCACATGGTCATGGCTGGCCTCCACTTTTCTCCTCTCTCTCTCCTCTTTCTCCACCAACTTCTCCCGTTTGTCTCCCCACCTTTGCCCTCTGCCCCAAATAAACCCTCTCCCCTTTGGAACCGTTTGGTCTGGTGTTGTCTGTTCCAAGCTGCGCGCCGAAGTCTGACACCTCTGAAGGGGAACTAGCCTAACCCAGAGTTTGAAAATGTCCTGATGCAGTAAGGAAGAGTTAGTATAAAGACAGACAGAGCCACAGGACTTAATTTGCACACAGTATAATGCATATTGGGAAAATGGGGAAATGATGTAGCAGATGTGAGAGCTTCTGGGGCCCCTTGGCAGGAATCTGACATTGTGCCAGGACAGGGAAGTAAGTAAGCTCAGGCAGGAATCTGATTTTAAGCTGGAACAAAGAGGTAGGCTTCAGGCAAGAGTATGACCTTGGGCTAGGACTGGGAAGGAGGTTCAGATATCTTGGTCATCCTGATAAGTCCTTGGAAACAGTGATCATGGGACTTGCTTGTTCCTTGACTATTTGTGTTCATTGTCTTGCTTGTTCCTTAACCTAGAACTGACCTTATTACTTACATATAATTAAAATGGTATAAAAGCAGATTAGGAAAATATAAACCCGCCTCAGCCTCAACACTGGCTGGGGTCGTGCTACAGTGTTGTCTAATAGCCTTTTTCTTTAATCCTCACTCCTGCCCTGGAGAACCTGTTGACTGACTGAGCTGGCTTGGTCAAACAGATGCTGACTAGGGTCAGATCAAGCAGGGTTTTTGGGCTGTTAAAGCAACTAGGGTTTATTCACTAAAAATTCCAGGGAACCACTAAAGGGTTCTGTTACACCAAATAACAGGACTCAGGAAAGAGGGGCCTATCGGAGGAGGATACCTCAGGATCAAATGATAAGCCGAAGATGTGAGTTAAGAGAAAGCAAGTAGAAGTTCAATATGCTGTGGTTTTAAAGTTACACAAAAGACAAGCCATTCAGGGAAAAAGGAAAAAGCAGAGTCCTTCCGTGTGGATTCCACATAGATGTTTACAATGACAACCTCCTAGAAGAATCGTACCTTTAAAAAAGTATCAACTCCCTCTCACTTCTACATTATTCTAATACATAAATTCTCTACCATTTTTCTTTGTTGAGACAAGGTTTCTCTGTATAGCAGCCCTGGCTGTCCAAGAACACACTCTGTAGACCAGGCTGGCCTCGAACTCACAGAGATCCACCTGTCTCTGCCTCCCAAGTGCTGGGATTAAAGGCATATGCCACCATGCCTGGCTTTTTTATAATAAAATTTTCTCCACCAGTCTTAGTAACTACAGAAGAAATCTTGTTTATAGAGACTGAAACCAGAGTTCTTACTTAGGTATCAAACAGTACTTGTATGCCCCTACTCCCAACTCTTTTTTGGCCTAAGGACAGGATTTCAGTCTGTTTCCAGGCTTATAAGTACAGCCTTACCAGTTAGGGGGGTACGTAACCAAAGAGATGGGATAACCATGAGATCGATGATGTCATCATTACAAGTGATACACAGAGTTCCAGCCTCACCAGTCTACTTCATCACAACTTCATTCTGATTTAATTCTTGGTTTTGCCACTGGCTTTTTATTTCAAAAGTTTAAACTTGGGGGCTGGAGAGATGGCTCAGCAGTTAAGATCACTGACTGCTCTTTTAGAGGTCATGAGTTCAATTCCCACCAACCACATGATGGCTCACAACCATCTGTAATGGGATATGATGCCTTCTTCTGGTGTGTCTAAATATAGCAACTATATATATACATATATATACATATATACACATATATATACATTATATATAATTTATATATATGTATATATATATATTATATATATAATATATATAATTTTTAAAAGTTTAAACTTAATTTTATTTATTAGTAGGTGTATATAATGTGAGTGCAGATGCATAGGGAGGTTAAAAGACAACTTTTTGGGTTTTGTTGTTTTGTTTTTATTTTGTTTAGGTTTTGGTTGTCCAGTCTTGGCTAACCTAGAATTCACTATGTAGATCAAGCCGGCCTCTAACTCATAGAGATCACCTGCGTCTTCACGTGCTTGGATTGGCGCTGATTACAGTAAGCTCATGAGGCTTGGGTATCAAGCACTTTTACCAGTTGGACTATCTTAGCAGCTTACTCTTGGTTTTATAAGTGGTATGGAGGTAGGAGATAGTAACCACCGGACTACAGTTCTTCACTGAGCAGACTGTCAACTCAACACACACTTATTTTTTTTTTTTTTTGTCAATCTCATGACAAATCCATGGCCTGACAAAACTCAGCCTGAACTGCCAATCCCTTCCTCCTATAGGACAGAAACCCTTTACTTCCACCTGTTCCACCATCCTTAACAAGGCTCGACTCTGCATCCAAATATCATGACCTCAGCCCAGAGTATGTCACTGCAAAATTCTGTTTTTTAATTTTTATATTTATTTATTTATTTATTTATTTATTTATTTATTTATTGGTTTTGTTCGAGACAGGGTTTCTCTGTATAGCCCTGGCTGTCCTGGAACTCACTCTGTAGACCAGGCTGGCCTCGAACTCAGAACTCTGCCTCTGCATCCCAGGTGCTGGAATTAAAGGCGTGTGCCACCACCGCCCGGCTTCACTGCAAAATTCTAAGAGAAATTCCCATTCAGGTTCTACTCCAGAAAAAGGAGGCAGAAGAAAAAAAGAATAATTTTATTTCTTTGGTGAGTCTTAGAGATTGCACTTCAAGTAACTGAAATCTATTCTGCCTCAAACCTGTGGCACTGTCCTATTCATACTGGCCCAATGATTATTCTATTCTTGTCCTGGGACTAATAATCTCTGGACACTTTGTGTCCAGAATGAATCTCTAAACAGAACTAAACAAAGGAAATTTCCAAATCCACTCTCTGTCCCTAATCTCTTCTGATACTAATGGCCAAGTTATCAGCAGTGCCACTGGTCGAACGCATGCTCTCCGTTCATCCCGATCCCCATCTGGGAAGCACACCCAATGCTGCCAATCCAAGGTGCCTGAGGAAAAAAACCAGAAAACCAGAGCAGACCAAGGAGAAGAGAACATACCACAGAGCTGGTCAAATTCCAGAGTAAGAGTAGTGTAAGTGGGACACTTGTGTACATCACCCAATGTTGCAGAGATTCCTACTCATCTTCTGGGACCCAGAGGCACGGTCATTCAAACAAAGCCTCCCCCTGTCAGTCCAATACAATAGTGAGAACAGTGGCCTACCAGTCAGGAGACTTGGATTCCGTCTCATCTCTGCTACTCAAAGCTGTATGACTCAGAAAGTGTTTGCTTTTCTAGATATCGCTTTCTTTCCTTATCTATAAAATAATAAGGAATTGGACTAGATGATCAATAACTCCAACAGCAAATTCCTATAGAAATCCTTTGGTAAACGATAGGTAATAAAACAACAAAAACAAAACAAACAAACAAAGAAATCCTTTGGTAGTCTGGATCTAATCTTATTGATAATTCCAAGAGTAAAATCTATGGTTTGAAAGGGCAGTGTGATATGACACTTTAATGTAATTGGTAAAGTGTAAGGAATGACAAGAAATCTATAAAGATTCCAGCTCTATCTGGTAACTGAAGGTATTCAAGCACCCATTGAACTGAAGAAAATAAAAGAAAGATAAAAAAGAGATGAGAAAAAGGGAGAGAACACAGGCACTAAAAGCCAGGAAAATCTGATTACTTAAAAAATAAGAAATTAATCAGAGGAATGCTCAGGCTGGAAAAAAGACAAACCCTGAAAATTCTGACAAAGAAGACAGAACGACTAATTCACTCCCTCTCCCGTTTAGACTCTGAAGCACAGCATAGGACTGGCTCACACATGAGGATGCACTGAGCACTTACACTGTGGAGATCAACCATGCTACTTCAAGACGCTGACTCTAATCAACAACACATCTCAGAGGAACTGTTGCCCTGAAACTTACTAACATTCCTTCTGTGGCACTGAGAACTGAAGCTAGAGCCCAACACATGCTGGGCAAGTGTTCTACCATGAATGACACGCCCAGCCCAGGGTTTGAACTCTTTCATATTTTCATTTTTATCTAATTTTATCATACATATCCCTGTTAAGTTTGATTTTGTCTGCCTTTGAGCAATTACACATTACACACAGCCTTCTGGGACTCGCCTATTTTGTTAATATTTACTTATTTATTGTACATGTGAATCCACGTGCACACGTGCCATAGTGCATGTGTGGAGGTCATTCTTAACAATTCCACCATGTTGAGGCAGGGTCTCTGTTGCCATTTCTGCTGTGGTCAGCACTGAAGCTCTCAGGTGATTCTCCTGCTTCTGTCACCTATCTCTCTACAGTAGTGCTGGGATAACAGATATTTACCAACAAATCTAACTTGTTATGTGAGTTCTAGGTACTAAACCTGGGTCATTAGACTTGTACGGCTGGCACTTTTACCTACTGAGTCAACTCTTCAGCCTGACTTGCCTATTTTTAATCAACATTACTAAGAATGTCTACGTTATTACATGCTACTGATGTCCTTCATTTTCATTGCTCAATAATTATGTGATTATATCAAATAATTTGTCTCTTATTCCCATGATGACGATCTGAGCTATTTCCAAGGTCTATTACTGCAAACAATCTTGTGAGCATTCCTGTCTTTGAGCTTGCATATACAGGAAGGAAAATGCTCGGTCAAAGAGATAGACTATGTTGCTTTATAAACTAAAGTCAAATTGATTTTCTGGTCCAGCAAGATGGCTCAGTGGGTAAAAGCACTTCCTTGTAAGTAAGCTTCATGACCTAAGTTGGACCTCTAGAACCCTCAGTAAAAGAAGACTGACTCCAGCAAGCCATCCTTCTGAAAGCACAAATATGTGTGTACACACATACACATGTCCTTTAGTATAACTGGGTATTATCAGGTTTCTTACTTTGTTGACCCACATGGGTACTAACTAGCAAGTCCTTTAGTATAACTGGGTATTATCAGGTTTCTTCCTTTGTTGGCCCACATGGGTACTGACTAGCAAGTCCTTTAGTATAAC
>NW_021604686.1:3985000-4014521 GCF_004785775.1 Grammomys surdaster | reverse complement strand
AACTGGGTATTATCAGGTTTCTTCCTTTGTTGGCCCACATGGGTACTGACTAACAAGTCACTTGGTTTTATTTTCCTCCCCCTAGAAGTTGTGCAGCTTTCACATGACGAGGGGCTTTGCTACTTGTTTATATTCTCACCATGCATGTATCATTTACTTGCTTTTTCAGCAAGCTTTGCAGTGACTAATACTTGTTTTCATATCACTTGAGATTGAATTCAGGACTTGGTATATGCTCTACCACTTAGATGTACACTGGGCCTTCATTTAAAATCTGAGATGAGGTCTTGTTAAGTTGCCCACACTATCCTTGAACTTGGTATCTATCTATCTATCTATCTATCTATCTATCTATCTATCTATCCGTCCATCCCAACAAGAAGGCCATGTATTTGTAATCATGCTTCCCAAGATATAACTGTATGCCACCACATCTGGCTAAGAAATTATAAGCTACATTTCAAATTATTTATTAATAAATATATACATAAAATATTATGCACATAACTGTGCACTATGTGCAAATCCTCAGAAGCCAGAAGAGGGTATTGGACCTCCTGAAACTGTAGGTGCTGGGAATTGAACCTGAGTTCTCTGGAAAGCAATCAGTGCTCTTAATCACCAAGCAAGCCATCTCTTTAGCACCTTTCAAAACCATTTTATGATTACTCTTATGTTTTTATGTATCTTACAGGTATCTTCCCCCAGTTTGTAGCCTATCTTTACACTCCTTTGTTTGTTTGTTTGTTTGTTTGTTTTGTTTTTCTCTTTGTAGCCCTGGCTGTCCTGGAACTCACTCTGTAGACCAGGCTGGCCTCGAACTCAGAAATCCATCTGCCTCTCCCTCCCAAGTGTTGGGATTAAAGGCGTGCGCCACCACCGCCCAGCATCAATAGAGTGTTTTATCTATTCTGTTCCAAGCCCTGAGTTCCATCCCGAAAGAAACAATCGAAACCCCAAAATGCTGTTATATTTTTCTAGTTTTGTCAAAAAGTTTCAAAGATTGATTTAACATTTACAGGCTTTACTCCTAAGCTTTAAAAATGTGCTATATCAGCCGGGCGGTGGTGGCGCACGCCTTTAATCCCAGCACTTAGGAGGTAGAGGCAGGTGAATCTCTGAGTTCGAGAGTTCGAGGCTAGCCTGGTCTACAGAGTGAGTTCCAGGACAGCCAGGGCTACACAGAGAAACCCTGTCTCAAAAACAAACAAACAAACAAACAAAACAAAAACAAAACAAAAAAGAGAGAAAAAAATGTGTTATATCTGTAGGTATGTTGGCTTCTTTGTTCCCATTTCTGCCAACTCTTCTTAAACTAACCATGGGTCTATCTATCAGTTGCTGTGTTGTTGCCTCACTACCCATGCTAGGCACGCACTGCACCACTAAGCTACATCTTATCTTGGTTCCCCCTTTTTTTTAGTCTGTTTGGTTTTTGAAATAAAGTCTCATTCTGTAATCAAGAGTGGCCTAGAACTTACTATATAACTCAGATTGCCTTAGAACTCATAGAGGACTCCCCTGTCTGCCTCCTGGGGGCTAGGATTAAAGGCATGAGTCACCAAGATCCTTAAAAGAATCATCTGGCTTTTTCAGTCCTGCTCTACAGTGTCTATATTAGCCCACTCATTTTTCTTTCTACCTATCACTGTCTCTTCCTTTTTGATTGGTTTGTTCTATCATTTAAAAGGTTCTAGATTTGTGTGGATTTTTATAGTACTGAAGATTGACCTTAATTAAGGATTCATGTATGCTAAGAAACACCCCACCTTATATTCCCAGGTATTCTATTATTTTTAGACAGGCTCTCAATAAGTTGCCAAGACTAACCTCAAACTCATGGTCCTCTTGCCTCAGCTTCCTGAATTTCTAGGATTACTGATATATACCATCATAACTAGATTATTAGTTTTGTAGTTATGTGATTCTAGAGATGTTTAATTTCTATAATGACTATAATTACCAAAAATACAAAATAATAACTTAGAAAAAAAAATCTAGTGTTACTGCCTTCGTATAGAATGCACGCAACTGTATGGTGGCCATTGACTAGAGTCCACTGACCAAGAACAAAAGCAGAGCAGAGAGAACCATGAGCCTAAAACACTGAAAGTCCCAATTCCAGTTCTTTTTCTGAGCTAGATGATGCTAGAATCATCTCCTTAGACTCTGGACCTCATTCATGTCTCTAGAATGAAGTACTCTCTCTTGTACTCCCTGTGACTATTATAATAGTGCATGACTATAGACTATTTAAATTTTAAAAGGGGGTTGAAGGAGAGAATAATGTCTCTAAAAACATAAGACCAAAATAATGTCTCCAAAAATTCTAAGACTCCAACACTAGAGAATATTTACACGAGTTCACATGTACACATATAATTTATAATTGCTCATATCAAAAACATATTTTACATGTGCATGGTGACACATGCTTGTAATTCCAGTTCTTAGAAGGATCAGGAGTTCAAAGTTATCTTTGGTCACATAGTGAGTTCTAGAACAGCATAGACAACAGAAATCCATCTTAAAAAAACAGAACAAGTCTGGTATGTCTATAAAATGCCAAAATGCCTTTTTTTTCTTTCCAGTTATTCATTAACCCATCCCCAGGGCCTAGTTCCTACATTGTATAGAATACCATCTTATTTTTATTTATTTTTTTTATAATTTTAAGATTTATTTATTTTTATCTATATGAGTACACTGCAGCTGTCTTCAGACAAACACTAGAAGAGTACATTGGATCCCATTACAGATGGTTGTGAGCCACCATGTGGTTGCTGGGAATTGAACTCAGGACCTCTGGAAGAGCAGTCAGTGCTCTTAACCGCTGAGCCATCTCTCCAGCCCCAGAACACCATTTTTAACAATGACTACTATTCTTGCCTCATAAATAATCTAAGTTTCTAATGAGAGACAATAGAAAGAAACAGATTTGTACTCATGATTGGGGAAGGTACTGAGAAAGACCAAGTATCCACGATGGGAGAGAAGACAGCACAGATCATGTGTTCACAAATGGATGCACTGTAAAGAGAGTCAAGGTAGCCAGAGAGTGCTGCTTACCTGAGTATCCAAAGGAAATACTGGAGATGGGGCTCAGGTAGATGCCTTTGCCATAGGCTGCTCCATGCAGCTTGCAGGGAAACACCAGGATGAATATATGAGCCTGGGCCCCCCATGGCTGTATATTAGGCATCCACAACACTTATGCAGTCGTCTGTCCTTCCATTTACCTACCTTCTCACACATCCAGATAACACTAGGTACCTAGTCTTGAAAGCTGATTGGCTCAACTGCTTGCTTACAAAGCTCTAGAGATTACTGCCTTAGAGAATGGGGAGGAGCAGGGCCACTGAGTCACTGTCTCAGCATCCACACTTCTGACCTCAGGCATTCATACATTTTCAGATTCTCAAACAAAGGAGCTATGGAAGAGGTAGCAGGAAGAGGAACAAAATCCACTCCTAGGAGTTTCTCAGGACAGTGAAATAAGTCTTTGTTACAATACCTTGAAGAACCATAAAATGGAAATTCACTGTCATTATAATAGGTTAATTGTCATTCCCAAAATACCAAAACACACAGCTCAACCTAAAATATACAACAGCCACATTCATTCTACATTTACAATGCCAACTTTCTCTGTAGGGAAGCTCCCAACAAGTGTAGGGATGAAGATGCTGAGACATGAACATGTTTCCAAGTACTTTATAGCACACTACCATAAAACTGAGTGAGGTGGGAGTGGAAAGCAAGAGGAAGGGACAGAGCCTCACCTGCAGTTTGGTGTAGGACGCATTGACCAGCCCATTGCGCAGGATTGAATGCCAATTCTCGATGTGGGACCCACTGTAAGGCAGAGTACTGTATGTCTCCTCACTGTATGAGATCCTAGGAGTACTTCAAAGACGCCACCCCATCCTCCTTCCCCACCCAGTACATGCAGATGGGCAGACACACCTACGACTGACATGTTCACAGACAGAGCCATAAGCAGCAAGCTGTGTGTGCGGTTACATCCACTGTTCAGTTAACCACATCTTAAACCCTCAACTACAGGCTCAGTATTTTTATTTGCCTTTTTTCTTGGTGTTTAAAATTCAATAAATTCATCTCAAATCCAACAAACTTATCATTGATCTCATATATTGTTTTCTAGTCCTGAAGTCATATCATAGTTTTTTAAAAGTACTAACACTCCCTTTAATTTACCCTTAATTCTTTCTCCACTTCCCCATTAGAAATAAATTATAGATTGCTTCCAAAAACATACAAATTTACCCTTTCAATCTATTCCTGTGTATCGTTTTACATGTAAATATTCTTTCCATTCAACTACATCATAAGCAATTTAAAAATAAAAACCATGTCATCCATAGCATTTTAACTCTTTATAGCACCTACCATAGTAGCATCTAATAAGTAACTGCTGACTAGCTGACAATCATGGAAACCATACATAACTCCTATATCCCATGGCCCCACTCCCCTCCCCCACCCCTGCTGCCCAGCCTCCATCTTCCTTACTGGAAAGCAAAGGTGCTTCCGTAGAGCTTCTTGGCGGTCCGGAACCGAGCCTCCTTGGCAGGAGGGCTGCTCAGCAGGAGGAATTGGTGTGAGGTGTGCATGAACTTCAGCTGCTGCCCAGGGTGGGGGTGGGATAAAAAAACAGAGTGGAAATAGAGATCAGGGAGGGAAAGGTTGGGAACAGGAAACAAATCATATTCATTTCACACTAACCCTGAACAAAGGAAATACCTTTAGACTCAAAAGACTACTGATGGACAGTACCAACCAACCAAGCTAGTCAGAGAAGAATATGCTGAGTGGGCACAGAGCTCCTGCTTGCCTCTCACCAGAAGGTAGAAGCTTACAGAGGGAGACTAATTACTTACCCTGCTGAGAGGTAGTTTGACAATGTGTGACCTGTTGCTAGAAATTATCCTGGGAAGAGAAAATGAGAAGGGACAGAATAAGTACATGGTAAAGCTATCCTGAAAAAGCAAAACTTACTTCTAATCTAGGGACAGCAAGTAAGATTCTAATGTCTGAATTGTGTGCTTATATCTAGGCCATATTGATATTTAAATGATAATGCTTACATATAGACTCTCTCTATATATGCCATATATACATATTATATACCTGTATCTATAAATATCATCATATATATGTATCTATAAGTAAATTTTAAAGAGAAGCTACCAACTAGACCAACTAGTTATCAAGGAATTAAACAATGAGTAAAAAGAGTCAAGGGGAAAGCTGCTACATCTAGGGAGAGAAAAGCACAGAACAAAAAGAACATTAGCTGTTACCAATCTGGGGGTGGGGGTGGGGTAGGTCTCAATCAAAAATGGCTAAACTTGTGTCTGGGGTTTAGTCTCAAAAGTGAGACTCAGGAATCATCCAACTTAAGTCCAAAAGAATCCTACAGGCTCTCAGGGATGAGAAAATAGAAAGATACTATATAGGTGTGTGTGTGTGTGGGGGGGAAACAGAAGAAAACTAGAATGAATTTTCTGAGGAGTCAAGGGCAAACTGGCTGGACATAGGCTAATCATAGAGGGCAGGAGAACAAAAGCCTAAAACACTGGAGGTTCAGCAGGAATAACGTTGCCTACAGTGGATACAATGTATTTTCTGTACCTAATCTAAGTATTTATTTTGGTTGTTTAAATTTTATGTATGTATATATGTGCAGACATGTGTGCCTGTGGAGGCCAGAAGTCAGCCTCAGGTGTTGTTCCTTAGGAGATGTCCACCTTGCTTGTGTAATTAGGTCTTTCACTGGGACCTGGGGCACATTGATTAAAGTACTTTGGCTGGCCAATGAGCCCAGAGATCTGCCTACCTCTTCTTCCCAGTGCTGTGAGCACAAGCGTACGCCATCATGCCTGGCTTTTTTGGTGGGTCCCAGGGATCAAACTCAGGTCCTCATGCTTATATGGTAAGTATTTCACCAACCAAAGAATCTCCTTATGTTCTCACCATGAACTTTGGAATGCTATTTTGGAAGTCTATGTCTGGAAATTGTTCGTGCTATGAGAGAAGTAATCTACTGCACTGGCTTCTTAGTGTCAGAGGCTGACTTGGAAGGAAGTAAACTAAAAACAATTGTCAGGAAAACCGAAATCCGCAGGAGGGAGGAAGAGTCATGGGAAAAGTCCAGTTCTTCTTTGCTGGCAGTAGAAACAGCGGCTATCTGGCTCTAGCCCCTCAACATACGAGAAGGAGAGAGTGGGTAGGATGAATTTCTTTGAACACACAGCAAACTAAGCTGAAATGAACTGGAGTGTGATAAAAAGTTCAAAACCTACTAATGGCAGCTACAGTTAATAGCATTAAATTTCTGAAAATTGCTAAGTCATCATGGGCAATAATGTAGCAACCAAAAGCCTCTAATAAACCATTTTATAATGCATGTTGTACAAGACAAATAAACATATTGTATATATTTTTAAAAACCTTATAATTAAAAGAAATAAGTAAAAAACCAAACATTGGGAGAAATCATGTCAGAATTTGTGAACTCTTTGTAGGATCTCAGTTACTGTTCAAGTCAAGGCTTGCCAGCATAACAAGAAAAAGCAGTCATACTTCTAACTTGTAAAGAATGCTGAAATGCCTCTGAAAGAAGGTGCAGAGCCATGCTCCACAACTCCTTCCTTCCCCACTCCCTGTGAAGCCTGAGCCGTTCCAGCCATACCACTGCAGAAGAGGATGGGCCAAGGGGTCCAGCTTGTCCATCTGTTTCTTGATTTCCAAATATGAGCCCTGTAAGACAATGGCCATAGATTAGCTTCCAGGAGAGAAAGGGCCTCTTCCACTTTCTACAGACTACTGGGACTCAAAGCAGATAGGCAACTGGAGGAATGAAGACAAGGGGGTTCCCACCCTCAAAGAGGCCCAGGTGGGTTGGGAAGACTCATAAATATGAAAATGACTGAAGATGCTTACAAACCAACATGCAGGTGGGTCTCCCTCATTTTATGCAATTCCTACAGCTCTAAAAAAGTTGCTTATAAATCAAAAAATAAATAAAATCAATGTCCCCAAAAAATTAGGCTAAAGAATCCTGTGGCATATCTCCACATAAAACAGTCTTTCTAATAAGTATGTCATCCCTTCTAGGTGTGCCTTCTGTGTTAACCTGCACTGTGATATATAGGATTTGCTGAGAAGAGACCCACCTGTAAATGTGAGTACAAATGAATGTCTATTCATGCAGATACTGCAGACGAGGGGTGGGGAAATCTGGTGAGGGACAGCCTTGAGTCAAAGGATGATCACTGCTCCGTGTGGCTGCCCCACCCCTAGAAGGACAGAAGATGCAGCCCCTGGATCTAGCTCCTCATCTTCAAGCCTCCTCTTCACCCTCCCAACCTTGAGCAGAGGTCTTTCCCTCACTTCTCTAATTCCCTAAGAACTACAGAAAAACATTAAAATATAAACAACTTGTGAAAGATCAGCAGCAGAGATAATGTTGAGGGAGACACTAGGAGCGAAGAGAATTGGGGTAAGAAAGCTAGCAAAACAAAGAACGGGAACTGGGAAGGTTACAGAGGGGACATAAACAACGTAAGGATCTGAGTGTCTTCTCTGCATCCTTAGCCTAGGCCCACGAACGACAAGCAGGAAAGGGCGTGGAGCAAAGAGAAGGCAAAATACCTGGGTCATCTCCCGGATGGACATCACACTGTCCAGAGCTTTCTGAAGCCGCTCATAGTTCTTCTTCTATTGATGGTCAATGAGAAGAGAAGAATCGGAAGAAGAAATACAAAGTGCCATGGAAATACGAATTAGAAAATTCTAGTTACATGCTAGTCCTTTTTTACCAGTTGTAATTAATTGGGTAAGTCATTGAACACATTTAAGTATTTCAAGCCCTGTTTGCAAACGACAAGAGGTGTTCTGCTCGTTTTTGTTTTTTTTTTTTTTTCATGTCAGGATTTTGGTGTTGCTAGGGACTGATCAGGCATGCTGATAAGTGCTCTACACTGAGTTATACCCCAGCATCTACTTGTAACTGTGGCCATCCTCAGAGATGTCTTCAGAATTAAATAAATGTATAAATCTAGTTATACTGTGCCCCATGTACTGACATGACAATGAGGCATTGTAATATATGGTGATGGTTAATTTTAGAAGTTATATTGAAAGCTGGTGATGCACACCTTTAATACACATGGGAAGAAGAGGCAGGCGGATCTCTGTGAGTTCGAGGCCAGCCTGGTCTACAAAGTGACTTCTAGGACAGCCAGGGCTACACAGAGAAACCTTGTCTTGGAAAAAAAAAAGTCAATGGGGTATCTACTTATTTGGTCAAACATGATTTCTGGGTTTGTTGTGGAGATGTTTTGGGGTTCTGATTAACAGCTGAGTAAGTATACTAGGCAAAGAAGATCATATTCCTTAATAAGGATCTCATCTAGTCAAAGACTCAAATGAAATAAAAAAAGCTAACCTTCCTCAACCCTGGCTCTTCAATAAAAGGGTATTCTCCTTACAGCTTTAAATCTGAATGAATTGTAAAATTGGCCCTGTGAGTCTTGAGCCTGTCCAGTTCTCAAGCCTCTGGACTGAAACCAGAACATCATTCAACATAGGCTCTCTGGAGCTTCCAGCTTGCTGAGTAGATATGGGGACTTCTTAGCCTCTCTAAGTAGACAGGATTATTCCACATAATAAACTTCCCCTCTATAATTCACATGTGTATGAATGGAATATATTTACAGTTATTCACAGGCTTTTAGCTGTCTTCTGGAGAACCCCATGGGGTATTTTATATACATTATCTCTCACTTTTATAACAATCCACAAAATAACTACTACACCCTTTTACAGGCAGGGCAGTTGAAAATGAGAAAGATCAAGTACCTTCCTAGCACTATTCTACTAGGAAGCCAAAGATCTTCTGATGGAATGGCTCCCAAAAAGCCTATCTCCTTCACTGTTGTTCTGCTGTACTTTCCTTCCAGTCATGATCTCAGAGTATAGCCTAAGTTAGTCTGAAGTTTACAATGTAATCTAGGCCGGCTTCAAACCATAAGCAATTCTCCTGCCTCAGTCCAAGTGCTGGGACCGCAGGTATGAACCACCACATCTAGTCCACACCTATGTCCAAACCATCATGATTACAACAGGTTCTATTTTTTTCCCCTTCTTTTGACAAGCCCAGCTTTTTTGTCAGACTAACCCTAGAGTTAAAGACTACCCAAGAACCAAGTGTTCCATTTTTCTGTCCTTTACTTAAACTGTATGTATTGAAATGACAATCCAACCACCCACCATTTACCATTTCTGTTCATTAGCTTTCTCTTCTCAAACAATCATACCTTAGGGTTAAAGGCCAGAGTCTTGGGATCAGTGGGGTCCACCACAGAGGGGTAAGGCTCGAAGATGATGCTTTTTCTAGGGGACTCCAAAGCTGCTCTACACATGGCCACCAGCAGATCTACCACCTTAGGAGAAAAGAAAGGGGAAACTAAATGACCGCCTAGCTCTGGGAGCCAAGAGGTCCCAGACTACAAATACTTTTTCATGCCTTTCTAATTATAAAAACACAAAATTATACAAAAACACTAGGGCTATAGAAATGACTCAATGAGTAGGAATACTTGACACACTTGCAGAAGACCAGGGTTCAGTTCCCAGCACCCACATACGACAGTCTGTAGCTCCAATTCTAAAGGGTCTGATACCTTCCTTCTGACATCTGTGGTCATCAGACACCCACAGAGTACACATACAAACATGCAGGAAAAACATTTATACCCATAAAATAAAAATAAATCTTTACCTGAAGTTCAAATACTAGCAAAATAATTAAAGAAAAGAAATATCATCTCTTAATTCCCCAAACAAATTCATTTGCTCCCAAGTAACTATAAAATTTGATGAGTAGCCTTCCAGATATTCTGATATACAAATACTTATTTGTTCTTTCCTTCTTGAGCAAAGAGGGCTGTAAATGAACAGAGGACCTCACCTCTGCTAAGTAAGCACTTGCAACTCTTTAACTGAAGAAACCCTCCTGCTTTGTCCCTCCAAGCAGCTAGGCAGCTAAAGGAACATATCACTACCCCAAGCCTGACTTGGTATTTGATTTCGGACATAACTGTGTATTACAACTTGATGTGTATAAATAACATCTGTTCAGTATTTTTTTTGTTGTTGTTAAAGATTTATTTATTTTATTTATGAGTACACTGTAGCTGTCTTCAGACACACCAGAAGAGGGCATCAAATCTCATTACAGATGGTTGTGAGCCACCATGTGGTTGCTGGGATTTGAACTCAGGACCTCTGGAAGAGCAGTCAGTGCTCTTAACCACTGAGCCATCTCTCCAGCCCCCCTGTTCAGTATTTTTAATGCAGGGATAGGCTATAATTTGAATGGACCTCCTACAGAGTCTATTATCCATTTTTGTCTTATTATAAGCTTTATATTGTAGTGAACATCATTAAACATAAAAGTATATTTGGAGGCTAAATTCCAAGGAATGAAATTGCTGGGTTCCTTTGCCTTTTTTGGCTTTGTTTTGAGACAGGGTCTTGCTATATAGTTCTGGTTGCACTGGAACTTACTATGGAGACCAGGCTGGCCCCAAATTCAGAGATCCCCCTGCCTCTTCCAAATCCTGAGATTAAAGGCATGTGCCACCATGCTTGGCCTCTTTTTGATCCCAATTCCCCAGTGTCTTTTTCCTACCTCTGCTCCTGTAGCCACTTCTTCTGCAGCTCCAGACATGACTCCCAGTGTGTAGAAGGAGAAGACACATAGCTCACGAGTACAGACAGCTGGCTAAAGGGACACATAAACAGACAGTGGAGCTTTGCCTTGTGTATTGAGAAAATGTAGGGAGAGATAGAACTGACTTTATGCAATTCTAGAGTAAGGCAAGAATCTGGGGAGGGCAGGGTATGGTGAAGGGGACTATCAATCGAAATTTAAATGCCTTACTAGTAAGTCTGAGTGATTTTTGTCTACCTATAAAATTTTCTCTGGTCTTGAAGGTAGTTAGAGGTTCTCTCTTCTGAGTTTCCAGAGCATTGCTCCTTACTCTTACATACAGACACAGACTATAACTTACAGCTAAGTGTTCTGCTTACCCACTGAGATTTGGGAATAGCCAAGTACACCCTGGTCAATACCAGATCCCTGGTTATAATCCAGAGAAAACTAGGTTTTCTAAGAAAACACTCATTTCTAGAGTTCCCAGGATCGAGGACAGAACTTATCCTTTAATACAGGCCTAGGAAGAAGGGAGAGAGGGTCAGAGCAGGGCCTGTACCTTGAGCATGGACCCATTCTGGAAGACATGCTGCTCATCACACACCACACAGTACTCATTCAACGTTGGGATCCTCTGCTCTGCATACTTCATAATCTGGAGAGACAACAGAGGCCACATCTTTTGAAGTTATAGATGTTTCTTGGGTTTTTTTGAGATGATGGAGATAATTTAAGCTTTTCTACCTTAGATCTCGACCTTAAACTGATGGCCTCACTACACTGGTAACTCTCCTTGTTACTGTACAGGTAAGAACAGTATGACTTTGAGATAGAACTCTTGAGTTGACACCTAGAGCAGCTATTTACTATCGAGTATAACTAGGAGAGTCAGATAACAGCCTTCTTGTCTTCATTTATAAAGTGGTACATTATGCACCTCATTGGTATGTTGCAAGAAATGAGATTTATCCATGGGAGTATTCAAATTCTGGGAGAAGGCGTCAAGCCTGTGAACCTGAGTTACTGGGACCAACTCCCAACAGTGTCTTCTGCCCTTCACATAAGTGTTATGGTACACAAGTGTGTGCATGCATGCACACATACACACTCTCCCCCTCTAATTAATTAAACTTAAAAAGTACAATTCTAAACCAGGTACTGGTGGTGCATGCTTTTGATCCTAGCACTCGGAGAGCAAGGGCAGGTGGTTCACTGAGAGTTCTAGGTCAGCCTGGTCTACAGAGTGAGTTCCAAGACAGCCAGGGCCGTTACACAGAGAGACTGCCCTTGCACCTTAGCGTGCATTCTGAGGCTTGCAAATAAGTGAATTTACCAGCTAAGCCATTTCACAGGATCCCATGAAAGTATTTTATTAACAGGTACTGATTAATCAGTTGAAGTGGTTATAGTCATTATAGACTTTTTATTCGTGGAATGTAAGTATTCAATCCCAGATTAGATGCTGGAGGGCAGAGCCTAAGTCATTTCCACCACCTGAGGCAATCAGTCCATCAACACACACACGTGCGCGCACACACACACACACACACACACACACACACACACGTGCACACACACACCACAAAAGATGGCACAAATCCAGAGCTCTTACAGAAATATCTTAAACTACTTGGTTTTATTTTATTTTTTTTAATTTACTTAACACCTTCTTAACTTGTTCTTGTGTATAAATCAGGCTGTCCCCATGTACATGTTTATGGGCTAGTTATTTAGCCTATAAGTGAGTGGTTTTAAGCTTGAGGGTTGAGACTCCTTTGGGAGTATAACAAACCTTTCACAAGGGTCACCTAAAATCAATGGAAAACACAGATATTTACATTACGATTCATAATAGTAGCAAAACTACAGCTATGAAGTAGAACAAAAATAATTTTATGGTTGGAGGTCACCACAACGTAAGGGCCAGTACTAAAGAGTCTCAGCACTAGGAAGGTTAAGAATCACGGCTGTAAATGCTCTCAGTAATGCTGTGCCCCTCTGAAGGATGGAATACAAGCTCGCTTTTCTCTTATTTACTCCGTCAATACCCAATATAGTTCTGGGAACAAATCAACTCAGGAAATAAGTAATTCAAGAGCTAGGAAATTTAGGCAGCTAGATGGGTGAGCAACAGGGAAGAACCCTGGAAAAAGATCTGGACTTGTTTACCTGGACAAGGAATCCATATTCCAGAGTGGGGATGTTCTTGCAGTGACCACTGACCTAGGAAGAGCACAAGAGAGAGAGAGTCCATTAGTCTCCAATTAAGTGAGACTTAAACACACCTCATTCATACCCACAACCCAGGATTCTCCTACAATTGCTAAGCCTTAGCTCAGATCAGCCTAAGTAATTACAAGGCGGGAAAAATCTTTAGAAGGTTTTATTAAAGTTTCTGAAAAAGTTCACCTGTCTTTTTTTTTTTTTTTTTTTTTTTGGTTTTTTTGAGACAGGGTTTCTCTGTATAGCCCTGGCTGTCCTGGAACTCACTCTGTAGACCAGGCTGGCCTCGAACTCAGAAATCTGCCTGCCTCTGCCTTCCAAGTGCTGGGATTAAAGGCGTGTGCCACCACCGCCCGGCAAGTTCACCTGTCTTTAACCATCTTCAAAGCTAAAATAGGCTCACACGGCAACTTACTACCAAGTAGTAACCATGACCTACATTATATATGAATTCTCCTTGGCACGTCAATCTCCAGACTGTCTTATAAACCACTATCAGACAAACCTATCAGATATGACAGTTTAGATGCAAGTATTTAGTAGTTAAAAACTATACCATTCTATGCATTCAGGATGTATGTCTGGGCTTTACTGGAGAGCTCTACCCCACTCCACCCCTTAGAACCCTTTGAAAAGTTACCCCCTTCATTCCCACCCCCACCCTTCTGATGCCCACATCAATCCATCCCCAGCCCATGTACCAAAGGAGAAGTCCGTGCTGGGGGAGGGAGGCCCACGTGCTGGGGGCACAGGAGACCTGCCTGGGGGCTGGGGGGATAGCCAAACACCTCTACTTTGGGGTTCTTCATAGTGCAAGAAATGGAGCGATTCATAAGGCGTCCAACTCGAAGCTCTGGTACACCCAGTTTGCCTTTCAGCATGGAGTCCTGTATGATAGGAAAACTGGGAGACCTTCCGGGAAAGAGCAAAGAAAGAGTAATCAAGGCTGAGCAGTGGAGACAAATGCAGGAAGATCTCTGTAAGTTCGAGGCCAGCCTGGTCTACAGAGTGAGTTCCATGCCAGCCAGGATACACAGAGAAACCCTGTCTTGACACAGAGACACAGAGACATACAGACACACACACAGAGAGACACACACACACACACACACACACACACACAAACTTGGAATTCACTATGAACTCTAGAAGAGTAGAGAAAAGAACATCATAGGCCACAAATGATCACAAATCCAAGAGACAGTCTACTGTTATCCTAAAGTGTCAAACAGAGTAACAATTGCATATCATTATTTTTATGTTCTTAGGTTGTGGCACAGAAGAAAGCTAGAGGCAGAGCCTAAGCAACCATGTCATTAAGGCTAAGAATGGTAAGTATATTCTCTGAAGATGATATGATCATCTTTTGTTGTGTGAGAGGAGGACTAAGCATTCAATACTATGCTAGGCAAGTAGTTGCATCCTAAACCTCACCTAATGTCAACTGTCTAACCATCCATAGTGATCCCTGGGACACTACAAATGTAGCTTTGAGTTTACCTTTGGAGATCACAAGATACTAAAGTGTAGAACTATAGAATCAGGGTCAAAGAATGGAGCAATGTTTATTTCCAGAGCCTAGAAATCAGTACACTCTACATATAAGCAAGAAGTTACTATCTATTACTGTCTTTATGACAAGAAATAAGGAAGAGAGCTGAAGATAAGATGGAAAGATGAAGGGCTAGGAAGATGGCT
The DNA here is from genome assembly GCF_004785775.1 of Grammomys surdaster. Classification (NCBI taxonomy): domain Eukaryota; kingdom Metazoa; phylum Chordata; class Mammalia; order Rodentia; family Muridae; genus Grammomys; species Grammomys surdaster. The sequence goes on along the minus strand of NW_021604686.1, from coordinate 3,999,856 downwards.
CAGCTCTTGCAAAGGACCCAGGTTTGATTCCAAGCACCCACATGGCAGCTTACAGCCATCAGTAACTCTAATTCCAGGGGAGTCAACACCTTCTTCTGGTTTCAGAGGGTACCACACACACACATAGAACAAGCAAAACACCCATTAAACAAACAAACAAAAACTTTAAAAAAAAATAGGGAAAACAAATACACATGCCTCCAAAAGCTAGATATTGTGCTTTACACAAGGGATGAGTTACAAATATTGAATCAAAGCAGAAGGGTAAGGATATAAAGACCAGGACCATGTGTTATTATTAGTAGCTTCAGGTACAGAATTTAGTGGACTCAGAGAAAACACAGAAGAAATTAATCTAGGCATTCAAGAAGGAAACGACAGATATTTGGAAATGATCAACTCTAGGGAAATACTTACTTGGGAATGGGTGAGAAGATGCTGAGGCCAGCTCGGAACTTCTTGATGGTACCACTTGCCTTGAACCAACTGTGCCTCTTCTCCTGCTGGGTCTTCAAGAAATCATTGCTCAGATGCTTCCATTGTTGGGATGTAAACATACACAGGATTCTGGGAGATCAAGGAAATTAAGCAAGATCAGGCAGAAGAATAACGTGCGACTAAAGCCTCCTTGATATAACACTGGAACATGGAAACACTGCCCTCAAGCACCTCCATCATCCTACGAACAATCACTCCCATTACCTAACCCAATGGGCCAGAGCATTTCTGGAGTAACTATAAAAGTAAACCTTTAGTCTGGAAAGGTTGAATGCCACAGATAACTACATTGAGAACACAACAGAGGAGTTAGGATAGAAGAGAATATAACCTTCTGTCCTCTAAATAGTGCAGTAACTATGGCCATGAGGTACCATGAGTGTTAGGTTAATCCCTGGATTTATGGTCTTTACCTTACAACCCAACTTGAAAATCATTTGTCCTTGACAAGTTCTTTGTAGGATATTGAGATAAAACCTCAACAGCTTCTTCAAACTCAACCAATCATCTCTTTACTATAACCAATCATCTCTTTTACTTCTCATTAGAGAAAATCATGAGGTGTCTGTTTCCCTAATTTTTGAATCCAAATACAAAATCTATTTTTACTTCAGCTCTTTATCTCCAGCCCTTCGTTCTCTGGAGACAAGGTGATCCATCCTCCTGGATAAGACTGACTTCTCTCCTTGGGATCTAGCTCCGCCTCTTCTTGACTTTAGGGACCATGATCACACCTCTTTTCCTAAACTCAATAAAATACTTCATTTCCCTACATTTCAGCTAGGTAAATGCTCTGCCTCTGAGCTGTACTTTGAGAGGGTCCAGAATCCTCTGACCTCATTTTTGTGTTTCTTCTTCCCTGTCTACCCTCTTGAAGGCTTCTTGGATACTTCAGGTGTTGAGACATCGTCTGCCCTTGATTCTATTTTTTTTTAATATTTATTTATTTTTATGTATGTGCATACGCTGTCCTGTCATCAGACACACCAGAAGAGGGCAATGGATCCCATTACAGATGGTTGTGAGCCACCATGTGGTTGCTGGGAATTGAACTCAGGACCTCAGTCAGTGCTCTTAACCACTGAGCCATCTCTCCAGCTCCGGATTCTATTTTCTTTTCACCCTTCCATTCTCCTTTAACAGTCACACGTCTACGGTTAGTAAGTCCCTCCCATTCTGATGCTTGTCTCCAACCCTAACTGCTGCTGTAACTTATCAAGTTGATACATTGCAAACTGAATACTTCCTATATTCCAAAGATGCCCTTTAACAGCATGTTTAAAATTCTTATCCTACAAACATTTTTGTCTTCTTATGTCCTTATTAGTAGTATAAGGCTACCCAGATATGTGGGCTAGAAACCAGGAGTAGTTTTCCAGTATTTCTGGATTCTTAGAACATTCAATGTATCTAAATCAGCCTAAGCATTACTAAGTTTATATCCTGTAAATCTTCTGTCTACCTATATGTAGGAAAAACATTCACATGTAAAATAAAATGAATAACTCTAGTTTTGTTGGTGTTCGTTTCTTTAGAGACATGGTTTCTCTGTGTAGCCCTGGCTGTCCTGGAACTCAATCTATAGAGACCAGGCTGGCCTTAACTCTGAGATCCACCTGCCTCTACTTCTGGGATAAAAGGCATGAACCACCACCAGCCAACAATAAAAAAAACTTTTTAAACAAAGGAAAATTACTGTAGTATTTTGCATGCTGCAAGAGTGGTTTTTGAAAACTAAACCAGACCATGTCCTTTCTTTGCTAAAAGCCTTTCAATGGAGGCTGGAGATGGCTCTGTGGTTTAGAGTGCTGGCTTGTCGTCTAGAGGAGCAGGGTTCAGTTGCCAGAACCCATATGGGCTCTGACAACCGCTCTTTAACTCCAGGTCCAGGTGATCCAGCAACCTCTTCTGGCTTCCACAGGCATTACCACACTTAAACACATGTAAGGAAAATAATGATACACATAGAATAATAATAAATAAATCTTAAACACAACAATAACAACTAAAAGCAAAAACTCAGCAACCAACATTTCAACAGAGGTCGATAAGATGGCTCAATAAATAAAACTTGAGTGAATTTGATTCCAGGGACCCACATGGTAGAAAGAGACAATCAACTCCCACAAGTTCTATTCTGATCTACATACACACACTGTGACACTTGTTTTATGACACAAACATGCCCACATAATACATATATAATTAAACAAACAAACCAACCATATTTCAGTGTCCCCAAGCCAAAAGCTCAGTATCTTCCTGGATTAGAAGCTTTCATTTCTTGCACTTTATCATCTACGACTCCCTACACACAAGCTGCTTTCTGAGACTGTGTTCTTGAGAGTGTCAGCCACTCAGTCTGTCTATATGAATAATTCTTAGCCATATTTAAAACCCATTAATCTTCTTCCTTTCATTCTTTCACACATATCCCTTCCCTCCCTATCCACTACATCTTCCTCTGTGTCCTTCTAAACTGTTAAATCTGTGTTGACCTCCAGAGGTAGGGAAGAGAAGGTAGGACATGTGCTCCAGTTCCTTTTGTGTGCCAAACACTTGAATATCAGACCTTCAGCATGAAAGTCTTACTACATTCAGGATTTTACACGTGTCTAAGCCCCTGGAGCCTTTCTAAGAAACAAGAGTGCGGCTGTTTCCAGGATTGTACTTTTTCTTAAGCATTAGGTAATGAAGAGCCTCTCCTTGAGTTTCCAGAAAGTGTCATGTTAGACACCCAAAAATCACAGGCTTTCCCTCCAAAATGGTAAGTCTGGCTTCCCAATTTTATTTTAACAATTTCTAGGAATATTTGAGAAGATTTTTTTAGAAGAAAACATGACATTCAAAGCTCTGACATATTTGTTGTTATAGTCTGGACTGTGACTGTCCCCTAAAGATTAACATGCTGAAGGCTTATCCCTGAGTTTGTGGCATTGTCAGGAAGTGGGGGAGTATTTGGGAGGTAGGAACTGGCAGAAGGAAGTTACGCTCTTGCAAGGCAGATTGGTCCCCTGACCCCTCATGTGTGTATGTGTCTGTCTGTCTGTCCATGTTTGTCAGCCACTGTCAGTTCAACAGATCCTTTCTACCACATGCTTCTGCAATGATACATCAGTGTGCTGTCAGAGATCTAACTAGATCAAGCACTGTAGGCTGACACCTTCAAATTGTGAACTAAAGTAAACGTTTCTTCCTTCTACGCTGAATAGTTCAGGTATTTTGTCACAGAAATGGAAAGCTGACTAACACACATATATCTTGGTCCTTCTCCCTCACACATCTTTGACCAAAAGAAAAACAGTTCTTACTTTTTCAACTGAAGACCTAACCCAAACCCTTCTTTATTCGACGGCTGGAAAACCTCAATTGATGGCTCTGCAAAGAGAAAAGAAAATTCCAGTATGTGCAATCTCTAATTTCTACAAAGTCCAAAGTCACAGTTCAGTAGGATAGCTTCCTCAGATTCTAGACATAGGAACTGTTAGATACGCTCAGACATTTTCAACTTCCAGCTAAGGATAGCTATAAATGTGGTAGCTAAACACAGAATTGTAATTGACTTAAAATATGATGAGAATTTTGTAATGGGGGAGGTAATTGAATTGCTCAGTTTTTGGGTGTGGATTTTGGAGAAGACAATGTGTTGAAGTGTCAACAAGCTGGGCATGCCTACATGGTGGATAAAAACAATCTGAGACAGCAGTAGACTCTAGAAGCCATTTAATAAATGTCAGATATCTTCATTAGAAAGATGAGAGGTTTGTGCGAAGAATAAATATCTTCAAAGGAAACAGTTTCACAAATCAAGAAGAACACGATCAGATGACTGGGGATGAAGACATATGAGAGAAAATGGAAACGGATGAGCACAAAAGTCTTATTTCTACTTCAGTTAACTTAGGACTTTGGCTCAGAGCACACTCAGGTTACCCACTTGCCCAAAGTCACTGCCCTTTACCTGGTCCATCAAGGTACTGAGAGAGAGAAAACCGTAGCCTCAACACAATAGGTTCTGTTCGAAGAACCTTCCAAGCTGTAGATACTTCCTCCTAAAGGAACAAGAGGAATCACTTCTGGTTTACAACGGAGAGAAATGGACTAGAAGTCTCCTCTATCTGACACACACATGCACATAATAGTAGACACCACTGTTTGTTGACAGTCTAGGAAAGACAGAGATGAATATATGTTCCAAATACAGCACTCAAGAACAAGACACAAAGTCTACATGAAAAACTCCACGGCAAGCTGCACATGCTGTCGGCACTCCTTACATCGAGGAAGCTGATGTTGATGTGGAGGTCAATGTCCACGTCGTCGATAGTTCCATATTCTCTACAGAGACAGACAACCACGGGTGAGGCTCGCAAGAGAAAGAAAGCAACAGAGTCAACGTAAAGAACTGAACCTGGCTACAGGAGAAAGGGTGCAAGAGCTTAGCTGTATGTCAGGCCATGAGTATAGCGCTTCTTACCTCAAAGGTGAAACTAATGGCGTAGAAGCATTTAGGATGAAAGGGAATAACTAAGAAGTGGCTCTGACCCTAGACTCTCCCGTCAGCCATGTTTAAATACTGTGAACAACCTTTTATTACTAAACTCATAAGTTCATCAGCCCATCACGCCATCAGAAGGGAACTCTAGCCTTTTAAAGGTCCTTGTCACCATGGAGTCCCACCTGATGGACACGGAGTTCTCACTGTAGATCTCTTTCACTGCTTCAATGTCTGCATCAAGCTGTGGGTGTCTATACAGGTCAGCTGCACAGCTCCCCTGATAAAGCAGTAAAATTATTGATGGTGGCAGGGATAGACAGAGTTAGACAACGGAGAAGAAACAAACAAACAAGCACCTGAAGATACACCAGGAAGAGGAGACATAAAGTGCAGCACACACTTGGTTCTTGGTGGTAATCCTAGCACAGATCTCATGGAACAAGTCTCTCACCCCCACCCCCTACCCCCCAAGAACACTGCAGCAGAGCATCAGGCAGGTCTGCTTACAGAGTTTGCATACTTAAACCTCTAGTTTTTCCTCTCAAACTTTGTTTTCTATGTAAAGTCAGAAGAATTCTCTCTGAAGAACATTCCGAGAGTCTGAGCAGCTTTGCCCAAGACTGTGTTCTGGGTAACAATGAATACTCTCCAGGAGCCACCTAAGACTTGATCCTAAAGATGACATGACCCTCTCTGGCTAATGAGAGAAGAAAAGAATTATTTCTATCTAACGTATGGGTAGCTTTCCTGTCAGGGATGTCGTTTATTGTAGGATCATGACAAGTCCTAGGCATGCGTAAGGACAATGAATCAGTTCTGAAAGACGCATATCAGACCGCACCAGCATCACATCTCAGTTCCGTTCTGTTCAGCGGAACTTCTTTCTTTCTTGGTGTACCAGCAATGAAATGTAAACCATCAGACACTGAGTGTTGGGGATGCAGCCTCACCTGAACTCCATACAGAAACTCCTCTGATTCATTATCCCCTTCTGAGTCATCATCGTTCCAGAACTGGCCTTTGATGTCCTGGAGATACACAGAAACAGAGGTGCCATCCTTTGTTAGATCCTTGCTACTACATGAACCAGATAAAAGGATAAAAGGACAGGGAAACAGATCCTCGCATTCCTTGGGACAGGATGACTGGAGCCACAATCCTTTCACACTCTGCACTCCTCTCTCCCTGAGTCCAGTCTTATCTTCAGCCTAGCTCTGACTCTGGGTCAGAGGAGCGCATACCTAAGCCCCGCCCCATCACTCCCTCGGCTCCTGTTTCACGTGTTATCTCACTCTGTAGACCTGGCTGGCCTGGACCTTGCAGCGATTCATCTGCTGCAGCCTCCCAAGTGCTAGGATGACAGTCGCAAGCCACCACAGTCAACTCTCATCACTACTCTATCTCCGAGAGCATCTACTTCTCCTTCCTTTCAAGGAGAACCGTCCTACACACAACTCAAGTATCTATGTTTCCACACTCCTCCTCCCTTCAACTTCAGATAACTACTGTCAAAAGGGCCAGAGCAGGGAAATACCAGGAAGCGGTGGTCAGCTTTCTGTCTTATCTACCCCTTAGATGATCAGTTAGGAGAGATGAAAAGTCAGTCCTTACCATTGGGTCAGTGGGTTTCACACACTCTCTCAGGTCAGTGCTAAGCAGCACCCCTCCATACCACCAAATGAATCCAGGCCAACGATACGAGCATTTAGGAGACCACAGAATGAGATAAAGACGGGGATGATGTCATAAGTGCTAGCAATCTGTTGGAGATGGCAGGCTCTGCTGTAGTGGCAATAAGTCACTGTCCTGTGGAAAGCAGATAACAGTTGGGTTTACCACGTACTAGCTGGGTAGTATATACACACATATATTTTACCCATCTATAGACACATGTAAAGAGGTATAATGTATGCAAATATACATACACATGTACACATGTACAAAAGTGTACACACACACACACACACACACACACACACACACATTTTAGTAGTTCTTTAACCAAGTTGAAAGCACTCTACAAATAGAATATATATCTCTCTGTTCCACTCAAAGTTGCAAGCTGGGACTGGAGTATCTGCTCTAGTTTATAAGGTTACAGTAACCTTAAAACCAGAAGGAACAGTGGAAGGACCAGCTGCTGCTAACGCTTCTGTGTATAACGAGTTCATTTATGGACAGCTTTCACAATGAGTCCCCACCAGCCTTCAGAACCAGAACTAGATTCTTTTAGACTCTTTGCTCCTATCTTTCCATATTGGGCCATTACACTTTTTTTTTGGTTTTGTTTTGTTTTTTTGGTTTTTTTTTTTCGAGACAGGGTTTCTCTGTGTAGTCCTGGCTGTCCTGGGACTCACTCTGGCCTCGAACTCAGAAATCTGCCTGCCTCTACCTCCCAAGTGCTGGGATTAAAGGTGTGTGCCACCACCGCCCGGCCTTTTTTTTTCTTTACATATATATATATATCTGTGTGTGTGTGTGTACATAGGCCTCCAAGGCTGACTTCAATCCTTCTTAATCATTCTCTGCCTGAGACAAGGTTTCTCAGTTAAACCTGTATCTCATCAATACAAGCTAGTCTAGCTAGCCAGCTTGCTGAGATCCTAGCCCCACATTCCTAGAGCTGGAATCACACACAGCCACCACACCCGCCTGACCTTTATGTAGGTTCCAGGGACCCACACTCTAGTCCTCACACTTGCATGGCAGACATTTTAACCAACAAGTCATATCCCTAGTCCCTCATTACTGCTTTTAAAACTTCAGGTTTTTTTGAGCTCTGTGGTACACACCCATAGTCCCAGCAGTAAAAGGAGGGGAGGAGGGGACAGAAGATTACATGTTTGAGGTCAGCCTGGACTACTAAGAGGACTCTGTCTCAAAAATAAACTCAAGCCAGGCAGTGGTGGCGCATGCCTTTAATCCCAGCACTTGGGAGGCAGAGGCAGGCGGATTTCTGAGTTCTAGGCCAGCCTGGTCTACCGAGTGAGTTCTAGGACAGCCAGGGCTATACAGAGAAACCCTGCCTTGAAAAGACAAAAACAAACAAACAAACAAACAAACAAAAACAAAACCTCAAGATGGCTAGAGAGATGGCTTAGTGGTTAACACTGTTAACCGCTCTTATAGAGGACCTGAGTTGGGTTCCCAGTACACACGACTGGCAGCTCAGAACTGCTGTTAACTCCAGTGGACCCACCTACATACACATTTATAAAAATAAAAACAAATTTAAAAAAAAGCAACATTACTACAAGCCATTCTCTAACAACTAGCTAATTTAGAGTTCTCAATGACACTAAGGATACTCTGACAGACACTGTCTGAGTTGTCATGGCTAAAGCAATGCTCTGGGGTCATCTTGGAAGCTAACTTCCAGGTAGTTACAGCAGTGATCCAACAGACATTCCTTACCACTCCTAATCCTAGACCTCCTCCTATACCACTCACTCTATTCTTAACCTCACTGAAGCTTTCACTCCCATCAGGTCAGGAAAAACACTCAGCTACGAAACTATGAAGGCTTTAACTACGTATAATGTCAAAGCTACGGTCAGCAGGCTTTTAAAGCTTTCTGCAGTGTCTCTGAATCCTGTCACAAACATACCTATACATTGAGACTATCTGGGGAACTTTCAGCTAGCACACACCCATACCCCATAACCAATCAGTACATTTTAACAGGAATTACGCCTATATGCTAGATCAGTTAAAAGCTCTACTTATTAGGCCAAAGTTAGGAATCACTAGTCTAGCCTTTCCTGGCTCTACATACACCTCAACTTAACCCAACCCAAATTCAGGGGTGTTCTTGGTCCTTAATGTGATTCTACCAAGCCTTAGTTTTTTATGTCAGTGGTTCTAAGTGGAATGGTATGCCTACAGCATCAGTGTCACCTGGGAATTTGTTAAAATGCCAATTCTTAATCCTTAGTCCCTGAGATTTGGTGAAGTCAAAAACCAGGGCTGGAACTCAATGATATTCTAACAAGCCTTAAATTTGTTATGCTGCATGGTAAGACTTGAGAACTCTCTAAGTCATTACATCTTCCAAGGGTCTGAAGTCTGTTCTCCCACACCAAGGTACACCTAGGAACTGGTCCAGGATGGGGCTATAAAGCACACACCAAAGGAAACGCTGCATAGCAGTTCTTGAGCTGACAGTACTATCTGACTGACAAAAAAAAAAAAAAATGCAAAAGTCAATTACAACTGAAGCTCTTAGAGATGAGATAACCTCATATCTGATAATTGCTTTAAAATATTCCTGGGGGGGGGCTATGAGTAAGGTATGTGTGAAAAAAAACTCATTGTAGGTCAACCAGAATTTTAGTTTTCAACTTAAAAAATGAAGCATTATCCCAGTTCCAAATAAAATAAGTGGGAAAGGAGAAGAAATAAGTTTGGCAAAATGCTGATAACTATAAAACAAGCATGTTGGAACATGTCTTTAATCCCAGCACTGTGCAAGGTGATGGTGGCGCATGCCGTCTTTTGAATGTTTGTTTTTGTTTTGTTTTGTTTGAGCATGCCTTTAATTTCAGCACTTGGATCTCAGTGAATTCAAGGCAACACTGGGCCACAGAGTGAATTCCAGGACGGCTAGGGTTACAAAGAGAAATCCTGTCTCAAAAAATAAAAACAAAAATAAAACAAGACCCAGAATTTTTAAAGGCAGAGGCAAAAGGCTCTCTTTGAGTTCTCCACCAGTGTGGTCTACACAGCAAGTTTCAGGACAGCCAGGAGCTACCGCTCACAGAACAAACAACAGCAACACAAAACGGTACCTGATGAAGCTGAGGGACATGCACAAGAGGTTCCTATAATACTTTTGGGGATATAGTTGAAATTTTAAAATATAATATATATATAATATAATCTACAATTATAAAATCAAACGCTTTCTCTAGAAAGTCAACTCTAAAGGTTAACAGGAAGATTCCCTTCGTCTCTCTGCTGTTCTTCAAACACAGCAAGCATAGTCCCAATACACACCTTGTCTCTATTGTTCTCCCCTTTTAGGATGCCTTTTTAGATATCCACACTCCGGTCAAAGGTCACCTTGACTGCCCATATAAAATGCCCACACTAGCATTCCCCCCCACACACATTATTTTCTTCCCCACCCTCATCCCCTCACCAGATTGTAAGCTCTCTCTATACATGAGTACTTTGTCTTCAGACACACCAGACGGGGGAATCAGATCCCATTACAGAGGGTTGTGAGCCACCATGTGGTTGCTGGGAATTGAACTCAGGACCTCTGGCAGAGCAGTCAGTGCTCCTAACCGCTGAGCCATCTCTCCGGCCCAACTGTAACTCTATAAGCAAAGCTTTTACTGTTTTCTCCGTTCTCAGCCTCTATGACATATTCACTAAATTAGTGAATGATCCCTCTGCTAAATAGGAGAAGCCAAATAGGAGATAAATATAAGAACTTAAACGCTGCTACTAAACATTGACCAAAAAAATCACATAAAATGCTTTTTAAAAATCAAGACTTCATTCACCTTCAAGAGCAGCTGAGGCGCCAATTATGAAGTTGGGACTTGGGTTCTTTTAGATTGAAAACAGTCAAATGCTGCTCTGGGCGAAGAGGGAAGCACTTCAGTCCAGCCTGGGTTGTCTTGGGGTGAGCAGTAGAATGAGGGCAGCGTAGGCTAGAAGTGCCAACTTTTTCAAGGTCTTTCACTGCAGAAGTCAAGGGAAACTGAGCGTCTCTTCAGAGTTTGCCGCCTCGCTGCTGCCCCCACCCCGGGGGGGGGGGGAGAGTTTTTCTAAGGAAAAGACAGTTACGAAATGACCAGCTTTTCAAACCAGACTGTTTTAAGTAAGAAAGACTTGAATCGTCAACACTACTTGCCCTTCTCTTGAGGATGGAGAGAGTAGATTTAAAAGCTGGAGAGTGGGAAAAGGCAGATGGTGGATCATGGAATTCATAGACATAAAAAAAAAAAAGGAGGGGGCAGAAAGATGACCTAGTTCAAAGTTTTCATGTTACATATTTAATACTCCAACCTAGGGAGGTCACACAACTTGTGTAAATAACTTGAACATTTGATACGTCCAAATAATATTCCATGTAATAACTAAGGCAACAGTTCAGGGCGGGGGGGTGGGGGGAGATCTGGAACTTCTCAAGAGGAGCTAGATCAGAGACTATTAGTGTCCAGAGAAGTGTGCTGTTAAGCTCAATGTTTATTTTTGGGTGATGGCAGCTCGCGTTAACATGCTTGGTCTACTTCTATGAGATCATGCCAACGGTAAATAAGCCTGAGGACGATTCACAAAGGTCTTTTCTCTATGTCCACAGGCACTTTTCAGAGTGATCCTTTAATGTATACCTAGTCAAGAGACGCCGCTAATCTCAATGTCTACATTCTGGGCTCGACTTCCAGCTCAGCGTGCTAGGAGAGGAAAACTCCACTCCAACACAAGTGTCAGAAGGACTAGGCTACTAAACAAAGGGCGAAGTGGGGTGCGGAGGGGCGATACCCGCGGGCCAGCGCTAACCCAGGCAAGCGCGAAGGGAGAAGACGGAGATGCTCGCGAGGACCCCTGCGCATGCAGGGCAGGGCAGGGCAGGGCAGGGCAGGGCAGGGCAGGGCAGGGCCTGAAGCCTCTTCTCCAGGTGTCCCCCAAGGCCCTCAGCTCCGGCCTTCCCGGTTAAGAAGCTGTCTGCGGCTCGTCGCCGCCAGCCACCCAGCCGAGCGAAGCCTGTCAGCATCCCTTACTTGGTCCCTCAGGCAGGGCGGACCTTGCCAGCCGCCCGGCCGCCCCGCCCCATCCCCGCGCCAGCCTCCCCATATGCAAGCCTAGAGAGTACTCACGGCGACCCCGGGCCGCGCGCGGCCGCCGCGGAGGGGACGAGCGGCCCGGGACGCCCCGCGGGGGCGGAGCGGCAGACCAAGGGGCGGGGACCGCGGCGGGCGGGTGAGGTCGCGCACCACACACCTCAGCGCGCGGTCTTGGGCACGCTGGGTGACTCTGCGCATGCTCGGGCTAAGAGCCTGCGATCAGGTGTCCTCTACCGACCAACCGCGGTGCGAGCTGCCCCTGGGCGTGTCCCCGCCCCAGGCTGCAAGCCAGGGCGCGCGTGCGCGGTAAGCCACAGTCGAAGGCGTGAGGAAGCGACAGAGTGGCGCCTGCGCCGTGGGTCCCGGAGACGAAGCGTGACGAAGAGGTGCTCCGGGCTCGTCGAAATATAATGTTTTTCTTTGTCGCCTCGTGTGGTTAGGAGGATTGCAGAACGAAGGCAATCTAGATTGCCTATATAGAGATACTGAGGTGCCCCTTTGGGGCACTTTGAAGACAGACAAAAATAGGAATCAAAAGTTAAAATTCTGAAATCTGACTTGCTCCCATGCTCATTGGCTTCGGTGTACGGACCGCACCCTGGTTTTCCCATCAAACAACCTTAGGGGACTGGGGACAATAGCTCATTTGGAAGAGTGCTTGCCTAGCAAGCACAAAGCCTTGGTTTATGCACAGGTGTGTAAATCCTGTGTAGTGCCTGTAATCTGTATTCTGTAATCTCAGCATTCAGAAAGTCGAGGCACGAAAGTCAAGTTAGAAGTCTTCAGCTACATAGCCATTTCAAGGCCAGTCTGGAATATATGAAACCATCTCAGAAATTAACTAAATAAAATGTTTTAGTTGGGATGGAAGACATGGCTCAGCAGCTGAGAGCAGTGGCTGCACTTGCCAAAGGCCTGGGTTGGGTTCCCAGCACCTACAAGGCAGTTCACAACAGTTCCAGGAGATCTACTACCCTCTTCTGACCATCATGGCACTAGGATCCAATGCCGTGCACACACATGAATGCAGGAAAACATACGAGCGCGCACGTGCGTGCGTCTGTGTGTGTGCACGCGCGTGTGTTTGAGACGGGGTCTCTCACCAAAAGTGCTGCTAATAATTGGATAGTCTGGTTGGCCAGCAAGCCCCAGGGATTCTGTCTCTTGCTCTCAAGTGCTAGGGTTACAAATGGTACTACTGCACCCCACTTTTTTTATGAGTAGTGAGGATCTGAATTTGGGTCTTCAAGTTTTCTTGCAGATTTTTACTGACTGAGTCACCACCTCAGGACCTACATCAGTATAATCACAGTTGTGTTAGTACATGTTGTGTAACACTGTCCTCTGATCCTAACAGTCACTACCACCGTAAACTGAGAAGCAGTGGCTGCCCCAAGTGACCCTCACGAGACTGGCTCTGTTGTCCCCTCATAGAGGGGGGAGTGAGGAGGGCCATTGGACTCTGTCTTAGTCAGGGTTTCTATTCCTGCACAAACATCATGACCAAGAAGCAAGTTGGGGCGGAAAGGGTTTATTCAGCTTACACTTCCACATTGCTGTTCATCACCAAAGGAAGTCAGGACTGGAACTCAAGCAGGTCAGGAAGCAGGAGCTGATGCAGAGGCCATGGAGGGATGTTACTTACTGGCTTGCTTCCCCTGGCTTGCTCAGCTTGCTTTCTTATAGAACCCAGGACTACCAGCCCAGGGGTGGCACCACCCACAATGGGCCCTCCCCCCCTTGATCACTAATTGAGAAAATGCCTTAGAGCTGGATCTCATGGAAGCATTTTCTCAACTGAAGCTCCTTTCTGTGTGATAACTCCAGCCTGTGTCATGTTGACACAGAACCAGCCAGGACAGACGCTAATGTAAGATCCCAGCCACTCCCTTTTGTGGCTCCCTCCCAGCACATGCCTTCTCAGCCACAACGGACTTTAGGTTCTCTGAGATCATGAGGCAGACACACACCTTTTCTCCCGTAAGCTGTTTCTGTCAAGTGTTTCGTCACAGCTGCAAGAAGAGCGATTAATACGAAGTTGAAGGAAATCACACAGCTTTACAGACTTGAGTTTGTGGGCAGACATCCTTTTCAGCCCACGAGCTCGTCCTTTGCGAATTGTGTTTTCTATATCCATGCTCGAGACACATCGCCCTGGGTGTGTTTCCTGAGACTTCTGGTGCCTAAATTACAATTGACTGAGCTGTGGGGTGGATTCCTAATCCAAGCCGTGCTCCTAGATTGTTCTGTTTTGGGGTTGTGAGATTAGGCTGAGAGATTAAGAGTCTGAATGAACCTCATCCCATCTATTCTGAGGGATGAGGATGGAGAAAGGCAACCTGCAGTTGGGCAGTGATGGCACACACCTTTCATCCCAGCACTTGGGAGGCAGAGGCAGGCGGATTTCTGAGTTCGAGGCCAGCCTGGTCTACAGAGTGAGTTCGAGGACAGCCAGGGCTACACAGAGAAACCCTGTCTCGAAAAACAAAACAAAACAAAAAAAACCAAAACAAGACAAAAACAAACAAAAGACAAGCTGCCGATGAGAATAAAAGAAGAGAGGCAGAAAAATGGAGAGTCTATTCTAAACTTTCTGGCAGCTTCCCAGCCCTTTCTGAAGACCTCTGACCCCTGACCTCTGACCTGGAGGGGGTTGTCTATGACTCTCTCTAGACTAGTGCTTACCCCCAATACTCATTCTCTCCCAGTCTTTCTATTTGAAATGGGGCGAAGAGTTCCTTCCAACCCAAGGCTAGTCTCTCACTCTGTCCTGTATTTTACTGCATTTTGCCTTTTCAGCAACTTCGCTCCGTCCCTTACTCCTGCCCTTTATCTAGGTTCAGTTGCTCTCCTCTCCTAGTCTTTGATTTCAGCATTTAAATATGATAAACTAGCTCAGCCTTTAAAAAAAGTGTGTGTGTGTGTGTGTCTGTGTGTGTCTGTCTGTGTGTGTGTCTGTGTGTGTCTGTGTGTCTCTGTGTGTGTCTCTGTGTGTGTGTGTGTGTGTGTCTGTGTGTGTCTCTGTGTGTGTATGTGTCTGTGTGTATCTCTGTGTGTGTGTGT
>NW_021604686.1:3946188-3980000 GCF_004785775.1 Grammomys surdaster | reverse complement strand
TCTCTCTCTCTCTCTCTCTCTCTCTCTCAAACTGTCCCAGTGAAACTGCCTCTGCCCCCTCTCTGGACTGCCCCTCAAATAACTTCCCTTTCCTCTCATGAAAGTTGGGCAGATCCTATTCTGTCAATTCTTTCTCTGATTCATCTCTTTGTCTGCCACTCAGCTACATCACTTGCCTTCTTCTGCAAACTAACTTTAGCTTCATGGTTTAGGAATAAAGATATACTAAGAGTATGTCTGTATTCCAGCCAGAGGGATTAAAGATGTGTGCTAAGGGCTGAACCACACCACAACTCTAGAAACAGAGTTTTTCAGTAAATAACACAATCTCGGGATTCGATGTGTGATCAAATATCTTGCAAACACTCTGCTGCATTGAGGTAGGGGGTGAGCCTCCAGATACAATCAGAGTACAACGCAGCACAGCCAGGGCCATTTCTAATGTCATAGGTCACCATATTCATCTCAAACCAAGTGGTTTTGTCTCTCTGCATTCAGGATACCTGAGTTGCATCTAGGGAAAAATAGTCTTATTGAAGGCTGAAAACTCTTCTCACAGTCTCTGAGCTATTTAGGTTTCAAAGGCTTCCAGATCCAGCATTAGCTGACAGGGCCTCTGCAGCAGTCTTTTGTTGATGTAGCTTCCATGTTAAAACCGGCTGGAGAGGGAGGCGTGCAGGAAGCTGGAGACTGACGGCCAGATGAGTACTTGTGTGGATGCCTCAGTCTGGCACGACTATCTTCTTCAGGCTGACACACCCAGATATCAGCACCACTAAGGATTTTGACTACCTGGTGAAGGCCAAGGTTGCTGGACTATGACCATCCAAGATGGAATAGGAGCTGCCTCTGCAGCATGATAGGAGGACTGTCATAGAAACCATGACACTGGAGTAGAGGAACGTTCATATTGTGACCTATTATTATGGTCATTGTCAACTTGACACAACCTAGAATCTCATGGTAGAAAATGAGTCTTAATAAGGACTTGTCTATATAGTTGAATAGGGCCATGAGCATGTCTGTGAGAGGTTGTCTTAATATAGGAAGTAGCCCATCATGGGTCTTTCTTTGTACCAGTCCCTAGGCAGAGGGTCCTGAACTGTGTAAAAGTGGAGAAATTGATCTGAGTACAAGCAAGCAAGCCATTGAGCAGGTTTGTACTCATTTCTCTCTGCTCTGGGATGGGATGGGATGTGACTAGATGTCTGAGTCTCTGTTTGACTCTCCCACAATGGTGGACTATATCCTGGAATTGTAAGAGTGTCCTTATCTCTCCTAAGTTGCTTTTTGTCAAGGTATTTTATCAGAGCAACAGAAATAAACCTAGAACAATTGCTAAGGGGTATAGTTTCAGAGGGCCAGATCAAGACTCAAAAAAAGAGCACTCAGCAAATTTATAGAAACTATGGTAGTTACTAACTTACAGAGACCTCAGGAATCAGTCAATCTTCACAGCTGGTGAATGGACCTGTGGGTGCTAAATTACTTAGACAATCAATCCTTAGATCCAAATTCACAAAAAACTGGATGAGGGATGCTTCCACTCTATCTTCTCAGGGAGGTCCACGAAAGGGCAATAAGATAGAGATATTTCCCAATGGAAAGGATCTAGAGCAGTCATTCCGGTATCCAGAAGGAAGTGCTGTAATAAGTCTTTTGTCTTATTCCAAATGGAAGAGTTTTGTAAAAAAAAAATAATTATGGTTTAATCTTCATGTAGGAGTGGATAAATTACCCTTCTGGGCACATACCACAAAAATCTTAATAATACATCTAGACCTGATCAAGAATCCCCACATCGTAAGAAACCAGGACTGGGTCGAACAATTGTGTTTGTAACTGCTTTATCTCTCATCAGAAAGTCAAGGTTGCACGCTTTGGTTGGGCCTAGGATTGTTCCACTGTGAGGCAGTTATAGTTTGGGAATTATATGCTTGCTGATAAAAGTTTAAGTGGATGCAACGGAAGGTAAACTGTGCTGGATGAATTGCTTATCTTCCGGTTATCTTTCCCTTTGGTGAACTATTATTCCCCTTCCTTATAGACCTGGAAAAAGTGGCCCAGTTTTCCATCTTAGATGTATGCACATGCTCAAGGCTGAGAAAAGTCTTCCCTGGGGATTTAGAACTAGAACTAGTGAGACCAACTATAAAAGGAAGTAGAGTCAAGAGGTAGAGAGACATCATTTAAATCCCTAGACCCAGCGACGCCCAGAGGCAAGTATGTACTTTGACCTACTGTAAGCTATTTAATTTCCTAAAGACTAAAAGGTGTTTGTGTTAAGTGTTTGATACTTGCAATGGAAAAGGGCCAAACTGTTACAAACACAGACGAACAGACGTAACACCAGGTTGCTCAAACTTAGACATTCTACAAATCTTCCATTACCTTACCAAGGGTCAATAAACTTGTCTAAGGGACCAGATAAATGTCTTAAGCTTTGTAAGCCACATAGAGCTCTGTCTTGACATTTTGTTTTGACAATCCTTTAAAACATACAAAAACTGGACTGGTGATATGGCTCAGTGGTTAAGTGCAAGTGCACTGCTCTTGCAGAGGGCCAGGTTCAGTGTGCAGTACCTTCATCTGGCAAATGACAAACACCTGTACCTCCAGTTCCAAGAAATCCAATGCCCTCTTCTGACCTCTGTGAGCACCTGCACTCATAAGCACTTCCCCACAAAGAGACAGGTACACATATTTACAGTTAAAAGAAAATATCAAAATCCTTGAAAAATTTTAAAAAATTATTCTTAAAAAAATCATTCTTAATTTGTAGGTCGTACAAAAACATGTCACAGGCCAGGTTTGGCTGACAGACCATAGTTGGCCAACCCTTGCCTTAGATCACACCAACGCCTGCAGCTAGGGAATCTAGTGTCTGCCAGACCTTCTCTCATGCCTTGTAAGGCATGAAGTTCTATTGTTTCAAATCCCTTGACATGAGTCTGAGTTAAAGCTCAGAGTAGATTTAGAAATGGTAAAGGAGTCTTGACTTATCTATAACATAATAGAATCTGAAATGCATGATTATTTCTTGGTCATACATACTTTTTTTCAAAATGATGCAGTTGCTCAAAGACTTTGTTTAACTATCCCAGGTCACCCTGGGTGACTCTTCACCTTAATCTTCAGGAAGACTTTCATGGAGTTCTCCTAACAGTTGAGCCTGAGTTAGGATTTTTCTTGCTGGTATGGACCGTATGTGCCCCTTCCTGCACTGCACCTTAATAGTCTGTTTTCTCTTAACTCCTGGTACTTGACAGTTACCTGAGTACCTGAGGTTTGTTTCTGTTTGTGCTGGTGTGTGTAAACATACACGCAGAGTACAGCGTCAGCTGTCATTCCTCAGGTGTCATCACCTAGCTTTTTTTGTCCTCAAACTCAGCTCACCAATTAGGTTGACATGGCTGGCTAGTGAGACTCAGTGAGCCGCTAGTCTCTGTTGCCCCAGTGCTGAGATTACAATCGCATGCCTGGCTTTTGTTTTGTTTTGTTGTTTGGGGTTTGTTGAGTTTTTTGTTTGTTTGTTTGTTTGGTTTTGTTTTTTAATGTGGGTTCTGAGAAACTGATTTCAGGGTCCTTGTGCTTGCAAGGTAAACACATACTAGAGACCGACTGAGCATATCTCTAGGTCCGTGAATATCTGTTCGTTTGAATGGACAGATGCCGCATATCTCCACTTGTACCTGAGGTACTCCATCTACGGGTTAGCACCGAGCTGGTGTGTATGTGCCTTGTCACCAGTTCCTCTCCCAGTGACAATTATTTGTGGATGTGAACCACACCATGCCTGGTAATGTTATTGACAAATCTAGTTTTCAGTCTTATTACTTCCAAACACCGGTCAAAGACAAGGGACAGGTCGGAACACATTTTCTTAGAAATGGCCTGGAAGGAATTATCCTCTCTCCCACCCATGTCTTTCACTGTTTCAGGTCTCCGGTGTTGGAGCAGAGTATCTCCCACTCTGTGGGGCCTCAAACTAGGTAGACCTAGGACTTCAGAATGGGAATGTAAATTATTCCCAGGGGCCCAGGAAAGGCTGACCAAGGCAAGGTGAACTGTAGTGTTCTAAGCTGAATCCTTTGCCCATGTCACAGAAGCAAGCAGGAAGCACCACCGTTGATCAGTTTTATATGGAACCCACTGTACACAACAGACGGACAAGGACAGACAGACAGAGCACACACCACTTCTAAACTGAACACTGCTCACCATCTAAAAGCACCTTGGGTAAGCACATGTGAGACACACTTGCATAGGAAAGATGTACTTTTTAAAGGAATGAATTAGTATTTTGGCAAAACATCTACTTCCCTCCCAGGTCCTGGGTAAAGAGGGACCTCTAATTCTGAAGCTTCTACATAGTGAAAAGGATCCCCTTCTCAGTGGCAGTATTTACAGCAGCAAGCCTTTCACATCTGTTATCACAGCCCTCTACATAGATCTTGAGTCTACTTTACAAGTGGGCAAACTTAGACTAAGAGACAGAAGGTGGCCTGGAGCAAGGGGACACTGGGTAGTTTTGAGGGGAGGGGAAACAGGAGGTGTCTCAGCTCAGCCAAAGGCAAGGCCTTGGTCTACCTGGACTGGGAAGGAAATGTCTCTCTCTCTCTCTCTCTCTCTCTCTCTCTCTCTCTCTCTCTCTCTCTCTCTCTCTCTTCCTACCTGGGGAGGCTGTGACTCCACAGGAAAAGGGGTCAGGAAGGAAAGGCAGGTTCCCATTTCTGATGGCTGGGGGCCTCCTAGGGTAGCAAAGACCAAAGCAGGCCTGAGCTCTTCCTGAGGCCCGTTCAGGGATACTCTCTGCGTTTTGGAACTGTGGGTTCACTGCTTCCATAACCCTCTTGTTGCTTGAATATGAGCCTAGACTTCACATCCTTTATCATATTCTTAAAGGGGGGGTAAGGGAGGAGTTTAAGAAGGAATGAGACACAGGACAATCTTTCCACAGCCTCCTCTGCCTAGGCTGGGGCTATCAAGGGTCTCCTTCACCCTGTCTCCTGGGGATATTTAAAGGCAGCTTTTATTTTATGAGACTCTATACTGTCTTCTTTTTTTTTTTTGTCTCCTGTTTTTTTCTTTGTTTTAATTTATATAGATATATATATATTCTTAAAAAAAAAGCAATAGTCCTTTGGTCCCTAAACACTAAGGAATGATATGATTTTGAATGAAGTAAGTCTGGGCTTCCCTTGCTGAGAAGCCCTTGGCACCCCCGAGGCCCTCTGCTGCTTCCCTTAGGTCAGTCGATCCTCAGCCAGCACTGGTTGCCTTGCCAGCCTGAGCACTCCATGGAACAACCCACGAGATGAGTGGCCTGAGCCCCAGGCGCCAGCCCTGGGTCCGATCCACAGCCGTCTGCCGCCACTCCTTCCGGAAGGGCCGCTCCAGCATTTCTGTGCTTTTCCGTTTCCTTTCTTCATTCTTCAGTTTCTGTTGTTGGGTATTAATTCATAAGGAGACGGGAGGGAGAAGGCTCATGTCACCTTAGAGGGTAAGACAAAAGTGGCTCTACCCCTTACCCCCACCCCCACCCCCACCCTACCCATCCCTGCCATGATGTCTTTGCTAACTGTCAGGCCTTTGATTCTGAGCAGCATCTTGGTCACAGAGACCAGCCCTTGCCTAGATCCTAGGCAGATCACTGTTGTCAGTGCCCTGCAGAGTGTTCTGGAGGGCTTGAGTGAGCTGAGGCCAAGTGGGCCTGCAAGGTCAGCACATCTCTCCAGGTTGCAGGACCTGGACTTTGTCACCTCACAGCTGTGGTCTAGCTCTTAAGGAGCGCTGCTTCTCTCCCTCCTCTTCTCACTAGCTGGTCTCTTCTTCATCCAAACTGCAGCTGTTGCTAGACTAGAACGGGCTAAATTTTCCTAGAAACCATCTCTCCAAGACTGTGGAAACATCAGGGTTGTCTAATTCATCTTAGACTCTGGGTTGAAAGAATCTGGGTCTCTGTCACCCTTGACCCTGACTCTTCTTTATTCCTGGATTTCTCAGAGGGCAGTATTCCGATGTCATAAAGCTGGCAGGGTCTTGTGACCTGGGACCCACTTGCCTAACATCCATCAAGAACTCACCTGTCTGTGACTGGTCAGCGAGCTCAGATTAGTAAGGCCTGTTGGCATCCTTAGGCCTCTTTAGCTGGACCTTGAGCCTCTTCATGCCGATTTGAAAGCCATTCATGGCCTGGATGGCAGTCTGGGCACTGGTTGGATTGTCAAAACTAACGAACCCTGGAGGGTGTAGGCACACAGGTTACCCGGGAATCCAGCTTGCTAGACTCTCTCTTTCTAGTCCCCAGGCTAGGGCCATCGCTTGTGTAACTTTTCGTTGCTTAAATATGTGAACGTGTATGGGCGCGTAGCTTGACAGAGGCTAATCATTCCTAAAGGTGTGATTCCCCGAAAGATGGGAAGGAAGTCTGGTGTGGGGACGGGATGGTGAGTTGGTCAAACTATTTCCCTGGTTTGGATCCACTGCTTTCTTTGCTCCAATCCTCCCGTTCTGGCCTCAGAACTGCAGCTGGGGGCTGGAGGCATCTCTTGATTCCAAACCCAGACTCTACTTGCTCTGGACAAACTCCAAAAGCCGTCCTGATCTCTCCCGCTCTAGTTACCCAAGATTCTTGGGTCATCTGAAATAAGGCTTGCTTTGCCCATAGTTTGTCCCATAACATTCACTCTCTGGAAGCCTTTTGTACGGTCCCTAGGGAATCCTCAGGCACAAGGATGGGTCAGCTCACCAAAGCACTTGCTCTGATTGGTGGCACGATCCACAAAGACTTTGGCAGAGACAACAGCTCCGAAGGGCAGGAATGTCTGAATGAGTTCTGCATCCCCAAACTCCTGAGGCAGGTGATAAATGAAGAGGTTGCAGCCTTCGGGGCCTGTGGAAACAGCAGCGGCTTGTTTACAAGAGGGACCTTGAAGGCTACCCCTCCAAATCACCCTGATCTCCAGCCTTCAGCCCCTCACCTTCTCTTTGTTGCTGAGGCAGAGCGGAAGGCTGCTGGGGGAAAGTTGTGCTCACTGGGGCATAGGCCGAGGGATAGGCTGCTGGAGACAGAGGTGGGGGTAGGCAGTGACCCCTAGGAGCCATTTCCCCAACAGATCCCCATCTGCCTGGCCAGCTCAGACAGATTCAACCCAGTTCACCATAACCCAAGATAGGTTGCTGAGGCTGGGGCTGAGTAGGATGGTAGGGTTGACTCCTTGGAACAGAGCCTAACCCTCCCATAAATCTCCCTATTTCTTTCCGAGGCCCTTTAACGCCCAACACCCACGCCCCCGGGCCGGGCAGTGCCAGATGAAACCTGCATAGTGATGTATCCCAGCGTAGGCCTGCTGCAGGGGGTCAGCCACACCGGGGCTCTGGGCTGGAGAGAGAGGGGACCCAAGGCCCACGATGAACGCAGGTGGACAGGGGCCAGGGGAGAGACCCTGGGTGGGAGTGTGGGAGGTGGAGGACCGCTATGAAAGGCAGCTGGGAAGATGGAATCATTCCCCACCCCACCCCCCAAGCAGGTCCTCGCTGGAAAGCCTCTCTTCCCACTCCAATTCCAGGTGGGTTGGGTCAGTAGAGTGTGGTGACCCACCTGGGTAAGGGGAAAGCCCGTTGTTATAGAGCGTGTCGGAGCCTGGCTGTCCATTGGTCTGGGGGTTCAAGGAGCCGAATCCATTGACCCCTAAGGGCGCCGGAAGGCCAGGGAGTGCACCAGGGCCATTGCCACCAGGCGATGCATTGGCTGTAGGTGAATGAGAGATTCAGAAAGTGGCACTTTATTAGTTATCCCAACCGTGGTTCTAGTCTCTTGGGTCTCTTACCTGCCGCAGGCAACAGAGGCGCAGCCACCAAGCTGAAGGCCGCCACGTGCTGCATCTGGGCGGCCACCGCGGCCACCTGGCCTAACCCGGGACCCTGCGCTGCCGCCAGCAACGCTGCCTGGTGCTGCAGGATCTTGAGGAAGGAAGGAGGGCGTGTGTAGAGGTCTCAGAGGCTAGCAACTGCCAATGTGTCCTACCTTCCCTCCGACCCCCGCCCACCCTGGCCAGCTACCTACCGCAGTGGTATAGGCGCCACAGGTCCCGAGGGGCAGCGGTGCCGGGTGGAAGGCACCCAGCTGGCCAGCCATTTGCTGCATCCTTCGCAGCGCGCGCTCCCGGTCGGTGTCTGCCAGCTTCACCACCAGGCTGGATGAGGCGCCCTGGGCAGAAGAAGGGCGCGGTGACCTGTACTGATGACTGTGCTCGGAGCCCAGTGCCTTCCCCGGCAGCCCTGGGACGCTGAGAGCCTGTGGCCTCACCCTTAGCCCAGATCCCCAGCTCTCACCGTCATTGTCCGGCTACCGTGTAGTCCCTGGATGGCAGCTTGAGCTTCTCCTTGACTCCCGAATTTCACAAAGGCACAGCCTGGTGCAGGAAAGAAGGATGGAATGATTAGGCCGCAGGAGTCAGAGCTAAGAAAAGGTCATTGGGAACTCCCAGGGGCAGTTCAGGTCACCTTTACTGGTACCGTCAGGACTCCGCAGGACAGTGCACTCCTCGATATGGCCGAAGGGCTGGAACAGACGTCTGACATCCTCCTCACCCTGCTGCTTGCCCAACATCCCCACAAACAGCTTCCGGTCCTCTGGGGACAAAGCCAGGAATGACCTGGGGCCCCAACTTGTTCCTAGACTCCCCAGAGTCGCCTGAGGAGCTTGGGAAGGTGGCTCACCAATCCAGCTCTGGGAAGACACTTAGGGAGTGAGACGGTCATGGGACCCTAAAGCTGCATCTCTTTGAGGGGCAGAGTGGCCTACAGGCAGATCTTGAGGGAAAAAACTCAGTTGAAATTTCCGTCATGAAACCTGGGTCCTGAAGAAGCTCACAGACACTCACTGCTGCTCTTGTGGGATGTGATGAAGTCTTGGAAGCTTTGGGGGCTGGGGTGGGGAGCAGAGCCCTACACATATCATGTTGTTAAGAGTTGGGCAATGCTACTGGAGACTCAGCATGCTGGGGGGTGAGATGCTTCACCATGGCCTTACTGGTCAGCTTCATGACAATGACCAGATCAATGCCCTTTCTTGCATAAATTAAGGAGAGTGCTGTCAAACAAAACAAACCCAGCATGGAAAACAGCTATCCTAGTGTACTGTCTCAGCCTTAGACACTTAGTTCTGGAGTGGCAGGATCCTTACCAACCCAGCACCAAATCTAACTGAAGAACTACAGAGGAAGTTTAGTTTACTGAGCTTCTAACATTAGCATTTTCCCCAAAAGTGCCTGTCGAGCCCCTGAACCCCTTTCCTAGTCCCCAGATCTACCCCCCTTTCCATCTCCTTGCCTAGCTTCCAGGGCCCTCTCTGAGCCCTGTAACCTGCTCTTTGGCGTATTCTTCCGTGTTAAGTTTCTCCTCTGTTGTATACGCTTTGGAAGAGCGTGTTCTGTCTGTAGACCTAGACGATCAGCTGAGAGCACGTGACCTCTCCGTGCACCCACATTTCCTGTGGGAGTGACAGAGAAAGGGACGGGATTGTTAACCAAGCCTGTGTTTCACGAGCAGAGTTACAGGGCTTGGATTTGAACTGGGGATTAGCTGTATATCTTCCAAGTCAGACCTCTGCAAGCACTATCTGAAAGCTGGGGTTTAGGGGTAGAAACCAGTGGACCTACTGTTAAGATCTGGCTTCTCTCTATACTAAAGTTAGCCTCTAAACTAGGGACAGGGCTTGCCAGTGTATGGTGAGGTGCACACTGGGAAAGAAGGGTTAGTTGGGAATCGGGCTTCAGCTTTTGCCTTTGAGATCCCAGAGCTCGGAAAAGCCCCACTCTTAAACCTCTTTACTACCTCACACTCTCGGAGGAAGAGTTCAGTCCCGAGGTGTTGCTTCCACGGGCATTAGTGGGAGAATTGAGGCCATGGAACAGACCACTGGCTTCCCAATCTCTTTAAAAAGTGACAAAAGAGATTGTGTCAGCAAAAATATTAAGATGGTGGCTGGTGAGCTGGCTCAGGGGCTAAAAGCACTTTGCTCTCAAGCCTGATGAACCCACATAGTGAAAGGAGATTACTGACTCTCGCAAGTTGTCTCTGAACACCACATACACTGCTGCGGCCTGTATGTGCACAAACACACACAATAAACAAGTAAGCAAACAAACAAAATATTAGGGTGAAGGTAAAGATGTAAGAGGAAAGCAGAAATTCTCTGACTAAAGCCAGAAAAGGGAGCTGAAATCTTCCCTGTGTGATCCAAGGAAAGGCCCTTGAAACCATTAAAAACAGAGGAAGAATTCCAGATGACTCGAGAAGGTAGGAAAAACCACGGGGCTATGCAGTGGCTAAGAGACGGAAGCATCAAAGATGGGGCTCTACCTTCCAAGAATGGAAGGAGTTGGAAGATGACATCAGTGTAGATTTGAGTCTTGATAAATATGAAATTAATGGTTTTGCCCTAACATCGGAGAACAGGCTTCATGTAGCCAGGGAAATGTCCAACATCAAACATTAAGAAGTCTGTGGTATTGTTCCAAGCTTTGACATTAAAAATATGTCGATGTCTTCAAAGGACCTGGACGTGTCTAGAGAAGATCTTGGGGCCTCCACAGTGCTAAGGGGGCTCGCGGTGCTCTAATTTATAGCGGAGTGTGTCACTGGTAGGGTCTCTAAGATATCATACTCCTGGACCAGCATCCAGGTAGCCCTATGTGAGAAGAGAGGGAGCACAAGCCAAGATGGATCCCCCAACACAGTAAAGAGGTTTGTACGCATGGTGGTCTTCCAGTTCTTCATCTAAACGTTGTGTTGCCCTTTGTTGCCCACGGTGTATATGGGGGACAAAGATGTCCTTAGTTTAGCTATCACCTCTGATTCCCCCCAACCCCAAACCTGGTCCCAGTAAGAACCTCTTGATTTGGTAATCTCCACTAGAGCACTGAGCTGACAGTTCTGGACTACTGGGGTGTACAGAATTCATCATTGAAAAGAGCACTCAGTCGGGTGGTGGTGGCGCACGCCTTTGATCCCAGCACTTGGGAGGCAGAGGCAGGCGGATTTCTGAGTTCAAGGCCAGCCTGGTCTACAGAGTGAGTTCCAGGACAGCCAGGGTTACACAGAGAAACCCTCTCTCGAAAAACCAAACCAACAAAAAGAGAAGAGAAAAGAGAAAAGAGAAAAGAGAAAAGAGAAAAGAGAAAAGAGAAAAGAGAAAAGAAAGAGAAGAGAAGAAAAGAGAAGAGAAGAGAAGAGAAGAGAAGAGAAGAGAGCAGAGCATTCATTATAAGCTAGGTTTTCTACCTGCTTCCAAGGTATCCCTTGAATTCTGGAACTTTTTTTTTTTTTTGCTACTTTCCAGAGAGTTAGCGTTTCACAGGATAATGAGCAGGGTAACAGTGACCATAAACTATAGGCTATTCAGAAATGGTGACATAACTTTAAAGGCAAGCCTGGGCCCTTAAGCGTAACACCAGATTGATGCTCATGAAGACTGTGAGGCTTACTGATTCCTCTACAGATAGAAATGATGGTGTTACCAGTCCAGATAGATCAGTTTCCTCTAAATCAAACTCTACCAGTTGGTTTAAAGGAGGATACTATAAGAACGAGGAATAAATGTGGAAGTGGAACTGGGAGCACAGCTCAAAGGGGGACCATGACAAAAAGGTATAGCATGACAAAGGCCTGGAGTTCAGTCCCAGTACTTAAAACAATCTAAAGAAAAGTATCCACAGAGGCTGCAGAGATCACTGACTGGGTAAGTGCATTGACTGCTCTTCTAGAAGACCCAGGTTTGGTTCCCAGCATCCACATCCTGGTTCACAACCATCTGTAACTGCAGTTCCAGAGGGTTTAATATTGTTCTCTGGTTTCTGTAGGCTTCAGGCACACACATGGTGCACAAACATATCTGAAGACAAAACACCTATGCACATAAAAAGTCATAACAAAGAGAGTACCTATCCTGCGGATGGTGAGCAGGTCCCTAAAGGTGACATTCATGAGGAGTCAAGGCCACTCAGCTGGACAGCATGATTATATTTTACTTTTGGCATCTGGTATACACTAGTTGTCATTCTACCAAATGTTTTAGAACTCCGAGCAAGTGGCTTATGCTGTCACATGTCCATCTCCATGAAGCTGCTTTGTGTATTTGGTCATACATATCAGGATTTCTAATGTAGAAAAGAATGGAAGAATGTACTTGAGAGCCCAGAATCTGTCTTCTGAAGAAATACCAGGACATTTAGGGCCTTTAACACATTACTTCCTCACTGATGGGATGTCATGGTCATGAGAAAATGTTGCAACCTTTGAGGACCAACCACCAAATCCATTCTGAAAACATTTAGTCTGTCTTTCAGTCCAAAGACAACCAGACAGCCCCAGAAAGACCTGCTTGGGGCAGTTGCTGCAGTAAAGCCTCCTTCGCTGGTGTTATGCTACAGCATAAGAAGCCAAGGAAGACATGGCAGTGGTGGCGCATGCCTTTAATCCCAGCACTCAAGCAGGCGACCCTGCTCATATCCGGGGTATGACAGAGGCAGGAGGAACTCTGAGTTCAAGGCCAGCCTAGTCCACAGAGTGAATGCCATGACAGCTGGGACTACACAGGAAAATCCCTGTCTCAAACAAACGAAGAGGAAGAAGAAGAAGGAAGAAGAAGCAGCAGTAGTTTGTATCCTTAATTGCTGAGCCAGTTTTTACAAATCAACTGTTTCAAAAAAAAAAAGAAGAAAAAGGAAGGAGGAAGAAGAAGAGGAGGAGGAGGAAGAAGAAGAAGAGGAGGAGGAGGAAGAGGAGGAGAGTGAGAATGAGAAGGAGAAGGAGGAGGAGGAAGAAGAGGAAGAGGAGGAAGAGGAGGAGGAGGAGGAGGAAGAGGAGGAGGAGGAGGAGGAGCAGCAGCAGCACATGACCTTAATGGCTGAGTCATTTTTTGACAATTCATTATTAACTACATTTGCCATGCTCTGTAACAACACACTAACATGTGTTCCTTTTCTTAACAGAAACCTTGAACCTTTGGCTAACATCTCCCCTTTCTCCATTCCCTTCTCCCATCAGCCACCATTAGGCACCATTCTACCCAATTCTGTGAGTTCCTTTTTAGATTTTACACAAATGAGATCATGTGGCATTTGTCCCCTGGGAAAGCAGGTTCCAAAGGACATGTCTGCATCCTCAATTACAAAGCTATTAATCACTATGGCCAAAAGATGAAAGTAACTGACACACCCATCAGCAGATCCGTGGATAAATAAGATGCAGCACTCATCCCAGTGGGCTGCTACTCAGTCTGAGAGAGGAAAAGAGTCTGACTTATCCCACCTTGAGGGAGACAGTCAGTCACCAAAATACAGGTGCTGCCTATTTTCGCTCACATGAGTTATCTGGAATAGTCTGACTCTTAGAAAAGGAGAATAGTTTGCTGGAGGCTACAAAGATGAGGAGGAGTTTAATGATTTCAAGTCTCAGGGGTTGGGTTTTGTGTGTGTGTGTGAACATTCTGTGTATGTGTTATGGGGAGTGCATGTGCACATGTGTACGAGTGGATGGGGAAGCCAGAGGTAGACACTGGGTCTCTGCCTCAGTCACTTATTTTTTGACACAAGGTCTATCACTGAACCTGCTGCCCACTAGGCTATCTGGCCAGCACAATCTGGCAATCTTCCCATTTCTACTTTCCCAGTACTGGGATCACATAGAGGCATGCAGGCTTTTACAAAGGGGCTGGGATGGAACTGAGGTCTTCAAGTTTGCATGCAAATATTTTACTGAGTCCTCTTCTCAGGCTGTTTACATTTTGAAGATTCTTGGGATTGGTTGTACAAACATGTGAACATACTTAACACTAGTAAGTATAATCGTTAAGATTTTAAAATTGCCAGGCAGTGATGGCGCACGCCTTTAACCCTAGCACTTGGGAGGCAGAGGCAGGTGGATTTCTGAGTTCGAGGCCAGCCTGGTCTACAGAGTGAATTCCAGGACAGCCAGGGCTACACAGAGAAAAAACAACAACAAAAAAAAAGATTTTAAAATTATTATTTTATGAGTATAGGTGTTTTTGCTTGCGTGTGTATATGTGTACCATGTGTTCTTGGTGCTCTCAGAGGCCAGAAGAGGGCATCGGATCATCCAGAACTGGAGTTACAGATGCTTTTAAACTGCTATGTGGACACTCAGAATCGAATCCAGGACTTCCAGTACTCTTAACTACTGATCTATCTCTCAGGACCCTGGTCTTAACATTTTACCATTAAAACATTAAAAAAAAAAAACGGGCTTTAAGGAGTATGGCAACAAAGGGACATAGAGCAAGAAATGGAAAAGAGATTCCACTGCCCCTTCATTGTGATGCAAGAGACCCAGGGCTGGGTAAGAACGGTGAACCAATCTGGGTACATGCCTTTCAACCCAGCACTTGGGAGGCAGAGGCAGGTGGATTTCTGAATTTGAGGCTAGCCTGGTTTTACAGAGCAAGTTCCAGGACAACCAGCCCTACACAGAGAAATCCTGTCTTGAAAAAAAAAGGGGGGTCTAAAGAGAGAAGACAACCTCAGGGTACATTTATCTTTGTGGATTGCACCCCTGTGTCTGAAAGTATCAGGTTCCACTGCAGCTCGAGAACCTTACATCATTGAATTAGCATGACCTACACCCAGCCAAGATGCAGAAAAGCAGCTTGAATTACCTTCAGAGGCAAAACACGTTGCAGGGTGCAAAGCGTTAACTTGAGGTGTATATGTGTGTAGGAGGGGTGTTTTTAAGAAGCCTAAGGACTAAAGACAGAAATGACTATCAACTGGTATTACAACAGCTGTTGGTAATGTATGTGTCTGATTTAAAACAGTAATACGCAGCTTGCTATGGTGATACAGGAACTTACTAGCAGGACTAGGGAGGCCAAGGCAGGTGGATCTCTGAGTCTGAGGCCAGTCTGATCTACAGAGTGAGTTCCTGGACAGCCAAGGCTAGATAGTGAAATCTTTTAAGAAGAAATAAACAAGCAAAGAGTTCTTTCTGCTCTTTGGATTGGTTCCCAGCACCCAAACTAGGCAGCTCACAAGCCCCCATAACTCTAGCTCCAGGGCCCCTGATCCCTTCAGCTGGCCTCTGGGGTCACCAACATATTTGGCATACACTCACACAGTCACACACACACACACACACACACACACACACACACATTAAAATTTAAAAAAAAACTTAATTCAAGAATAATGTGTAGGGCTCTTTGACCTCGGCGGCAGAAGCAAGACGAAGAATAGACCACCATCCTTTGAAAGCATCCCAATAAGATGCGGTCGATGTGCTGCCACTGTGGCTTTAAGGTCTATCACTTTCAGAAGTCGAACTGTGGCAAATGTGGCCACCTGCCCAGCAGAAAAGAAAGTATAACTGAAGTGCCAAGGCTAAGAGATAAACACTACTGGGCAGGTAAGGCACCTAGAGAGTGTCTATAGAAGACTCAGACAGGGATTCTGTGAAGGAAGAACACCTAAACTTGAGAGGGCAGCTGTTGCAGCATCCAGTTCATCTTGAGGATTTCAATCAGTCATAGAATATATGTTCTGGTTTCAAAGAGAGAAGAGGAGGGGGAAGGGGAATATGAGGAAGATGAAGAAGAAGACAAGAGGAGAAGGAAGAAAAGAGAAACTGGGGTCAGGGAGACTAAATAAATTGGAATTCTAGAAAGCATTTGATCAGATAGTAACATATGTTTATTACTTAAAATCCAGTCTTACAGCTAAGCAAACCCTTGTAAAGGTGGAGCAATTACCTCAGAGCTGTGCAACGATAATAATTAACAAGGATAGTATGAAAACAGATAACTGGCTTCCAGGTTATGATAATATGAAAACAGATAACTGGCTTCCAGGTTAAACTAGATTTTAAAATGTAAAAACAAGCAAACAAACAAACAAAAAAAAACAAAACCAGATGATTTAAAGCATATTTTAAAATCCTTAAGAGAACACTTTGAATTTAAACATTAGTATCTTAGTCTTAAGTTAAGAGGCTATACACATACATATATGAGTGTAATAGCAATTAATGAAAAACAGGTCATGAATTTGAAAGAGAAAGAAGATGAATATATGGAAGGGTCTGGAGGGGAAAAAGGAGGGGGAAACCATGTAATTATATTATAACCTCAAAAAAAGAAAAGAAATACTTTTCTTTAAACTAAGGAACTGGAAAGATAGCTCCGTGGTTAAGGGCACTGGCTGTTCTTTTGGAGGACCCAGTTTGATTCCCAAAAACCACTCAGAGGCTCACAACCACCTGTCACTCCAATTTTAGGGGATTCCACACACTTTTCTGGCCTCTGCAGAAACGCCACACTCATGGAGAATATGACAGGTGGGCACACACATAAATAATTTAAAAAATTAAACCAGGATGTTGTAGTGAACACCTGTAATTCTAGCACTTCTGAGCCCGAAGCAGGAAGACTACAAGTTCAAGCTTTGAATTAATTAATTACTTAATTAAAAAGTAGAAAGAGTATATTGATTGGATGTATTGATTACTTAATCTATTTCTGTACCTTAGGCATCTTGGATGTGTAAAGATTTGTGTAACTAAAAAAAAACAAAAAACCAAAAAAAAAAAAAAACCCACAGCCAAGTTGGTAAGTAGAATAATCACCATTGTGGTTTATTAATTTTCTGACTATATTATAAAATTGAAAAGGAAGGAAATACAAATTTAGTGGTTCACTGATTTTGAAGATCTCATCATGGCTAAAACTTATTTTCCAATAAGACTATACTTACAGTTTAACATTATTAGTGTGTCCAAAGTAGAGATAATGTGAATAAGAAAAATTCATAGTGGTTCTCATGCTGAATGAGAAATAATGTCAATTTATATAGTTATCATTATCCGATCGACTTAGGAACCTTACCTCTAATTCTGGGTAATTGGAAGGTAATTTTTTCATTATGAAATACATAAATCGTGAGATCTTATCTCAGTGAACTTTTCACCTTATTTATTGAGATAGTGTCTTACTGTGTTGCTCAAGGGTCCTCTGACCTCAGCCTCCCAAGTGTCAGGGACTAATCACATGCGCCATCTGGTTTCAGAAAGCATTTTAATGTTCACTTTAAAATACATCCAAACACTGGAGGAAAAGTCTGTGATGCCATGTATGGTCACCACAGAAATAAATATTATTCACGTGATAGGAACTGGCCTCATTCTAGGAAATGCAATTCTTTTTTCTTTTTCTTTTTTTGTTTTTTTGTTTTTTGTTTTTGTTTTTCGAGACAAGGTTTCTCTGTGTAGTCCTGGCTATCCTGGAACTTACTTTGTAGACCAGGCTGGCCTCGAACTCAGAAATCTGCCTGCCTCTGCCTCCCAAGTGCTGGGATTAAAGGCGTGTGCCACCACTGCCTGGCTCATTTTTCTTTAATAGTATACTGTTTGGTGTATAGTTAGCTCACACACACGCACACACACACACACACACGGGGCTTGGGGAGAGAAACATGAAAATCTTCAGTGTTACCAGTAACATCTAAAAGGACATTAGTGGGTACACTGGTTATTACTGCCACAAACTTCAGATTTATTGATTAAAAGCATGCGTTACATTGACCTCAAAATTCAAAACCAGAACACTAACTGCTTTTGTAAAAAGGCTCACGTGTGCAGGGTAGGATATCTCTGAACGGACGATAGGGTACCCGCAGTTCAGGTACCAAAGAAGACAACGCAATGGGTTTATCTGGACTTTCATGGTGCACTTAACAAAAGGCTGAAGTAGTTCCCATTCCAGTAATCTAGATGTAAATGTTGTAATAAGTTGTAGGGTTACTTTCCCAGGCTCCTGAAATTACTTTCTGGCCTCTATTTTATGAAAACAAAAACAAAACCAACCAACTAAGCAACCAACCAACCAAACAAACAAAATATGATTCCTTCCAGAAGAAAAATGGGAAACTTTTATGTTACATTTGCTTTAATATCTTTTTTTTTTAAGATTTATTTATTCATATATGTGAGTACACTGTCACTGTCTCCAGACACACCAGAAAAGAGCATCGGATCCCATTACAGATGGTTATGAGCCACCATGTGGTTGCTGAGAATTGAACTCAGGATCTCTGGAAGAGCAGTCAGTGCTCTTAACCCCTGAGCCATCTCTCCAGCTCCATGCTTGAATATCTTTTATATGTTCTGTTTTGTTATTTATTTGTGTGTATGTGGGGGTGTTCACATGCCACGTCATGGACATGGTGCTGAGAGGACAATTTGTGAAAGCCAGTTGCCTTTCTTTCCACCAGGTAGGTCCTCCAGAGTGACTTTAGGAAAGCAGGCTTAGCAACAAGGGCCCTTACTTCTTGAAATATCTCACCTGTATCTCTCTCTCTCTCTCTCTCTCTCTCTCTCTCTCTCTCTCTCTCTCTCTCTCTCTCTCTCTCTCCTTTTCTTTCTTTTTTAAAGAAAAAATGTTTGGTTTTTATTTTTGAAACAGGAACTTACATCATAACCCAAGCTGCCCGGATACTTACTATGTAGCCCATGGTGATCTTTTTGTTTTGTTTTGCTTTCGAGACAGGGTTTCTCTGTGTAGCCCTGGCTGTCCTGGAACCAGGGTGGCCTTGAACTCAGAAATCAGCCTGCCTCTGCCTCCCAAGGGCTGGGATTAAAAGCGTGTGCCACCACTGCCCGGCACCCATGGTGGTCTTAAACCCATGATAATTCTCTTGGTTTAGCCTCCCAAATTCTGGGAGTACAAGTATCAGCAACCTTGATATCTTTTCAATTATGTTTTCATAGACACAAGTGTCCTTTTCAGACACAGAAACTATTAGCAATGAGATGTAAGCTAAGGGCTTCAACTTAAGCAAGAGTAAAAATATGTAGGCTCACCAGGAGAGAATACAGGAAGAGGTCTGACCAGGTTTGTAGAATATTTGAGGTCACTAAAATAAGACTTTAATGGGACAGACTGTCTTTTCTGTTGATGTCATTTATTACATTTCAGAGGTAAGAAATCCAAAATCATCTTTTAAAAATGGAGCTTCTCAGCCAGGTGTGGTGGTGATGTTCGCCTTTAATGCCAGTGCTTGGGAGGCAGAAGCAGGTGGATCTCTGAGTTCAAGGCCAGCCAAAGCTACACAGTGAGACCTTATGTCAAAAACAAACAACAAACAACAAAATCAGCTTCTCACGTTAGACAAGTATTAACATTCCGCAAACCCTCGAAGAGGTATGTGGGGGCTGAAAAGATGGCTCAGTGGTTAAGGATGTGCTGCTTTATCAGAGGCCCAGAAGGCAGATTCCACCACCCATACTGGGCAGCTCACAAACACCTGTAACTCCAGCTCCAGAGGATCCTACTTCTGGTCCCTGCAAGCATCCATATATACGCACACCTACACACACAGACACACATATGCATAATTTCTCCCATCTAGAAGAGATATGTGATCTCCCAGAAGAAGAGCAACTCATTTTGATTAGTCACAAATTCTAGAACGCACAGATCAGTCAGTAAATAAAATGCTTATAAATGGCAAAGGCCCAACTGCTTTGCAAGATTTACTACGCTCACCTCTCCAGAATATGTGGTAAGGAGGCGCTGAGAAATCCGGCCATGCATATTTGCAAGGATTACTCAAGGAAGTGTTCAGAATGTATAGTGCCGGAAAGTCATCACTTGTCAAGAAAACTCTGTGTAACATAAAACTTCAGAAGCAATAAACCCAGCCGTTAGGAAGAGTTCTGTTTGTTCTGCCTCTGGACTACTCTGAGCGTGAGCAGGTGGACAGGCTAGGTGCTTCAGGTATAGAATTTGTCAGTGATGTGACACCTACAAAATTTGTTCCAAAAAGGGAGGAAGAAATTGCTAATACTCATGCCGGTACCAATGTGACCAAGTGGAAGTGTTACTGCACAAAGGTCTGTGAGCATCCATCTGCTGAGCACTGATGGGATATGCAGGACTGTGTGCAGAGTGTCTCGGGACACGGACCAATCCCTGAATAAAATTCCAGACTGTTCTCCTGAGCTCTGGGGCCTTTGCACATGCCATTCCCTCTGCCTACGGGGTATGCTTCCTCTGTCTCCCTTTCTCTGCTCATTTGACCCTCCCTGCCTAGGTTAGTACCCCTTACTTGTGCCCCCACAGTCCCATCCTAGACTTTTCCTTCAGAAACACCATTCACGCAGAACAATGGCCCCTTTGTTTCTTTTCCTGCTTGTTCTCTTGTGACCTGGGAGGTCCACGGGACCTGGTCTGCCAGATATCTGTATCCCTACTGTGGAGGAACTTAGAACATATTGCTTGGGTGGCTGAATGAACTACAGCGTGTTCTGTTTGCTTCTCAGCTCACTCCCATGCTCATGGGTGACTTATTCGTGGGACTGTCTCATGTTTATGGGCTGAGAAGGGTTTAGAATATGGCCAACAGCGGCCTTGATGCCTGTCAGAGCTTCCTAAGAAGAAATGATTTTTGAACACATTTTGTCTGCAGCTGGACCATCAGAAAAGCCTGTCTGGAAAGACTGAGATGAAAAAGGAGGACATGTGTGGGAAGAGAAAAGGAACATAGAAATATCTCTCCAAAGCAACAAGGGGCTGATAATATCTTGACCTGAGATCACGAATCAAAGACAAAGGGCTGAGAATCTAAAATGAGGAAGGAATATTTATTGAAACCAAACAGAACCCGGATGCCACCAAAGCTCCCAGTGATTGTAGGCAGGAAATCAAGAGAGGATGTGAAGGAACTAGTAGGGTGTCAATAAACGTCTCTATCTACTGAGTTCCATTCTCTCTTAAATGAGTTTGAGATAGACTCTTTCTCATAACAAAGCAATCTTGTTATCTTGGGTAAGACAGATAGGGAACGAGTCTATTTTATCAGAGCGGGAGGAGAGGTTGCAGACATCACCAGGGATGTAGACAGATATCCTGGGATAATCTAAGATCCAAAGGGAAGAAAGACACCAAGAACTGACTCAAGAAGTCAGCGTAGCCTATCTAGCAGGGAAGCTAGCCAGGATACAGCTGTTTGTTAGAAAGCTCCACACCACTCTAGTTCCTAAGCAGCGGTCTCACTACCCCAGGAAACAGGGCAGCTAAGAATATTTTAAAGATGTCAGTGACCCCCAGCACACAGCTAAGTTCCTTCCTATGGCTCACAGGACATGTCATACCAGCCTCATGCCCTATGGTGATTAATCGGGCTATTATGGGAAAGGTCCTCTTCTGTGGACCCAGAGGAGTCTGGAAAGGGAGAATAACCCCAGCCTGCTTCTTTATGCCCCTGTAAATCCCATCTAGCAAGGCAGCAATGACCATTCTCCAGGAGGAAGGCAACAGGAGCTCCCTTCCTCTGCTTCTGCCCTTTCTGTCTCTTCTGGTCTATGCCCCCCAGAACCCTATCCTTTCTCAGTCTGAATTGGAATGGCTGAGCTCTTTCTTGAGATGTACAATTCTAGACTTCACTGACCTAGGCTGGTCTAGTCATAAACCCTGGCTGAGGACTAACTCCAGGAATGGTCCCACCCGTCCTCTTCACAGGCACCACTCTAGGGTTTGTCAGACAGGGAAATTACCTCCTCGGCCCTCACTGGCAGCCGGCTTCACTTGGATCGGACGATTCATCTGAAAGACAGGGGACCAACACACCCATTTAACATGACTGCCTGGCTCAAGGCCTTGTTCTTTCTTCCCAGTGAGCTTCTTGGACTCTGAGCCCCAGTGCCTCTTGTGCCCTGTACCCCTCCATTCCCGTTGGGATTATAGATTCTCTCCAAGATTCCTTTCTTAAACCCAGGTATTTAGAAAGTTCTGGAATCTGAAGAGCAGCTGGGTGGCAGGAAGCCCAGAAGCAAACAGGGTGGATGTAGTGGTCAAAGACATTCTTCTGTCTTAGACTCGGGGTTACTCCCCGTGGCACCTGTTTCTCAGGCTCCTAGACTTTCATAAAGGCTTTGAGTTAGAGGAACTGGGTGGGAGGGTGTGATTTCTATAGCACATTGGTGGTTATGTCTAAAACTGAGAATATAGCTGTGTGTTCTTTAGATTAAACAGCCTGGGATGCAGACTTAGTGCTAGATCCCCCTAACTCTGCCATTTTCTGGTTGTATGATTTTAAGTAAGCCACTGTCTTTCAGAATCACTTTACTAATCAGGGAAGACATTTGCCACTGTGGCCTGACCGTCTCTGCACTCCCCCCCTTTCCGTCCCTCCTGGCGCCCCTTTCCCTGACAGCGCTAGGGTTCTCTAGGCGCCATCTTCTTCCTGCTCATCTCTCTCTTCCAATTTTTCTTGGACCGCCTCGCCCATACCCACAGCCTCAGCCTCAGCCTCAGCAGCTATCCAGGGATGACTCAGACCTCTGTGTCTCCAGCCCACATTCCCTCCTGAGCCTCAGACCCATGTTCCCAGCTGCTTGCTGGGCGTCGTGATTTGAAGGGCCTGCTGGCACTTCTCACTCGACACAGCAGAACCCACTGCTCATCTTCTCACCCAAACTCCACCCTCCATCACTCAGGTTAGAAGTCTAGAAAGCAACTTAACTTTTCCCTCCAACCCTTCCCTCCTCCGGCCAGCTTCACTTTTTAATTCAAGGGTCCCCTGACCAGACATGGTTAGAAATCACCTGAGAACCATATTAGATTCTTAAAATGGGGGGGGGGGCTATATAAACCTGAAAAAGCTCCTAGGTGATTTAGTATATACCCCCACCTCCCCATCCCCCAACCACCCTAAGTGAATTCATGATTGAATCCCATCTCACCTTCCTCTCTCATAGGTGTTGTGGGGATCACATGAGGTAATGGGGGTGCAGAAGGTCTTAGTAAACTGCCAAGAGCTGGGTGCGTGGGATGTGAGGGATTGATGTTGGGGGCAGACAGCTGAGTGCCGGGAGGTAGGGACAGCGGCCTTCCTGTTCCTGGAGGAAGGGGTAACTGGTGCCCATCTGGCCTGAGAAGGTGATGATCTGACCCCCTCCCCTCAGGAAACGTACTGCTTCTGCACCAATCAGGGGCCACTCCATCCCTTCCAATGTGCTCGTTGCCGAGACAACAGGCAGCTTCCTGTTACCATAGCCACAAGTGCTACCCAGTAACCATGGTAACACCCTGGCAGTCACAGCTGAGCAATTTCTTTGGATCAAATTTTGGGGTGGGAGGGGTGAGGAAGACTCATTTAAGAAAAGAAAAGGAAAAAAAAAGAAAGGAAAGGAAAACAGTCCAAGCCTGAACCATTGTAATCCTCCCTCCCACCCAAGGCTCTGACACACCCACCCTCTGGTAGTGGAGCACCTGCAGTGTACCAGGCTGTGGGTGGGGGCCGAGACACCGACAGGACTCAGGCTGAAGTCTAGAGGGGATGACAGATCAATCCAAGCAGATCAGGGCGAGCTGGACAGGTCTGGACTGGCCTGGACCAGGGACCAGGAGGACAGGACCAGTCCCTAGGCATGGCCACCTGTGAGTGTGGAGGAGAAACCAAGAGACAGAGCTATGGAGAGCGGAGACATGGGAGAGATGAAGAAACACAGCAAGACAGAAATTATGGGAGAAAGTAAGAGATAGACCTAGAAAAGGGCAAAGAAAGAGAATTAGTGGTGAGAATGGGTAGGAAAGGAAGGGAAAGAAAGCAGGCTGGGGGAGGAAGGAGAGCCTGGTAGGAGGAAGGAGAGGGGCAGAAGCCCGGGCTGGGGGGGGGTCACTGAGAGTGAGCAAAACCATCATTATTTTATTAGTTCTTAAATAGAACCTGAGAATTTTTCTCTGGAGCCTAGAGTGACGAGCGCATATGACAGCAGCGGTTTCCATGGTAGCTCCTGGCTGGGTTTCCCGGGAGATGGTACTCATTGGTGCTCGGGGTGGGGGGGGATGCTCCTTTCCCTCCTCCCAACCACCTGACCTTTTGATGGAGAGTGTATATTAGATGATACATATGAAATCCTACGTGAGCTCACCAGTGTGCAGTCCTCAGGGGCTCAAGGGCTATGCCTTCTGCCAGTCAGACATGCTGCCAATATCTTTTGAGCTCTGTGATGAGCCTCGGTGATGCTTAGATGGAGACTCCCTTCACAGGCTCACAGAAAAGATAAGGCCCCCATTCCTGAGAGCCCATCAGGTGCCAAGCCTTCCCCTGGACTCTCTATACATATACAAAGACATATGCATATCTCTTCAAATCCCTCTAACCATTCCAGAAGGTAGTACCGCTGTCCCCATGTTACGGATGAAAAAACTGAGGCCCAGGGAGAGAAGCGCATTTGTCTAGGACAGCAAGAAAGAGAGAGAATGAGAGCAAATGAGAGAAGCTCATTTGGTGGGTACTCTGGGGTTCACTCCAGGTCTGCCTAATGGTAACGTTTGTCATCTTTGCATCCTACTGACCAGCCCCGTGTTTATTATTATTTATGCATTTATGTATGTATGTATGTATGTATGTATGTATTTATTTATTTATTTATGTTTTTGCTTTTAAGATAGAGGAGGTTCACTATGTAGACGTCCTTAGAACTTGCTAACAGCCTAAGCTAGCCTCAAACTCATGATACTCCTGCCTTAGTCTACCGACTGCTGGGATATATATATCACCATGCCAGCTAAAGTCCACTGTGTGTGCTTGTCCACGTGTATGTAGGGTGTGTGGGTGTGTAGGTGTGTGGGTGTGTGTGGGTGAAGGTCAGAGTCGATTTGTTTGTATTTTATGTGTATAGGTGTTTTGTCTACATGTATATGTGTACACAGAGAGTAGGAGAGGGTACCAGATCTCTTGGAACTGTTGTCACAGATGGTTGTAAACTTCCACGTTGGTTCTGGGAATTGAATCCGGGTACTCTGGAAGAGCAGCAGTGCTCTTTCCCAAGCTCTCCCTCTGTTATTTTTTTTTTTTTCGGAGCCCATCTCTTACTGAACCTGGAGTTCTCTGATTCAGCTAGAATGGCTGACCAGCAAGCCAAGGGATTTCCTGCCACCGTGGGATTACAGGAATGGATCGTTGGTATTGGCTTTATATGTGGGTTCTGGGGAATCAGACTCCAGTTTTCACGTTTGCACAGCCAAGTAGCTTACTGGCTGAAGCACTCTCCGACACTCAACTCCATTCTTAAGATATGAATGCAAATGAGACACTGAGGTACCAAGGCCTTGTTGACAAGGCAAGGCAAAGGGCTATGGGTGAGGCTGGCAGCAGCTCCAGAGGCTGACACAGGCTAACAATCTATTGAGACACTGTTTGACCTGGGCCTTGTGGGTAGAGTTAGCAGGAGAGGCAAGGCTGGCAGCTGACAGACGCCTAGAGTAGAGACAGAGCACTGAGTCTGAGAAAGCCAGGGCTCCAGCTCCTGAAGGACACGCTGCTTGTGAGACAGATGTGAACTTAAATGGTAGTTACATCACTGGCAGCTTCTCAAAGGTCTTTGAGTCTCAGAATCTCCACTCATAAGCGAAGAAATCACGATCCTATACTTCAGGTTGAGTGGAAATTGCAACACCCAGATCTTAATGGGTATACCAGATATGCCAGGTTTCACTCATCTTTTTGTGTGCTTCTTGGGTCTTTTTGGCTTTTAAATTTTTGTTTCGTTTTGTTTTCATTTTGTTTTGGTGAAAGGGGGTGACACTGAAAGGCAGGAAGGGGTCAGATCAGGGCGGGCTGTAAACTGCATGTCAAGGATTTTGTCTGGGTTATATTTCAAATGCCAGGAGGATCCAGGAAGGGATTTTAAAAGGAGGAGAGGGGGTGGCCCTGTCTGTTTAGTGTTTGAAACCATCTCATAAGTTGTCATGGTGTGGAGAGAGGATTGGGGTGAGAAGAGGCAGGTAGGTCAGTGCAGGTGGAAGGTGAGAGAGGCTTGGACCACTTTAGAAGGAAATGGACAGACCCAAAAGATGTTCAGGACACATGAATTAGCTACAGTTCTGTTGAGGGTGAGGCTGTGGGGAAAAGAGGATACGTGGGCTGACTCTCAGGTTTTTGGCTCAGGGATTGGAGAGTCCTGCTTCCCAGGCTCTGAGCCTCAGCCCCACAAGGCAGGGATGACGGGGAACATCTGAGGTTTAGGGATGCTACTAATGGCTGGAGATCACTGCTCATGAGAGCTACTGGGCAACCCTGCTTGTTTTAGTCCTGCTGTGAGGGGGGAAGGAGCTGGGATGTACTTAGGGAAAGGGGGCGCTGACTCCTCAACCACAAACTTGCCGTGGGAATTCAGGTGAGCCCTTGCCTTGGCTGAGCACGTGCTGCCTGTAGAGTTTTCCAAGCCCGTGTCTGTCAGAGCCGTGAAGGGGAAATCAGCCTTGGAAACATGGGAGAGAAAAGAACACCCTACTCCAGGAAGCAGACAACAGACCTGCACAGGGCCCCGTTCTGTTGACCAGGTAAGGACAAAGGAAGCAAGATCTAGCCCACTTCTCTGAGAGACTATGAAACACCATTCTTAGGGCTATCTGTTGCTTTGCCGATTCTATCTGTTACACAGCATCCCCTCCCCCTAGGAAGAGGGTTTATCAGCTCAGCTCTCCTCATCAGTGTGACCGTTGCTGAGGGTCACCAGGGGCAAACGTCAGCACCGTCATCTTCAGCATTTGGGTTCTACCACACCTCTAACCCAGCTTGCTGTCAGACGCCATGAACCCCTAGAATCCATATGCATGTCATAAGCCCATCCCTTCCCTCTCCACGGCTACACCGCCCCAGCTCCAGGGCAGCGCGCTCCACCATTCACCTACACAAAAGGGACGTTGTCCTCCACTCTTGCTCCCTCTTCAGCTCAGTCCTCACACTGTAGCCTGAGTAATCTTTAAGACTTCATCCCTAACTCTTCTTAAATCCACCCACAACTGACTGTCAGAACGTGTGTGACCTGTCTCCTCTGGTCCCAACATGCACAGTGCTTTCCACTCACAGACAGCCACGGCCATCTTGGCTGGGGGACATCTTCCTGTCTCTTCTCACATTATCCTTGGAATTTCTGAAGTGATCTTTGATCTTGGATTTCCAGACCCTCAGATATGAAGGAATCATATGATGGCATCTTTTCTGAAAAGTCCCTCCTTTCTCCTCACTCCTGAGGGGGTGCACATGCTTAGGTGTAACTGCAGTAGGGTACAATGAATTACTTATGGGCTGGAAGCTTCTTGAGGGCCTAGCTTGGTCCTTAGAATGTAACTAGATTTAAGTCCTATTTTCTCTCCTCTCCCGAGCTGTTTTGCATGGGACACAACTTGTGCAAACAAACACATGCTTCTGTTTGTGTACCTGGCTCCTTCATAATCTCTGAAGGGCTAGATTCCTCCAAAGAAGTGCAGTCGTGGACAGGAAGATAGACCAACCTCCTAATTCCAGACGTGGGGATGAAGTTGGCCTCATTCTCTTCAGAATTCTAGAACTAGTGTGAGGCTCAAAGAAACAAGGTACAGCAGTCATCGGGAAAAGACTTCAGGACTTGGGAGCCAGGTGGGACAGATGGCTGCAGTTTGAAGGAAGTTCTGAGTAGAAATCCAAGCTTCAATGGATGCCAGAGACTGGCGGTGGGTAAACGGGGTGGGGGGATATGAGAGGATTCACTCCAGAACAATCTGTGCTATTTCCCGTGAAGATTCAGGGTTTCTTTTTGTGGGATTCGCTCAGCCTTTACAAGCTTCCTTCCCTTCACAGTCCCGCCAGATTCCAGCAAAAAAAAAAAAAAAAAGAAGTCTTATCCCTGCTTCTCCAGCAGGTGGCAGCTCCGCCCAGGACTCAGTACCTGCAGAAAGCTAGGCGCCTGCCTGTTCCACCCTGGCGAGAAAGTCGCTGCTGCCCCTGGCAAGCGCAGAGCAAAGATTGATGGCAGAGATGTTGCCGGGGCTAGCCAACAGTGCCATTGATTTTCATTTAGGAGGATAATTAAATATTAATTTTCACTTTGTTAAGTTGAGAAGGGGGAATAAAGCCAATGTTGGCAGTAACAGAGGAAGCCAGGCCACACTGGAGGGCTGCAGATGGAAGGGTGGTAGAGGGCAGAAGTCCTCAACTGCCTTCCTCTCCAGAAACTGAGAGCCCTGTCTGCTGCCAAGTGTGCTCATGAAATAGTAGAGCAAGTGACTAACCGGGCTCAATGATATGAACTTGGACATTCCACTTTAAGACTCAGTCTTCTCATCTGTAAGATGGGGGTACCAATATCAATACCTTCTTCACAAAGGATTAAATGACTTGGCACACGTAAAATGCCATGAACATTGGAGCTGGCGACTGCTGGTTATTACTGTTTTGCTCTTCTCCTTTAAGATTCCTTTCAGGTCTCTAAAGCCTCACCATCCTTTTCCAAGGAGTGCCCATTCGTATA
Organism: Grammomys surdaster; assembly: GCF_004785775.1. Taxonomy (NCBI): domain Eukaryota; kingdom Metazoa; phylum Chordata; class Mammalia; order Rodentia; family Muridae; genus Grammomys; species Grammomys surdaster. Next base: position 3,951,689 of record NW_021604686.1, on the reverse strand, counting down.
AAACCCCACGGGCACTATTCACTTCTTTGGAAGTCTTTTCCCCCCAAAGCCCATCTTAATTTATTCAGGGCTTTTCAGGTAAAGTCCAAATCTCCAAGCCTTGCACTCACCCCATCCCCCCAACCCCAAATTGTAGCCCTCCATAGGATTCTGTCCCGGTCTGGCCCAGGCTCTCTTGGATCCTCCCCTGTGGGCCCAACAGCTTCACACCCACCTGCTCCTTCCAGCTCTGAATTTTTACCACACCGTTTCCTGCATGGGTGTTCCAGCTTGTCTTGCTGCCTGTGCTCGCAGCAGGAACTGTTTGCTCGCACGGTTAGATGAATGATGCTTACTACAACGGCTCTTACTAGTGTTTATGTTTTACTTACTGCTACTACTACCACTAACTAACCCATTCTGCGTGCTTACATTCTGCTGTGCTACGTACCTCACATGCCTATAGATCTTATAGATGAAGAAACCCGGGTGTTTTATCTTAGTTTTTGAAACAAAGTCTCACTACATAGTCCTGGTTGTCTTGGAACTTGATATATAGACCAGGATGGACTCAGATTTACAGAGCTCTGTCTGCTACTGTCTTCCAGTACTGGCATTAAAGGTGTGTCCAGAAAAACTCAGGTTTTAAACTTGCCCAGGGTCACACAGTTGGTGAATTTCTGGAAAGCTCCAATTCTTAAAACAAAGCTGAAGTGGGTACCTGTTTCTTATTCTAATTGATCTGGTTCTTGACATCTAGGACCATCTACAGAAAATCAAGTCCTCTGTCAGGGTCTTAATGCAGCGGTCACATTTACTGGGACTTTGCTTACTACAGCCCGATGAGCTAAGTTCTTAGTACAACCCATTCCCTACAGAGGAGAGAACTGAAGCTTGAGTTAAAGGAATTGCAGAAGAGGTATAGGTGATACTCAGCTCTAAGTCTGAAAGACTAAAGCCAAGTATCTTTAATTATCATGTGACGATGCCTTCAGATTAGATTCTCATTAAATTCTTCCTTCCCCAGATATTCATCTGCAATTTATTTGAACACAGCTCATGATATGTTTCATGTCTTTGTGCCTTTAGTCTATCTTGGTCTCTTTCTAGACCAGTGAATTTCTTAAGTCTAAAATGAACATGGACCCAGACTTTGCCTACTTGTGACATTTGAATGTCTCTTTTTCTGGACCAGCACTCCTCAGATAGGAGACAGGAAGGCTGGGAGCCATGGTTTCCTCTTGGCAACCCATGCTCGATCCTAACTGTCACCATCACAGGAATGGTAGGTTCTGATTTTCCTTTGCTGGTGACCATCCATGAAGTGAGATCAGATCATAAAATCCCAAGTGCCTTTAAAATCAAGAAGTCTCTTTTAACTTTAGTTATGTTTTATAATATGGAGTGAAGACAATTTGGGTGAGTCAAGATACCCCAAAAGTATTGCAGGAGAAAGACCACGGGAAAGTTCCATCCAGGAGCACAAGACTGGAGAACACATGTGACTACATACATGCTCACAGTAGTGATAACAATACCTGAAACCATGATTTTAGTCAAAATGGAAAAATTCTAACCTAATTCACAACACTGATGTCTTTTTTAAAAGATAGGTTGAAACACTTGGTCTTGGGCCTCCCTCCCCTTTTGAGCTAGAGGACTGAGTATAATACGAGGCTTGACTTGTTCAAGGAACATGTACATAAACACTTTCCTAGGTAGATAGCCTTGTTTCTAGCTGCTGGTGCCAACTCAACATTGTCTCAAGCTTCAGGCGATTCCCACCCATCTCCCCCGACCTCAGTTGACTTACCCCTGGTAGGGTCTTCTGCTCGTGCAGTGCACTCTGGGCCTTGAGAGCAGAGTCCCGGGCGCAGTAGGTGAGGAAGGCACAGCCTGAGGAGGGAGAGTTTGGCTCAGGGACTTTTCTGAAATCTCCTAAACATTCTTCTTGGTAAGATCCAAGGAAGTTAATAAACTCAGACTCACTATCCTACAAACACAAATACTGCCCTGGGAAATGTTCTGTGCGGAACGTCCTCACATGCCTGGGACCTATGTCTCAAGCTCTGACTCCCTCTTGTTTTCTCCTGGCCTTCTGTCCAAGAAATGTATCCATACATCCAGTCATGTGATCATTCAATCCGACGGCACAGCTCCCCCCACTCTGTCCATACGTCCTGTCAGGGTTAAACCTCCCTAAGCGCTTTTATCTTCTTCTACAATGCAGTACCTAGCACCCCTCCGACACCCATCTATTTTAGATATAGATTTATAGTCTCCAAGAAGCCATTTACTTTCCGACACTTCCTTTCCTAAGTTTGGAGTTGGGTGAGACTTGGTTCAGGTTTAAGGGCTTCCTGTAAGTAGGAAATTCCAGAAACTACCTAATCCTATTCAAGACCTTGGTCTGTCACACAATGGCCTCTTAAAGGGTTATTTTCGACCCAGATTAGACTCCTCTAACAGAACCCTACTTATTGAGGCAAGGATGGAGTCTGGGTTGAGCTAACAAGGAGGGTCTACTATTCCACTGTGTCACCTTCAGAATCTGCAGTCTCCTAGAAAACGTCAAAAGAGGTTTCTCTCCTTCTTCAATATTCAGCAAGAATTCACTCGTCCTGAAGCTATCCAATGCTTACTTATTACGGTTGGGCCTTATGATGGGTTAGAGATGGAGAGGGCTTGGAGATGAGATGTCGTGAGGAGCACCTGAGTCCGTCCCCACGTGTTGAGGACTGCCTCCAAGAAGACCTGGAGGGCACGGATGTAACTCAATGGTAGAGTGCTTGCCTGGCATACATGAGGTTCAAATGATATTGATGATAAAATAGAAAACATGAGATCTCAAGAACAGGAACAGTGAAAACTTCAGAACCAGGTGAGAAGAGGACTGTGATTATTTCCTTTGGGAAGAATGGAAACCGAGCCAAAATGTGGTGCATTGGAGAAACGGATAGAAGGCTGGAATGGGAGAAGTCTCAAAAGTACGAGCCGGGTGGTTAGCGAGGAATGCAGGCATTGGGTTACATGTAGCCTTAGAGACCTCAAATACATTTTGTCCTCTTTCCTTAGAGCGATGGAGAAGCCACTAGAGGGTGTTCACTAGGGATGTGACATGATAAGATCTGTGTTTTCAAAACGGACCTCTCGAGGAAGGAGGAGCAAAGGAAGGGCACATGCATGTGGGAAGCCATTCAGAGCTGGCGCAGTTCTCCACTCAGAGAGCTGGCTAGGAAAGCCAATGGGGAGTGTTGTATTGTATTTTTCAGTGACATCTTCTATGGAGCTGCCTCCTGATAGATGATTGATATCCTGAAGATAGATGGATTGCCTACTGTGTTGATTGAGAATTCCTAGACAGTCTTGTCCTATCAATAGGGCAACTGAAGCTAGAGATTGTGTCAGTCACAGTTTGGGGAATCTTCGAACTCCCAGGCTAGAATTGTTTGCAAAGTACTGTGGTGGTCTCCCTTGGTACTCAGCCATCAAAATGAAAATAAGTCACTCTAGTGCTCAGTCGTTGTGGTTGCTGGGAAGAGAGTAGGGATGCTGACTTAGAGACCCTCCGAGTTGCCGTCATATTTTACAAGGCAACATCTGCTTTGGGGAGGCATAAAGTGTTGGGGGGACTAAATCACTGAACCCTGTGTTTCACATATATTACTGTTCTGCCACTAAACCATAACATGTCCTCAGACTGAAAGGGAGCTTTATAAAAGGCTTAAGAATCCAGATGCTACCGAAAAGAACCCATGGAGATTGCTTGGCTTTAGAGGGTGAAAGACTGGAAGGATGGAGACACTGGGAAGTGTGGCCGCAGGGGCAGACAAGTTCGGGGATGAACAGGAGGGATTAGTGCTAACTGGGAAAGGAAGACTGAGTGAGGGAACAGTTCAGACACGGAGTGTTTGAGTGAGAAACGCAATGGTTCCATATACTTGTTTTATTCTATAGATTACGTACAAAGATGAGGTTTATGCTTACCCACTGAATTCACTGCTGTCTAGAAAAAATGCCACAAGTGACTGGGCAGGAAAACAGCTAGGGGGTTGGGCTTCATTAGAAGAAGTCTGGGTGATGTGGTCTTGTCCTTATGGGACTCTAATGCAACCTCACCCCCAAAGATGGAAGATGTACCCCTACTCAAACAGCCTAGCTCTTGCATCGACATTTTCTCAAAGTCCTCTACTTTAGTATGCCAAGGAATGCCCTGGATCTCTCAGCTTGAAAAAGATATCAGTCTGATGCTAGCTCACAGGCCTTCAGAACGGACCTGCCCTCCAAGATCTGTTGTTTCTCTCTTAGGAAGATTATGGAGGATAGTTGGTGACCCTTCCCCCACAGAAATCCAGAAACCACATTATTTCCCAGTGGGGAGATAAAGATGCGTCTCCTCAGATTATTATTATATGATTCTGGCTCTGTTATTCCAGCTCAGCCTGGACAGACTTTTCTGCATGTAAACAAGTCTCCTCCCTTCTCTACAGGAGGAAAGGGGTGTGGTTGGACAGGACCATGGTGCCTCTGTCTTCCTAGGAAGGGTGATGAGAAAAGTCCCCATCTCCATCTTCCTGATTTAGATTGGCCCACCCCGAGAGTGCTCTGGTCTGGGACCAGATGGCAAAGAAAGGAAAACAGGAGGCCATCAAGAGGATTGAGAGGAAGCAGAGACGCACAGGAGTGGGGATTAAAGGGGGAAAAAGTGTATTCACATAGGGAAAACCAAAGATGAAGGGTACACAGGCAGGTGGGTGTTCCTAGCTGAGGCTGGGATTCTGGATTCAAATCAGAAGAGGTAAAAAGCATTGGGTTCTAAGGGAAAATATACGGAATATTGGGTTATTGTCAAATGTGATAAGGCATTTATCTCTGAGAGCCTCCTGGGGGTGGGGTGAATTGGACTGTATAAATTAGGTCTGCATTCTCAAGAGGCGAATTTGGGTATGGGGTATTTAAGGCTGTCAGACTCAAAAGTCAAATGGAGGCCCTAGGGGTTGGTTTACAGTTAGAGGCCAGAAGGAGGACTGCAAATCCAAGACGTATGAGCGGGGAGGCCTGAATAGGGTGGCACCATAGAGAGAGAGAGTGTGTTCAGGAAAACCATGGGTCCAAGGGTCAGGAGATCGGGTACTCCAGAGCTAGAAGGTAGAATAAGTTTCCAAATTCCAGGGTTTGGGGTGTCTGACGGAAGAGATGGTGGAAAGGTCCAGCAGGGAGGTGGAGATGGCTGGGATGTGAGAAGTGACAAGGGATTTGGAGGTTAGAGTGAAGAACGTGTTAGGGAACCAAAGTGAAGCTCAGAAGGATGCCACAGAGGAAATTCTGGCTCTCGGGCTCTGGGGCCTCGGGAGGGAATAGAACTGAGGTGGGGCAGGTACTGAACTGGAGTCGGGCTGGTTCTAGGTAGGGCTGGGGTTGGGCCTGCGTTTGGGGCCGGAGTTGGGTTGGGCTGCGCTCTAATTGGATTGGGGCTGGGCTGGGCTGGGCTGGGCTGGGCTGGGCTGGGCTGGGCTGGGCTG
>NW_021604686.1:3903838-3946178 GCF_004785775.1 Grammomys surdaster | reverse complement strand
TGGGCTGGGCTGGGCTGGGCTGGGCTGGGCTGGGCTGGGCTGGGCTGACCCCGCGCACCTTTGTGGAGGCCGGTGAGCCGGTCCTTCAGCACCGTCAGCTCGTAGATGCGGCCGAACTCCTCGAACAGCGGCTTGAGGTCCTGCTCGTCCAAGCCCCGCGGGATCTGCCCCACGAAGAGCTTGATGGCGTCGTGGTCCTTCATGGGCACCGCGGGACCTGGGTTCAGCCCGCTCATGCCGACGCCGCTGTCCGCGGTGCTGAAAGCCAAGCGCGGGCCGGGGCCGGCGGGCGGCGCAGACCCTCCGGGAGCCGAGGCCATGTCCCCGCCCCGTCCGCTCTCCCGAGCGTCCCGCCTGTCCCGCCGTCCCTTCCCTGGACTGCTGGCGAGGGCCTGGGGGAGGGGGCGGGGCCCGCCTGTGAGGACGGGGGGCTGCCCAGGGGGCGGGGCCCAGCCGCGAGCTCAGGGCGGGGCGGGGCGGAATGGGCGTGGTCGAGGGCGGGGCGCCGGGGTCCGGCTGGAGTCCCCCGTCAGAGCTCTCCTGGCTCCCGCCCTAGCGCGCCAAGCCCAGCCCCGAGCCCCAGCCCCCGAGCTTAGTGACGTCAGACAGCTAGCAGGGCGAGTCTACGCAAGTGATTTGCATAATGAGATAACGGTGACCAATCAGAGAGGGAGTCGGCTGAGCTGGGGCGGGGGGGGCGAGAGGGGCGGCTGGGCTCACGCGCTCCAGCTCTCCATGGCAACCGGACCCTCCGCTGCCCTGTGTGTGGAGGGTGTGCGGGCGTGGCCGTGGATGGGAAGTAGCTTCGTCATCCGTGGCGCTGTCTGCTGGAGTCGGAGACGATGCCTTCCTGCACACCTCCAACAGCCAGACCGTTTTCTGTGGGGCAGATAGGGTTTCCACCTCTCTAGCCCTACTAACGAAGCCAGTTTTGCGGAGCCCATCCGGCTGGGCACACCTCTCCGGTATCTTCAGCCTCATCTTGCTCAAACACACTCTCGTCTCTTGTATATTAAAATAAGCCCCCAAACACAGGAGAGCGAGAGAACTTATATGATCATATTTACCCAGAGCTCGTGCCTGGTTCCTCCCTATTCTGTGACTCAGGAGTGTTCTTTTCCTGAAAAGGATGCTTCGGGTCAAAGAAGTTAGGGCGTAAGGCGCCCCTAGCATTTGCACAGCTGAGGGCAAAAGAAGGAACGGAAATTGATACATCGTGTGTGCTAATATCTTAAAAGCTGTCGGACAAATCACAGAGCTTAAGTGTTTACCTCCGCATTCCCCCTTGCACAAGCACACATTCATAAAGATGAAGGATTGGCGAGATGGCCAAGCATGTAAAGGCTCTTAACAAACAAGCTTGATGACTTGAGTTGGATATCCAGAACTCACGTGGAAAAGCCAGGAGCAGACCTTCGCATCTGTAATTCTAGCACTTCTGTGGCAACAAGGGAGGAAAAACAGGAGAGTCACGAGGGCCAGCTAGCAGAGCACAGAAACAAGAGGGACCCTCAACAACGTGGAATGAGAGCCCACTCCTGATCTCAACAAGCATGCCATGACCCATGTTTCATACACATACACACACATACATACACATTACACAAACACATACACACACCACACACAAATCACACACACATCACGCACACACTACACACATCACAGACACAGTAAATTTACATAAACATTTTTATTTATTATTATGTGTATGAGTTTTGCCTGCATTCATGTATATGTGTATATATGTGTGCATGCATGCATATATGTATGGTGCACATAGGTATGTATGTGGAGCACATGTATGCCTGGTGCCATTGGGGCCAGAAGACAGTGTCAGATCCCCTAGAACTAGAGTTACAGAACTTTTGTAAGCCTCCCTGTGGGTGCTGGGAATGAAACCCAAGTCCTTTATTGCTCTTAACTGCTGAACCAACTCTCTAGCTGCATGTTCTTAAGATGTTATTTTGTTTGTTTGTTTGTTTTTTGTTTTTTCGAGACAGGGTTTCTCTGTGTAGCCCTGGCTGTCCTGGAACTCACTCTGTAGACCAGGCTGGCCTTGAACTCAGAAATCCGCCTGCCTCTGCCTCCCAAGTGCTGGGATTAAAGGCGTGCGCCACCACTGCCCGGCTAGCTGCATGTTCTTGAGACAGGGTCTCATGTCATCCAGGCTGGCCACTAACTCATTATGAGCTGAGTAGGACCTTGAGCTCCTGCTCTTTCTGCTTCCACTTCCAAGTTGTGAGGTCACAGGTGTGCACGCCTGTGGTCATTTATGCACCCCGTATTTAGTAGTTCATTTGGAGATACATCTACTTCTCAAATTTGTGTTTTCTTATTGGTGGAGCAACTTTTTTTTTCTTTTTCTTTCACAGGCTCTCATGACATAGCCCAGGCTATCCTCAAACTCAGGGTTCTTTTCTGCTACAGTGCTAGGAGTGCAGGTGTGTGCTACTGTGCCCAGCCTTGAACTGATCCTTGCTAGGCAAGTACTCTTCCACTGAGGTATAACTCCAAGCACTATAGCTACATTTAAAGCAAGTAACTTAAAAAGTGTGCATAATTGGGTCTTTTTAAAATTAAGGATGGTTTTATTTATTCTGCGACAAATTGAAAATTAAATATCATCAATGCTCCGACTTTGTTATCTTTTGATACCTTGTTATCTACTTTTTGCCCCAGTGTATATAAACTCCAGAGCCAGTTGGCCAAATGCTCATTGTGCTACTTTGCTTCCTGTTGCTTCGAAAAGCACCATGATCACAAATAACTTCTGAAGAAAAAGGTTTTTTTTTCAACTTACTACTCTCAGGTCATGATCAATTCATCACTGAAGGAAGTAGGAGCAGAAACCCTGGGAGAATGCCGTTTACTGGCTTGCTCCCTCTGCTTGCTTAAAAGCATGCTATATAGCCCAATTCCACCTGCCTAGAGTTGGTGCCACCTAGAGTGGACTGGACCCTCTCACTTGACAAACATGGCCACAGACTGATCTAATGGAAGAAATGAAGTTGGAATTTCCTCTTCCCAGGTGACTCTAGTTTGTGTTAAACAGACAATTACTAAACCCATAAAGTAGCTCCCTGGAACTTTGACTGGATTTGCATTGATGTAGATCACATTGGAAGAAAAAAAAAGATACAAGAAAGAACTGACTCTGTGGCCCTTAGAGGCTCAGTGTATCGATAATGGCACTTGTCACCAAGCATGATGGCCTGAATTTAATCCCACATGGTAGTGTGTTTTTGGTTTTTTTCGGGTTTTTTGTTTGTTTGTTTGTTTTGTTTTTTTCGAGACAGGGTTTCTTTGTGTAGCCTGGCTGTCCTGGAACTCACTCTGTAGACCAGGCTGGCCTCAAACTCAGAAATTCACCTGCCTCTGCCTCCCAAGTGCTGGGGTTAAAGGTGTGCACCACCACTGCCCGGCCGTGGTAGTGTGAAAGAACCAACTCCCACAAGTTGTCCTCTGATCTCAACACCCATGTGTACACACACACACACACACACACACAAATGCATACACACTAATTGTTTTAAAATGTTACTGTAACAATATTGACTCTTCCTATTCAGAAACAAGAGAAATCACTATCTATTTGGCTGTTTTTTCATTTCTTCGTTTAAGACGGTTGGGCATATTTTTTTTCTTTCTTAAGTATACCACACTGTTCTTGCCCCTGTTCCTCTGTAGGTGGGTGGGGTATTTCCACTGGTTGTCTCTATGTCTCTGGGTTTCTGCAGTTTAAGTATGATATCCTTAGATGAGGTTTATTAGCTAGTGTTTACGCTGTAAGGCCCTCATTGAGACTCCTGGGTCTTTGATTTATTGTCTGTCGCTAATTTTGGGGAAATTCATTTGTCGTTATTCCCTCATTAATATTCTCTTTATGTGCTTGGGTACTTCTGATTATGTGATAGGCATTGTGCTGAAAAAATATTTTTAGAAATAATTGTAGGTTGGGGAGGGTAGTATTTTCTTCCTCCAAAATGAACTTCTCTTTGTTCTTCAAGGCATCCGGAATCTTGATCAGTTTGAGATAATCAAACTAATTTTAGTGATTAGGACGATTCAAAGCTGAGCTGTGTCCTTTGGAGCAATTGATCTGTTTCCAACTCACTTTGAGTTGGGACTTCTGAGTGAAAAGTATTTTAGGGTGCATTCCTCTGTGTGTGTGTGTGTCTGTGTGTGTGGTGTCTGGTGTGCAATCATATGTGTGTACACCGCTGTGTGTTCATGCAGAGACCAAAAGAAGATATTATGTGACCTGCTCTATCTTCAATCCCTTGAGACGGGTCTCTCGTTGATTCTGGCAGACACTGGAAGCAAGCAAGTCCAGTGATTTCCTTATCTCTGAATTCCCCCACAGTACCAGGACTATAGCCATGTGTGCAGCCATAGTTAGCCTTTAAAAACAAATCAATGAGGATACTGAGGGCTGAAACTCAGGTCCTCATGATTGTACAGGAAGTACTTCTAGCCACTGAGGTATCTCCCCAGCTCCAGAGAATTTTTTTGTGATCCTAACACCACAGCTTTTAATTCCCATCCCAACACTAGAGAGACAGAGGCAGGTGGATCTCTGTGAGTTAGAGGCCAGCCTGGTCTACATAGGGAGTTCCAGAACAGCTAGGGCTACACAGTAAGACCCTGTCTCAAAAAAAATGAATTTCACTTGGAGTCACATTGACTCTATAGACCATATTAAGCTCTTGTCCTATAGAAACTTTGTATCCATGTCATGTCATATACCTACATATGGGTCTTCTTATATCTTTCCAAACATTTAATAAGTTTTCCCATAAAGTTCTGCCCTGGGGAGTTTTTATTTGTTTGTTTTGAGACAGGATCTCATGTAGCCCAGGCTGACCTCAAACTCACTATATAGGCGAGAATGGCTGAACTTCCGGACTTCCTGCTTCTTCTCCCCAGTGTTGGGATTGCAGGTGTGTTCTTGAACTTGTGGCTTCTTTTATCTTCATGAGATTTATTCTTAGGAACATGAAATGCCTACTTCTGTCATGTGGGGTACACCGATGTTTATCTAGACTTACAGAACTCAGACATTTGCATTTATGGAACTGTTTGTACATGGTAAAAAAGTGTCACCTCTTTCGCTTCAGCCCAGTCTCTTTCCTTGTAGTCTTTTCCTTGTAGGTAGAGCACAGGAGACGGCACTTCAAGACATGGCTGCTTTAGAAGCAGAAATGTGGACTTCCATGCTGAGTGATGTAGCAGTCAAATGAGTTTAAAAAACTAAAAGAAATATGGAGTGGAAGGTGTCTTAGTGGGTGAGAGCACTTCTAGAAGACCCAAGTCAGACCCTAGCTCATGTTAGGAAGCACACAACTTCCTGTAACGCCCTTTTAGGGTATCTAATACCCTCTTCTGGCTTCTATGGGCGCCTATATTCAAATACATAAACAACACATATACATAATTACAATCTTTAAAAAATTGCTTTTCTGGAAGACTCGAGTCAAGTGTATCCACTAGGATGTGATTCTAAGTGTGCCAGGCCTGAACAAAGATAGAGCAGTGTAAACAGAAATAAATGCACCTAAAAATTGTCGATGTGGAATGAGCACATATGAGTAAAAATTAGGATAGAAAAAAGTTAAACACGGCCCTTCCGCCCCTGCCTGGTCCTCTGGGCTGGAGCAGACACAGAGTCGGTCTGCTCCTGTCCTGTTGAGAAACTGAATCCTGAGTCATCCAGGAGCCACTGCACTCAGAGCAGCTGGTAAGAACTCCATCTCACTCCCTAAGCCCCAGAGATACATCGGGGAGCCAGGGACATTCAGGGCACAGCAGCTACCCAAACCCCACCCCTCCGGAATTCCACTTCCCTTCCGCCCCTGCCTGGTCCTCTGGGCTGGAGCAGACGCAGAGTCGGTCTGCTCCTGTCCTGTTGAGAAACTGAATCCTGAGTCATCCAGGAGCCACTGCACTCAGAGCAGCTGAAACTGAATCCTGAGTCATCGAGGACCCACTGCACTCAGAGCAGAAGGATTTCCAGATCCAAGAGGTGGCCTGAGTCCCAGGAGTTCTTCCACCCAGGAGATTAGGAGCATAAGACCACAGAGACCTCTGGACTCTGAGGAGCTCTGCAATAAGCAAGATAACGGGAAATACAGACTCCAGTTTTACACAGTGAGGGCAGGTACCACTAGAGTTAACCAGATGGCGAAAGGCAAGCGCAAGAACATAAGCAACGGAAACCAAAGTTTCTTGGCATCATCAGTGCCCAGTTCTCCCAATATAGCAAGCCCTGAACACCCCATCACACCTGAAAAGCAGGATTCAGAATTAAAATCACTTCTCATGATGATGATAGAGGATTATAAGAAGGAATTAAGTAACTCCCTTAAAGAAATACAGGAGAGTACAAGTAAACAGATAGAAGCCCTTAAAGAGGAATCACAGAAATCCCTTAAAGAAATGGAAGAAAACACAAAGAAGGAATTAAACAAAAACATTCAGGATCTGAAACTAGAAATAGAAACAATAAAGAAAGTTCAAAGGGAGACAACCATGGAGATAGAAAACCTAAGAAAGAGATCAGGAGTCACAGACACAAGCATCACCAACCGAATACAAGAGATAGAAGAGAGAATCTCAAATGCAGAAGATACGGTGGAAAATATTGACACAGTTGTCAAAGAAAATGCAAAATGCAAAAAACTCCTAACTCAAAACATCCAGGAAATCCAGGACACAATGAGAAGACCAAACCTAAGGATAATAGGTATAGATGAGAATGAAGATTCCCAACTTAAAGGGCCAGTAAATATCTTCAACAAAATTATTGAGGAAAACTTCCCTAACCTAAAGAACAAGATGGCCATAAACATACAAGAAGCCTACAGAACACCAAATAGACTAGACCAGAAAAGAAATACCTCCCGTCACATAATAATCAAAACATCAGATGCACAAAACAAAGAAAAAATACTAAAAGCAGTAAGGGAAAAAGGTCAAGTAACATATAAAGGCAGACCTATAAGAATTACACCAGACTTCTCACCAGAGACTATAAAAGCCAGAAGAGCCTGGACTGACATCATACAGACCCTAAGAGAACACAATTGCCAGCCCAGATTACTATACCCAGCAAAACTCTCAATCACTATAGATGGTGAAACCAAGATATTCCATGACAAAACCAAATTTGCACAATATCTTCCCACAAACCCAGCACTTCAAAGGATAATTGATGGAAAACGCCAACACAAGGAGGGAAACTACAACCTAGAAAAAGCAAGTAAGTAATCTTCCAACAACCCCAAAAGAAGATACAAACATAACTTTACCTCTAATAAAAAAAATAACAGGAAGCAACAATCATTTTTCCTTAATATCTCTTAACATCAATGGTCTCAATTCCCCAATAAAAAGACGCAGACTATCAGACTGGATACACAAACAAGACCCAGAATTTTGCTGCATACAAGAAACGCACCTCAGTGACAAAGACAGACACTACCTCAGAATAAAAGGGTGGAAAACAATTTTTCAAGCCAATGGTCCCAAGAAACAAGCTGGAGTAGCCATTCTAATATCAAATAAAATCGACTTTCATCCAAAATTAATCAAAAAAGATAAGGAAGGACACTTCATACTCATCAAAGGAAAAATCTACCAAGGTGAACTTTCAATTCTGAACATCTATGCTCCAAATGCAAGGGCACCTACATACATAAAAGAAACTTTACTAAAGCTCAAAACACACATTACACCTCACACAATAATAGTGGGGGATTTCAACACCCCACTGTCAGCAATGGACAGATCATGGAAACAGAAACTAAACAGAGACACTTTGAAATTAACAGAAGTTATGAACCAAATGGACTTAACAGACATCTATAGAACATTTCATCCTAAAACAAAAGAATATACCTTTTTCTCAGCACCTCATGGTACCTTCTCCAAAATAGACCATATAATTGGTCACAAAACAAGCCTCTACAGATACAAAAAGATTGAAATAATCCCTTGCATCTTATCAGATCACCACGGACTAAGACTGGTCTTTAATAATGACAAAACCAATGGAAAACCCACGTGCACATGGAAACTGAACAACTCTCTACTCAATGATGACTTGGTCAAGGAAGAAATAAAGAAAGAAATAAAAGACTTTTTAGAATTCAATGAAAATGAGGACACATCATACCAAAACTTGTGGGACTCCATGAAGGCAGTGCTAAGAGGAAAGCTCATAGCTCTAAGTGCCTACAAAAAGAAACTGGAAAGAGCACACACTAACAAGTTGACTGCACAACTAAAAGCTCTAGAACAAAAAGAAGCAAATACACCCAGGAGGAGTAGAAGGCAGGAAATAATCAAACTCAGGGCTGAAATCAACCAAATAGAAACAGAAAGAACAATACAAAATATCAATAAAACCAGGAGTTGGTTCTTTGAGAAAATCAACAAGATAGATAAACCCTTAGCCAGATTAACCAGAGGGCACAGAGACAGTATCCAAATTAATAAAATCAGAACTGAAAAGGGAGACATAACAACAGAAACTGAAGAAATTCAAAAAATCATCAGATCCTACTACAAAGGCCTATACTCAACAAAACTGGAAAACCTGGATGAAATGGACAATTTCCTAGACAGATACCAGGTACCGAAGTTAAACCAGGAGCAGATAAACCATCTAAATAGTCCCATAACCCCTCAGGAAATAGCAGCAGTCATCAAAAGCCTCCCCACTAAAAAAAGCCCAGGACCAGATGGTTTTAGTGCTGAATTCTATCAGACCTTCAAGGAAGACCTAATACCAATTCTCTTCAAACTATTCCACAAAATAGAGACAGAAGGAACACTACCCAATTCGTTCTATGAAGCTACAATTACACTCATACCCAAACCCCACAAGGACCCGACAAAGAAAGAGAACTTCAGACCAATCTCCCTTATGAACATCGATGGAAAAATACTCAATAAAATTCTAGCAAACCGAATCCAAGACCACATCAAAACAATCATCCATCATGATCAAGTAGGTTTTATCCCAGGAATGCAGGGATGGTTCAATATTCGGAAATCCATCAATGTAATCCACTATATAAACAAACTTAAAGAAAAAAACCACATGATCATCTCACTAGATGCTGAGAAAGCATTTGACAAAATTCAACATCCCTTCATGATAAAAGTCTTGGAAAGATCAGGAATTCAAGGCCCCTACCTAAACATAGTAAAAGCAATTTACAGCAAACCAGTAGCCAACATCAAGCTAAATGGAGAGAAACTTGAAGCAATCCCACTAAGATCAGGGACTAGACAAGGTTGCCCACTCTCCCCCTACCTATTCAATATAGTACTGGAAGTCTTAGCCAGAGCAATTAGACAGCAAAAAGAAGTCAAAGGGATACAAATAGGAAAGGAAGAAGTCAAAATATCACTATTTGCAGATGATATGATAGTATACTTAAGTGACCCCCAAACTTCCACCAGAGAACTCCTAAACCTGATAAACAACTTCAGCAAAGTGGCTGGTTATAAAATCAACTCAAACAAATCAGTAGCCTTCCTCTACATGAAAGATAAACAGACTGAAAAAGAAATTAGGGAAATGACACCCTTCACAATAGTTGCAAATAATATAAAATACCTTGGTGTGAATCTAACCAAGCAAGTGAAAGACCTGTATGACAAGAACTTCAAGTCTCTGAAGAAAGAAATTGAAGAAGATCTCAGAAGATGGAAAGATCTTCCATGCTCATGGATTGGCAGGATTAATATAATAAAAATGGCCATCTTGCCAAAAGCAATCTACAGATTCAATGCAATCCCCATTAAAATCCCAACTCAATTCTTCACAGAGTTAGAAAAGGAAATTCTCAAATTCATATGGAATAACAAAAAACCTAGGATAGCGAAAACTATTCTCAACAATAAAAGAACTTCGGGAGGAATCACCATCCCTGACCTCAAGCTGTACTACAGAGCAATAGTGATAAAAACTACCTGGTATTGGTACAGAGACAGGCAGGAAGATCAATGGAATAGAATTGAAGACCCAGAAATGAACCCACACTCCTATGGTCACTTGATCTTTGACAAAGGAGCTAAAACTGTCCAGTGGAAAAAGGACAGCATTTTCAACAAATGGTGCTGGTTCAACTGGAAGACAACATGTAGAAGAATGAAAATTGATCCATTCTTATCCCCTTGTACAAAGCTCAAGTCTAAGTGGATAAAGGACCTCCACATAAAACCAGATACACTGAAACTAATAGAAGAGAAGGTGGGGAAAAGCCTCGAATACTTGGGCACAGGGGAAAAGTTCCTGAACAGAACTCCAATGGCATATGCTCTAAGATCGAGAATTGACAAATGGGACTTCATAAAATTGCAAAGTTTCTGTAAGGCAAAGGACACTGTCAATAGGACAAAACGACAACCAACAAATTGGGAAAAGATCTTTACCAATCCTTCATCTGATAGAGGGCTAATATCCAATATATACAAAGAACTCAAGAAATCAGACTCCAGACAACCAAATTACCCTATTAAAAAATGGGGTATAGAGCTTAACAAAGAATTTTCAACGGAAGAAACTCGAATGGCCGAGAAGCATCTAAAGAAATGTTCAGCATCCTTAGTCGTCAGGGAAATGCAAATCAAAACAACCCTGAGATTCCATCTCACACCAGTCAGAATGGCTAAGATTAAGAACTCAGGTGATAGTAGATGCTGGCAAGGGTGTGGAGAAAGAGGAACACTCCTCCATTGTTGGTGGGACTGCAAGATGGTGCAACCACTTTGGAAATCAGTGTGGCGGTTCCTCAGAAAATTGGACATAGCATTACCCGAGGATCCAGCTATACCACTCCTAGGCATATACCCAGAAGATGTTCGAACATATAACAAGGACATATGCTCAACTATGTTCATAGCAGCCTTATTTATAATAGCCAGGAGCTGGAAAGAACCCAGATGTCCTTCAACTGAGGAATGGATTCAAAAAATGTGGTATATTTACACAATGGAGTATTACTCAGCTATTAAAAACAATGAATTCGAGAGGTTCCTAGGTAAATGGATGGAACTAGAAATTATCATCCTGAGTGAGGTAAGCCAATCACAAAAGAACACACATGGTATTCACTCACTGATTATTGGATATTAGCCTAGAACCTTGAAACGCCCAAGATGCAACTCACAGGCCACATGAAGCCCATAAAGAAGGAAGACCAAGTGAGGGTGATTCGGTCCTTCTTAGAAGGAGCAACAAAATACTCAAGGGAGCAAATATGGAGACAAAGTGAGGGACAGAAACTGAAGGAGGGGCCGTCTCAAGACCACTCCACCTGAGTATCTATCCCATGTGCAATCACCAAAGGTAGATGCTGATGTGGAAGTCAGGAAGTGCATGCTGATAAGAGCCTGATATGGATATCTCCTCAGAGGCCTTCAAGAGTCAGACATATTCAGAGGCAGATGCTCACAACTAGCCATTGAACTGATCATGGGGTTCTCAATAGAGGAGTTAGAGTGAAGACTGAAGGAGCTGAAAGGATTTGCGGCACCATGAGGAGAGCAACAATACCAACCAACCACAGCTCCCAGGGTCTAAACCACCAGCCTGGGAGCACTTAGGGGGGGATCCAGGGCTTCAGCTGAATATGTAAAAGTGGAGGGCCCTGCTGGGCATAGGTGGAAGAAGAGAACCTTGACCTCATGAAGGCTGGATGCCCCAGGGGGTGGGAATTTTGAGGGTGGGGAGGTGGGAGTGGGGGGGTAGATAGAGGTTACATCCACAGAGAAGAAGGAGGAGGGGCGAGGGGATTTGGGGTTCTGAGGGGGTGGTGGGGGATGGGGTAAGGGGACAACATAGGAAATGTAAATAAATCATCCAATAAAAAAAAAAAGTTAAACACGATTCCTTCATTGATTGCTTGATAAATTTCTCTTTTTTTTTTCTATTTTTCGCGACAAGGTTTCTCTGTGCAGTCCTGACTGTCCTGGAAGTCACTCTGTAGTTCGAGGCTGGTTTGGACTCAGAGATCTGCCTGCCTCTGCCTCTCAAGTGCTGGGATTAAAGGTGTGTGCCACTACTAACCAGCCTCCTAGATTTTGCCTGTGAGCATTAGGAGAACTGTGTAATACTGAAGTGGAGAGGTGTGAAGAGGTGTGAGGGACAGTCAAGGGACAGGCAATTCTGAGGACATGTACATGTGGATGTGTATGTATGTCTTTGTGAATAAACATACATGTGACATCATATAGAAACACATACAAATATATTCATGAGAAAAAGTAAGACACTAAAGATTTGTTTACATAAAAGAAAAAAACAAAAAGGCTGGGTCTATAACTCAGGAACAAGAACTTCATGCCTATAATTCCAGCACTTATAGGCTGTCAGGAGGATTGTTATGAATTCAAGAGTCACCTGGACTACATAGTGAGTTCTGAGGCAGGGAGACGAAGAACCGGCCTGCCTCCATCTTAGGCTTAAAAGCCATCTTATACTAAAGACAAACTAGGTTCATTCCTGTTTATGGTTAAACCTCTCTTTTTCAAGGATTGGGCTATGCCTCATCTGTAACCTTAACAACAAATAGTTCTGTACTTCATATTCCAGGAATAGCAATGATGTGTTTGTTTCAAAAGGTTCTGTGACTACCCGCCGACTACTTTCTTATGACTACCTTGTTCCATCACCTTGCAACCATACCTTGGTTTCAAGAAGTCATTAGGACTAACTTGCTTATCCTGCTCCTATAACCCCGCCTATTTTCTCCCATTTGGAATCCCCGCTACTCCTAAGCTATAAAAGCTTTGCCTTCCTCATACGCAATGCTGACCTCTCGAACCCTGCCTTAAAGGGGAAGCAGCGTGTTTTAATAATTAATCAATGAATTGCTTTAATTCATTTGGCCATAATAATTTGGCTTTGTGATTTTTATCCTCCTATCTTTGGGATTAGTAAAAAGAAGGAAAGAGGGAGGAAAGAGATGAAGGAGGGGCAGAGGGAGGAAGGAAATCTCCCAGCTCCAGCATGGCTGGGCAGACATTGTTAATGAGTGCTGGAGGGTGGCAGGAAAGAATCTCACAGAAGTCTGGCAAGGGAGATTTTTCAAGAAGGATAAGTAAAAGGATTCAAAATACAAACCCGGGTCACAAGATACACTGCTTATTGATGAAATGTGTCCTGGTTTTAATATGCAGCTTGTCCCAGCCTTGCTTAGAAAGACTCTGGACGGGGCTAAAACCAAACTGCAGTGTCCTGAGCATAATGGGAAGGGGGAAAGTGAAAACAAGTCAGTGCCAACGGGAAAACCGGAGCAGGGAGACATTGACTACCCTCCATTAGAGGAAGATGCAGGGTATGTGGTGTAGAGGGAAGCCAGGGGTTAACTTGGTAAAACACTGTGCGTTCAACTCTCTAGTGTTTTGCACAAACTGAGCATGGTGGCTCACAACTGGGGTCCCAGCATACAGGACACAGAGGACCAGAAGTTCAAAGAGATCCTCTGTTACACAGTAAGTTTGAGGGTAGCCCCTGGGCTACATGAGACCCTGTCATGAATAAATAGAAAACTTGGCTCAAAGCAAGATATAGCAGAGTAACCAGCATCTTGGTTGTGTCATGTGTGCTGTGTGTCCAAACAAGTAGACATCTAATGTAGTGGCCAGTGGTGGCAGAGTAGAAGGTAGGGTTGAGCTTGGAGCTTCATTCTCTAAGCAAACGCTGACTCCAGTTATTTGTATAAACATACTGAGTCATGAAACCTTTCTGTCTGTTCCTGTGATAGTTGTCAACTTGGCAGGATCTAAACTCAACCTTGGGTGTACTTGTAGGTGCTTATCTAGCCTACATTAGCTTCTGGGAACACCTGTGAAGGACACCTTGATTTGGTTAATTGCAGTAGGAAGACCCACCATAAATGTAGGTGTCACCATGTGGAGGGCTGAAGCCCTGGGCCCCCGTAAACCAGAAAGCTAGCTAAGCACTAACCTTCTCCCTCTTAGCATCCTCATTGCAGATGTAATGTGGCCAGCTGCCTCACGTTTCTACAAATGTGACTTTCTCACCACAACAACGGTAACCTCAAACTATGAGCCAAAAAGCCCCTTCCTTCCATAGGATACTTTTGTCAGGGTGTTAATCATAACAGGAAAAGGAGTCCAGTGAGAATAATAGTGACGCCTACACCAACAGCGGGATGAGAGGACATGGGTAACATCCACTGGTGTGGTGGGTGGGCCTCTCCTACACAGCAGGCCGAGTGTCCTACCACTAAGTTATATCTTTTTTTTTTGTTTGTTTGTTTGTTTTTCGAGACAGGGTTTCTCTGTGTAGCCCTGGCTGTCCAGGAACTCACTTTGTAGACCAGACTGGCCTCGAACTCAGAAACCCGCCTGCCTCTGCCTCCCAAGTGCTGGGATTAAAGACATGTGCCACCACCGCCCGGCTAAGTTACATCTTAAGTCCAATATCATTACCGAGTGCTCTGCACACTTGACATGCCAGCAAAAGAGCCACAAAGCACTTTGTTGCCCAGCTGACTGTCCAAGAATTCTGACTTACAGAGACTCGATAAACGTCAGCAGTGCCCTCCGGATTTCTCCATTCAATGATCCTTCTTGAAGATAAGATTATCCAGGTGACTGACTACCTGCCCTCATTCTCACACCTAGCCAAAGTGGAGCACACTCCCATCTTCCTTCAGTGTCTGCCTGTCAGCAGCCCTGCCTCCATGTCTACACCCTTCTGTAGTTTCCAGACCCCTGCCCCTGTAACCTGCTACAGTGTGACCCACATGCAATTTATTAATAGATGGGTGGGGTGATGCACGCCTGTAATCTCAGCGCTTGGGATGTACAGGGATGATGTCAGGATTTCAAATAGTCAATTAAGGCTAGCCTGGTTATATCAAATCTTAAGAAAAAAAATTGAGCCTTTTTCTTTTCTTTTTTTTTTTTTTTTTTTTTTTGGTGTAACCCTGGCTGTCCCAGAACTCCCTCTGTAGACCAGACTGACTTCGAATTCGGAGATCTGCGTCTCTACCTTCCAAGTGTGGGGATTAAAGGTGTGCACCACACAGCTCAAATAAAAAGAAAAAAAAAAAGGAAATAAATCACAGGTAAGTATCAGACACTGCAGAGAAAACAAGATTTAAATTAAATTATGGAAAGTAATTTTGGAGAAGGGAATAGGATTGAAAAGATATACCTATTTTTTTCTGTTTTTAAAGTTTATTGCTCTGTGTGTTGTACATACATGCCCTGGGCAATGCATGCCCAGGAGCCACAGAACTTATATGAAGTCAAGGAACAACTTAGGCCTAGTGGCAAGCACCTTTACCTGGTGAGCCATCTCCACAGTCCTATGCTTCTTTTTAAAGATATCTACCCTGGGCTGCGGATGTGGCTTGGTGGCAGAGCAGGCACTTACTTACCAGGACACAATGTCTTGGGGTTCAATTGGTCACAATGAATAACAGCAAATGACTCCTGAGACGTTATAACGCTGTGTTTATAGCAGAATAAAAAAATAGACGCTCATATTCAACCTTTCCGAGTTTATTTGCAAAGGAAAACAATTTTACTTAACCAAGCACCTAATTCTTATTTTCAAAGTAGAATAAACAAACACACACTCTTGTCACGCCAAATCATCAGACCCTGAATCCAGACTGTGGATCAGGTTAACCTCACAAGATACTGGTAAGAATTATGTAAACAGACCTCATCGGTGTTAAGGATATTAGGTGGGGACTCATGTGTCTCATATGAACACATCATCCTTGCCTTCCCAGTTATTTGACTTTCCTCACTTCAGTGGTCCCGAAGTTTCTGGATCCCACCACAGCATTCTCAGTACTGTAGTGGCACCTGGACCCCCATTCCCTGACGTGTTATCCCCACAACGATCCACTGATGTGCACGTGAAGACATTGGGGACACTGGTTACTCATAGTCCTGGAAGGTGTACTACCTGTCACTCAGCGTCCACTTTTAACAAGGAAAGGGAGGCCATCCGCTCTCCATCTGCTCCCTTTTAATTCCTGTGGGTACTGCACTTCCTCCTTACAGAGGAGCGCCAGGGCCAGCAGGGGTACTTCTCTGCCCCCTAGTGGTGCATCAAGAACCATAGCAAGCCTGATTCTGTGCACTGTATACACTGGGTGCTGGCTGTGAACCACTTTTCCTGGACTATGGGTAGTTTGAGGGTTGACAGTCTTAAGGTAAATGACCTCATGGTCACAGGACACAAACAGCAACAGGGGTGGCTGGAGAAAAGCATTTGCTGCCTTGTCTTGACCAGGTTACACGGATTTTTTTTTTAAATGGTAATAACATTAAAGAAAATGTTTCAGTGAGTGTAAGAAGTCACAGAAACTTAGTTCTAAGACCTAGTTCGCTGGGCAGTGGTGGCACATGCCTGTAATCCCAGCACTTGGTAGGCAGAGGCAGGCGGATTCCTGAGTTCGAGGCCAACCTGGTCTACAGAGTGAGTTCCAGGACAGCCAGGGCAACAGAGAAACCCTGACTCGAAAAACAAAAAACAAAAAACAAAAAAAAGAAAGAAAAAGAAAAGAAAAAAAAAGACCTAGTTCTGTGGCTTCTTTTTTCCTGAACATTGGTCTGCCAGTAGGACTGCCTAAGATGTCCTGGGAGAAGTCAGGGGCATTTAAAGTCCATTGACAATGTTTTCGTTATAGTTATCAGGTGAGAGTCTGGGGGCTGGCAGCCCTAATAGGGCTCTGCCAAACAGTAAGCTGCAGAAAGGTTTATTCAGTGTGCAACAAAGAACCCTGTCTTCCTCTCCCAGCGTGACACCATTGGAGGGCTCCCAGTTTGTGGATGATGACATCATTGGAGGGCTCCCAGTTTGTGGATGATGACATCACTGGAGGGCTCCCAGCTTGTGGATGATGACATCATTGGAGGGCTCCCAGTTTGTGGATGATGACATCACTGGAGGGCTCCCAGTTGTGGATGACATCATTGGAGGGCTCCCAGTTTGTGGATGATGACATCATTGGAGGGCTCCCAGTTTGGGGTGAATTGCCTCAAGAGACTGATACCTGGCTGGGGGGTGGGCGGGCTACATCTTTAATTACAGCACTCAGGAGGCAGAGACAGACATCTAAGATGTACATGTGAGAAAGACACTCAGACACATAAAGTCTAAAGTATGAAAAGGGAGGGGGATACTCAGAGGTGTCAAGTGTCTATATATTTTCATTCCTCCCTGTAGAGGTCCATTCTTGCAGAGTCCTTGCCAGCATGCACCCTCAGGCTTCTGAGTAACAGAGACGAAAGAGCTCTTTTGGTGTACAGGTGACATCTTAGACTATGGCTCCAGGCTAGAACTCAGGCTTGACTAGGTGGGACTGGAAATTCCTTAAGAATTTTGCTCTAGCAGAAGGCAGTCACTCTATTCCTATAGAAATGGCACGACAGAGGCCAATTCTAGAGACCAATGAGGTCGCCAAAGAGCCTGATTGAGGGAACGGCAGCCCCGCCATGCTGGAAGCTGATACTTGGGACCTCTTCATTGGCTCTGCAGACCAAGCAAAGGGAACCTGCAACCAGCAGGGGGCAGCCTGCGTCCACAGCTTGACAGTTCTCTAAGGCAGTTCCTCTTAGAGGATGCCAGGTCACACCCTCCTCCAGAAACATGAGCTTGCCCCTGGGCTCTACTTTCCAAATCAGCGGTGTCATTCACTTGAAGATGCTATGGGCTGAAGACTGGGAGGGGGAGTAGGAAACTGTGTTATTTTGGATTTGCCCAGACCCCTCAGAAACAAGTCCTTCAAATTCAACACCTTGCTGTGAGTGCTGGTGTGTGGTCATCTCAGAACTTGGGAGACAGAAGGCTCAGAAATTTCAAGGCCAATATAGACATCAAGTTCAAGGCTAGCCTGGCTCACATGAAACCCTTGCCTCAAAACAAAAAGAGAATTGAAACACTTTATCACAGTGTCTGAAACACAGTATTTGTTCAACAGGGCATAAACAGCAGGTAAAGAAAATTCAAGAATCCAGGAGAGGAGAGCAGAGGCTCTTCAGAAGGGACCACGGGGACCAGGCTGAATCTGGAGCCCCTCTAGGCTCCCGTAGCATCTTCTTCACATACAGAAGTCTTGGAAGGGACACAAAATGAAGTGACCTTTCTGAGGACAGACATGTGGGAGAACTAGTGACGCATGGCCTCTAACCTGTATGACCCAGGTCCTGAGTCTAACCGGTGGTGACCTGAGGGCCATTCATGCTTTTTATTCTTTTTACACAGGCGACCCAAGCTGATTAGAGAAAATGCCACAGAGATCTTTATTGAACACCAGTGCCAGCACCAGCCTCCTTCTCTCTAGTCACAGGGGCACATGGGCACGGGGCTCTCTCCCCTGGCCGGGAGGCAGTAGAAGCCTAGCCCCGGAACTGCTCTCTTAAGGCCAGCACCCTCCTGGGTGCTCAGCGCTGCTGGCTCAAGTCTGCTCAAACTCCTGCTCACAGTAACCTACACTGATGGGCTGGGCCTGGATTCCTCTCCTGTAAGAGAACACAAAGAAATGGAAGATGAGTTATTCAGCCTTGGACCATGGCAACACCACCTCCATAATAACCTAGAGCCCCCATTCCTATTTCAGTGAATTGCAAAATATTACTGTATCCAAATTACTTGGTGACCTCACTCCAAGATTTTCAATGAGGGCACTCTTTCTTTTTTTTTTTTTTTTTTTTTTGAGACAGGGTTTCTCTGTGTAGCCTTGGCTGTCCTGGAACTCACTCTGTAGACCAGGCTGGCCTCGAACTCAGAAATCCGCCTGCCTCTGCCTCCCAAGTGCTGGGATTAAAGGCGTGTGCCACCACTGCCCGGCGAGGGCACTCTTTCTACCCTGCAAGTCTCTACTCCCCCCAAAATTCAGTTACTTTGGAAAAGAGGCCAGGGCCTGAGGGATGTCCACTCCTGCTTCTAATACTCTATAAGGACAGCAGTGGAAAGGCCTGAGCTGAGTACTAAACCCTGTCCTTAGAGCGAAGGCTCAAAAGTCCTTAGAACTGACTTTGAGGGACCTCCAAGCACACCGTCATTGCTACTACAACAAACAAAAACGACCCAACACACCTGGAGATAACAAAATACTAGCTTAATCACCCAGTGTCTTAGGGCCCACGATAGAGGGCTCTCAGCCACGTCTGCTCTGCACTAGGCTATGTTTCTAGGCTATCAAACGACTGCGTACACAAGCCACAGTCAAGGGAGGTATAGGCATTCAGGAGAGTCAGTCAGAGCTGACAGGTTCAAATCCTGCTTCCTGCTGATTTTTTTTTTTTCTTTTTGGTTTTTCAAGACAGAGTGACGGGGTTTCTCTGTGTAGCCCTGGCTGTCCTGGAACTCAACTCTGTAGACCAGGCTGGCCTCGAACTCAGAAATCCACCTGCCTCTGCCTCCCAAGTGCTGGGATTAAAGGCGTGCGCCACCACTGCCTGGCTTCCTGCCAATTTTTAATAAAGTACTCAGGAGCTGTATACTCCTAAAATGGGGACAAAATTTTCCTACCTGTGGCTGTGGTACAAATTCAACGGGATGGAGGTGTCAAAAATAACACCTGGCACAAGATGCTGCTCAAAGTTTCGGCTCGTACTCTCTTCTCCTTAGATCTGCCCACAGCCTGCTTACCTCACCAGCTCACAGCGGAAACGCGACAAACGTTTAAAGGCAAAGTCCATATCAGTTGTCAGGTTACTGCTCCAGAGTCTTTCAGCGATGGCACCCGCTCTGGGCCTACAGGAGGGAATGCACAGCAGATTGGGTGTGTCTTCCTTCCCAGACTAGCTCAGCCGTGAATGACACCAGATGGGGGCTCCCTGGCAGTTCCAGGGCTCAGTTCTAGTCTCATTAAAACCATCCTCATTAGTATATGGACAGTGATCCCAAGCTCCTCCTCTCTCAAAGACACAGGAATAAGGGTAAGCCTTAGAGGCATGTTACCTGAAAGTTAACTTGGCACACCCAATCCTATTTGGGGAGGTTGCTGAGAAAATGCCTTTCCTCCCAGTACTAGATCCCAAGCAAGCACCCTTGGGTTCTTTACGGTACTTGTGGAGACAATGGCCATTCTCCTGCATACCTAACGCTTTGTTGAAAGCACGCACACAGAAGCCATATGGGACACGAGCATCCCACAAATAGAGGAGCGTCATCTCGGCGCCCTTCCTCTCAGGGTAAAGCAGTGGGTTGCCAGAAGGGACTGAGACCGGGGCACGAGCCCTGCCGCAAGCCTAACCTCTTCATCCTCTACCCTAGCTTCCCGGCCTCACTCCAACATCCTTACCAGAGCCTAGGGACCAGATTTGTGCTGTCCACATACTCTCCCCACATACAGGCCTCTCCTCCAATGACCAGAGCCTTCTGTGCAGGCGTACCTGAGGGAAAACAGACCACGGTGGTGAGGCTCTCCTTCAACTATCCTTCCAGTGCGGCCTTCTCAGAAAGGCCGTTTCATTTCCTAAGTTGCAATGTGTTCCTTGCCCCTCTTAACTCCCACCCTGCATCTCAGCCCGGACTCTGGCAGCCAATAGAGTACTCCGCTCTCACCATGAAATGCCAGGGGCTCCACTTTGTACATGTCCTTCCAGTCAGGGCCATACTTTACTCGGTTCAGGTACCAGGGAGCGGAGAGCAGGGCCCGGAAGCCAGCTTTGGTGATCTCTTCCATCTCCTTCATGTACTGTACCGGCACCTCTTCCCGCCATACCTGTATGATCGTGTCTGGCCGAACCTGTCATGAAAGATCAGAGGGCAGTCACTATAGAGAGTTCAGAAGACTTTGAGGTTCATTCTTATGAATGGTACCCAGGCCACGGAGAACTCCCTGCTTCCCAGAAGCAAAGGATGCTTCTGACTCCATTGATCTCACACACCCTTGATAGAGCTGAGGTGCTCACTACTTAACAGAGCTCCCTGCTGCTCCCCTCCCAGGCCCACTGCAGCTTCCTTGTCTACATGGAAGAAGCAATTACTGGTTGAGAGCTGAGGGGAAGGCAGTGGGGTCCAAAGAAACAGAGGATTTAAGTATATGACCCAGAAGGAAAGAAAGCAAAGCACACAAAGCCCCAGGAATCCACAGTTAGATACGAGGTTCTGACTCTAAACTCCAGCAGTCACACTTCTGTAGCTCTTCTAGAGCTAGAGAGAGATGTGGCTCAGGTCTCTGACTGACTGGTACCCAGCGCGGCCGGGGAGGCCAGGGCGATGGAGACGGGCCTCTTCTCTGCCCTCGCTCGCTCACCTTCACTTTATTATCAAACACTTCCTGCCACACCACATAGCCCTTGTCATAATCAGAGACGATGTCCAGCAGCCTGGAGGGGAGAGGAGCGTCAGCAAGTGTCACTCAGCCTTGTGTCGGCCCTCTAGGTGCTGAGCCTGCTGAGCCTATCTCTGACTGGGCATGACCACCTCTGGGTCTACCACCTGACCACTCTAAACCTGAAAGGGCAGGACAAAGGGACCCTTGGCGGGCAGGGAGTGGAGGGACTGACTTTGGTCCTGAGAACAGAGACCATTCCCCACAGAAGGTGATCCCTACTATGCCCCGCCCTCTTTCCCTTCTCACGTCTGGATGTAGAAGGACTCCAGCTGCTTGAAGTCAGTAAAGCCCTTTTTCTTCATGAAGGCCTGGATGTCGGGGTTGGACTTCCTGAGAAGCCAAAAAAGAGTGATGATTAGCTCTTCCGCCATCTGGAAGCCATGACAACCCTCTGGTGTCATCTAACCTCCTGCTACTGCCCCTTCCACCTGAAGTATCAAAACCACCAGAGACAGCCAAAGGTCTCCAGTGAAGCTGTAGCCGTGCAAAGCTGTATGGAACAGACACAGGCTGAAAGAAAGAAGCCTGATCCTGAGGTGTCGGGTCCACACTCTTGGGAGAACGCACCTTCTATTTGCTCTTTGGATCACACTGGTCTCTGGCTCTGCTTGGCTAACAGACAGCAAGCCTATGACCTTTGACCTACAGTGTCCGTGTTTGCTTCCATGCTTTTCTCATCGTGTTCCCAAAGACAAACTATTTCTTCAGACTCGACTCTGGGGCTACTGCTCAGAAGCCCCTGGGTTCCTTTTGAAGGCTGTAGATCTGAGAGTTTCAACTTTATGACTTAACATTAATGAGGTCGTGTCACTCATTAATCCTGAATTCTGTAGTTCATGTAGACTCATGTTTTCAGATATCTAAAACTTACAACATGTGTGTGTATGCATGCATGTGTGCAGGGTCCCACCAAGGCCGTAAGAAGTCAGGTCCCTGGCTCTAGAGTTACAGGCATTCATGAGCTGCCCAATGTGGGTCCTGGGAACCCGAACCCCAATCCTCGGTACATCAGTAAGTGCTCTCTAGCTAGCACTAGACCCTTGACTGGACTATTTTAAGCCTTCTTAAGTGCGGACTATTTTTCTCTATCCTCCATTTTTCCAAGACAGGCTCAGAATGAGGATATCCATAAATATCTCAGGGATGTGAGGAAGGAGGAGAAAGGGTTCACACCAACAGCCTTGCTCCTCATACAGGCCTGCCTCTCTGGGCTGAGACATGGCCGCCTCAGAAGCAAGTCCTTAAGTAGCAGCAGTAGGCCCAGAGTGCTGACTCACCCACCCTCAGGCTGGTGCATCAAGTCCAAAAGGCTCATACCAGCAGGTGAAGTCAACTTCATCTCCTCCTAGGTGGAGATAGAAGTCTGGGAAGACAGAGCTGATCTCCAGGAAGAGTGTGCTCATGAAGTCATAGGTGCTGTTGAGACTGGGGTTCACAGGTCCAAAGGTGCCAGAGAGACGGGACCCAGAGTAGCAAGGTGTTAATAATCCAGGGACACCTAAGTTAACAGAAAACACACAAGCGTTACAGATCCATCTGCCCATGCATACTCCTGCACGTTAGGCCCTGCTGTAGAGTACATGACTATGTTTGTCCACACGTGCAGTACTGGCTACTCACAGGTATCAGTAACAACCTGTTTAGTCACAAGCAAGTAAATAGAAATGTATCTACCATCAGAGACTGAGACTGGGTCACAGGCACATAAATATTGGTGTGCACGATTTTGCCCCAATATACATTTCCCAGCATAAACCACCAGCTCCTCGAGGCCACTGTCTGTTCTCAAACAGACGGACGGCCTGACCGCACCCACTGACAGTCTCTCTGCTCTAGCTCCTGCTGCCCAGTTTCACATTTCCCAAGGGCTGCATCTGGGCTTGGAAGCTTCCAGGTGTGGCTGAGGCCAGGGAGCAGCCCTTTCCAATCTTCCCAAAGGTGTCATCAAGGGCTCATTCTGGGTTCTTGGATACAGAAGCAAGTGAGTGAGAAGCAAAAATTACCATTTAATGGTGATCTTTAAAGGCTAGTTTCAACTATTTTACTTTAGTTTTCAGACAGGGTTTCACTGTGTATACCTGAATACAATGGAACTCACTCTGTAGACCAGGCTGGCCTTGAACTCAGGGATCCGCTTGCCTCTGCCTCTGAGTGCTAGTATAAAGGTGTGTCACCAACACACCCACCCCTAGGGACCCATCTTCTTTCATACAAATTCTACCCTAGGGGTCGAACTCTTCAGTATCTACTCTAAGGTATAAAAAGCTACAGCAGTCTCTGGGAAATACTTTTGCTTTTGTTGGGGCTGGGGGAAGGGCAGAGGGCAGAAGCCTGAGTCACTTATGACTCAGGCTGGCCTTGAATTTGAGATGATCTTGTCTTTGTGGTTTCCTAAGTGTTGGGTTTACAGATGTCTACCAATATGTCTGGCCTCTTCCCTTACATACACAAACACACACCTACATACATATGTACATAATTTTAAGGGCTATTTGTTTTATGTATAATGGATGTTTTGTCTGTGTATCTGCACACCAAATGATATCAGATGCCATAGGACTACTATTACAGATGTTTATTATCTGTTGATGGGTGTTGGAAACTGAACCTAGGATTTCTGGAAGAACAACCAGTTCTCTTAATTGCTGAGCCATAATTCTCCGGCCCCATCTGCCCATAATTTTAATAGTGAAAGTGTTCTCTGCATAAACTCAAGTTTTCCTAGGAGCAGTCCCAGGCAGGAAGACTTTGGGGCTCACACCCTTAGAAATGACTTCCGTCCAGGAGCTAGCATAGCAACAGGAGCCGAGTGAGGACTGTGCCAGGAGGCTCACTTGAGCCTCTTTCTTGCTTTACCTCTGGAAGGAACTTCCTCTGTGCAGGAGTTGATGGAGAACAGTTTTTCAAGAGCCATACAGGACATCTAAGAACCAACGGCCTGGAGCCCCTCTTTGAGAAGACCCCTCCAGCTGCAGCTTTAGTCTTACCTGGACCCCAGGACAGAGTGTGGCCAGGAGTGTCAAATTCTGCCAGCACACGGATACCCCGAAGCCTCGCATACTCAATGACCTCCTTCACATCCTGTGCTGTGTAGATGTGGGTGACAGGGTTGAAGGACCCCTGAAAGGCAGAAGATACCCCTCAGAATCTCATTCCCTGTGGCTATTGGGAACAGAAGATATTCAAACACCCTGAATTTTAGAACACCTGTCCATAGCCCAATCAAGAGTCTATTATGATAAAGCTATGATAAAATTTCCCCAATGTTATCACATCTACTGTTTTCTTTTGGTGAGTATGCGCACACCTGCAGGTGGCAGCCCCACTGCATGGGTTCCTGTACAACTTCCTTTTATTTTCTGAGATAGGATCTGTAATGGCTGGAATAAGAATGGCCCCATAGGGTCACAGATTTGAATGCTCGAGGACCAACGAGTGGGACTATTAGGAGGTGTGGCCTTGTTAGAGTAGGTGTGGCCTCGTTGGAGGGAGTATGCCATGCGGGTGGGGTAGGCTTTGAGGTTTTGGAAGCTCAAGCCAGGCCCAGTGGCTCACTCTCCTATAGATCTGCTGCCTATCAAGAACTTGAAGCTACTTCTCCAGCACCCGACGACAGTGGACTAAATCTTTCATCGGTAAGCCAGCCCCAATTAAACGCTTTCATTCAAGAGAGTTGCCATGATCATGGAGTCTCTTCACAGCAATAGAACACTGACTAAGACCAGGGTCACTCACTGAACCTGAAACTCAGCACTGAGCTCCAGGGATCCACTCCCATTCTCCACCCTCACCGAGGCCTCAGGTTGTTCAGCAGATTCCCCCATCTTCCCAGGACAACATCTTCCACTTTATCTGAGCATTCTAAGGCTAATGAGATAGATAAGGAGGAATTATGCCCATTTAACAGAATGTATGTAAATAACATCAAAAACCAAAACCAGAAGGTAGTAGCCACTGAGGGTTACAAACAAACTAATGTGGGGACTTGAATCCTTGGGTCCTAACTTCAAAGTTGTTCCCTCTGATTGGTTAGGTTGAGAACTACTGCCCCTGAGAACCTGGAGACCATGTTTGGGTAACGTGAATCATACCTTTCTGGTGAGCTCTGGGAAAGTGAAGCTCTCATATGGGAAGGAAGAGTCGTCCACCAAGTGCCAGTGGAACACATTGAATTTATTGTATGCCATGACATCCTGGAGGTCAGAGCACAGGTCAGAACCACATCCTGGGAAGACTGCTCTACATACAATAGCAAGACTCAACCTTCCTCAAGTTCCAGGGATGCACTTATATTTCTGTAAGCCAGATCTAAGTCAGATCTTCCTGTGCGGAAGCATGCTTCAGAGCAGTCTTCTAGATGAACTCTGACCGCAGCACAGCAGAACCTTCTTGCTTTCTAGAGCTCCCAGGTACCTCAGAGCAAGACTTCAGCTCCTCCCACCTGACCGTGAGGCCTGCTGGGAGCTCAGCTGCCCCATAACTTAACTCACAGAAGCCAAGGCTGACATATATGTCAACTCCCTTAGTTCCACCAAAGGGACAAAGGAAAAGCAGCCACACGTGACAGATGCACGACTGCACATCAGATTCACGAGTATTAGCTACCTCCCCAGCAAAGGCTTGAGAGCAACTTCCCTATAATCGTGACTTAATGAAATTGCAGTCAGCTGTGCCTGGCAAGAGACATCAAGTCCCCCACACAGTATAAGCTACACCGTATTCAAATCCATCTTCTCCTGGAGTGGACAGTCTTTTAGACTTTTCCCAGGGGCTCACAGAGTTACATACAAATGCTCTATTATGGCCCACTACCCAGAACCTATGCATGAAATGAAGAAGGCCCTGAGGCCTGGTTACCAGTGTGTCCTGGATGCTAGACAATGGCAGGTAATGTCGAGATGTATCCAGCAGGACGCCCCGGTGAGGGAATCGAGGAAAGTCTTCGATCTTTGTTTTGTTGATAAAGAACTGTGTGGAGCAAACACTGAATGCATCAGGATTCAAAGGGAACTTACAGTCAGGACAGAGGAAGGAGAAAGATTCTCCCAAGATCCCAAAATACAATGTGTGAATGTTCTCCAAATCAACTCTCCTTCCCCTCCTCCCACCAACCTCAGCACATCAAAGACTACAAGTGACCCTCCCATGCCAACCAAACACAAGCATCCAGCACACTACTCAGTTTACAAACCGGATTTTCCTAAAGCCGGTTATTTTCTTCAAAGCAATATGGCATCAAGAGAATTGCTAAATGACCCAAGGGGGCCACACTACAGAATCTCCAGACCCCGCCCTTGTTTCTTCCTAGACCCCTGCTGGGGCACACTTACCGTGCCCTCAGCTGATTTCCAAACAAGCTGACTGAAAGTCTCCAGACCTGTGGAGAAGAGGAGAGGCAGAATAAAAAAGACCCAGGGAGTGAAAAAAGTGTATCCACTTGGAAAGGGTACCCCAGTATGCTGACCACAATGTCTCCCAGTGAACCATGAAAAGAGAATCACAACCCTGAGTTCAAGGAATCTGGATCCAAAGCTGGGCCTCTTCTGTTTCTGAAGGGGAGGCCCAGCTGCTGAGGGCTGAGGTATGGGAGGGAGGCAGCGACTACCCTCAGGGTCTGCTTAATCACTAACGTTGACTTGGAGTCTACTAAGGCCCAAGCACTGGCAGACTGAGTTCAGAGTGTTGCATGTTCTCAGTGGCTTGGGCCCTACTATGGGAAACAACAGAAGTTCCACAAAATATCTTGAGTGTCCAGATTTCTTTTTTTCTTTCTTTTCTTTTTGTTTGGTTTTTCAAGACAGGGTTTCTCTGTGTAGCCCTGGCTGTCCTGGAACTCACTCTGTAGACCAGGCTGGCCTCGAACTCAGAAATCTGCCTGCCTCTGCCTCCCAAGTGCTGAGATTAAAGGTGTGCGCCACCACTGCCCAGTGAGTGTCCAGATTTCAAGAGAAAAGACTCCATCAGACCTCAGTGGGTAGGTAGACCTGGCAAGCACATTACTGGGTACTGTCTGGACCTCTTCCCACTTGGAGTGGAGTCTCAAATCTGTTGCCTTGCACCTTTTGTGCAAGACAGTAGAGGACAGAGCGGAGGCTGTGTATTTTTTCTTCAAAGCATATAGGGCAAGCAGTGGAATAACAAGAACTGAGAATGTGCCTCAACCTTGGCCTCTTAAGAGCACATATTACAAGCCGGGCGGTGGTGGCGCACGCCTTTAATCCCAGCACTTGGGAGGCAGAGGCAGGCGGATTTCTGAGTTCGAGGCCAGCCTGGTCTACAGAGTGAGTTCCAGGACAGCCCGGGCTACACAGAGAAACCCTGTCTCGAAAAACCAAAAAAAAAAAGAAAACAAAACAAAACAAAAAAGAGCACATATTACAGGCACGAGCCACACCCTGCTCTCTTTTTCTTGCTCTCTCCTTAAAGAGATAGCTTGTGGTCTAGCTATATTACCCAGAATGAACTTCTGGGCTCAAGTAATCTTCCTGCTTTAGTTTCCTGAATAGATGGTACTATCAGCATGCACAACTAGCATGCCTGGGTTAGCTTTCCTTCTTAAAGACTTTCCAGTTGTGTACTGAGTGAGCAGGACAGTGTCTGTGGCAGGGTCCACTCCCATTGCCATGTGAGCTGCTGCAGCAAGTTATACACAGCTCCAAGACGAGCAAACACTCCCATTGGCCTCTGTATTTCCTAAGTGTCATCTCCCTCCCCACCATGTTACCTCGGAGAGCACCCCAGACAGTCTCAGAGGCGAGTAAACACTGGTCATCATTAATGGTTAGGGTGTCTGAAATGACAAAAATTAGAGGGTAGACCAAGCATTCTGTATCAATCTCTGAATAAACAAGAAAGCAAACAAACAGGACTGAGGACAACCCAGGGGTAGATGTCTGCAATCACAGGGAACCTGAGTTTGGATTCTCATATCCCCGCAAAAGCCAGACTCGGTGGCACACAAAACTGATGTGCTGGGGGAACTGGGGAGGCAGGGTGGAGACAAACAGATCCCAGGAGCTTATGAGGCAGCTAGTCTAGTGAAGTAATGCGCTCCAGGCTCAGGAGACACACTATTTTAAGGAACATTAGATGGAGAGTGACTGAGGAAGACACCTGATACAAAGGTCAGACTTTCATATGCTCACATAAGTGCACACATGAACAAATAGACATAGTTCACACACGCAAATGAATAAATAAACCAGCAAACATCCAAACAGCAGGGCGGGCACCACCTAGCTCTGTAGGTGGCCAATGATACACGTGGTTCACACCAGGCAGGTCCTCTGCAAAGCACCACCCAGTTTGCTGGTTAAGAGTTCCCACAAGAATCATGAGAGTCTCCTTATCAGCTTTTAGCTGACAAGTGTGACATCAACTGGCCTGCAGAGAGTCCAGTCCAGGATGCAACACTGACAAGCCTTTGTGACCACCTTGAATTGCCTCTCCCTCCAGGCTTCAGCCAGATTACCCAAGAATCTGAGGAAGATTCGAACACTCAAATATTCACATCGGAGACTTCAGTCCCAAGTCTGTTGCTCAGGACTAATGACTTAGTGTCACTGCAGTATAAATGATCCAAATGTCTTCCTCTGTAGACCTCAGGTTGGCCTCAAACACACAGCGACCGGTTTGCCTCTGTCTGCTGAGTGCTGGGATTAAATGTGTGTGACACCATGCCTGGCTATGTGTTCACATTTCTTTTTTTTTTTTTTTTTTTGTGTTCACATTTCTTAACCAGTCCCCTGTTTGGTCCAGAAGACAAGTGTTCCATGGGACTTAGTTAAGAGTCTGTGTGACATTTTCTGTGGGTACTGATGCCTGGTGAGCCCCAGTCCCTAAGGTCATTCAGCAGTAGCCCAGGATAGCTGGAGGAACAGGCCCAGACAGGAGCTTGCTTTAAACACCGGGAACAGAACAGTACTTACAATTTTCTACTGACTCCAAATTAGGAAACTCATTGCATTCAGCTGTGACAACGGAGACCACCAGAAAGTTCTTCCCCAACGTTTGCTGTTTTCCTGTGAAGACAGAGCAAGCTCAATGGACTGACCCGCCCCCAGAAGCAACAGGCGAACCCACAGCTCTCTAGCAAGGTCCCCAGCTCCAGTCCCTCTGAAAAGGAGGGATTTATCCTTGGCACAGGCCCTGCCTGGTCACCGTTGGCCTTTGCTCGGCCTGTGTTCCTATTTCCCCTAGCAGCCCGCTCTGACTCCATCTGAACTAGCTGGCAGCTATCCCTATCAGTCTCTTCTGTACAGCCCCAAGCACAAGTCTCAGTAGCAGCTGCTCACAGAGAGGGCTTCAGGACACCCTGATGTGCAGGACCGGCTGACTGGCAGACTCTGTTGCTACCTGGTCACCACATAGGAAGCTACAATGCCAATCATGCATGTCAAAGGACTCACTAACATTTTTCGCCCCCTCAAAACATTTTTCCATGATCAATTTGATTGTTTTGAAACAGAATCTTGCTTTGTAGCCCTAGCTGCTCAGAACTTGCTATGTGGACCAGGCTGGTTCCAAACTTATGGCAATCATTTTGCCTCTCCCCTCTGAGGGCTGGGATTACAATTAGGAAGCTGCCACGCCTAAGGTCCACGTCTGGATCTGGATACGCGCATCCTTACCGCACTGTATGTAGAACTGCTTTTTGAAGCTCCCCATAAAGGAGCTCCCATTCTGTTAAAGCCCACAAGGTAAGGCACAGAGGTCCTCATGAGGAGGAAACTGAGCCACTGGAGACAGCTAGACCATCAGCCTATCTCGCCTGTCCTTTTCCCAGCAGGTTCTCTAGGGTAAATCTCTGCTCTCAAAGGCAAAAGCCATCCTGCATGAGCCAACCCACTCCGCAATGCTGACTACAGACCCCAGTTCACCCAGATAAAAATGCCGAAGTATTTCTCATGGATTCAGAGCGGTCTATTTTTTTTTTTCCTTTCTTATTCCTACATGTCACACGGCCCGAATGTGACTTCAGAATGCTCCTGACTGTGTCCACATAGTCGACAGGAGAGAGAAAAGGTCCTACGCTTCTCTGTCATGCTCTTGGGCCTCAGTCTGCCCAATGAGAAGTCACAAGTCACCCACATTTATCCACTAGGTCACAGTCCTGATGAAAAATGGAGTCAAGCTGCAAACTCCAGGCTTGTCTGAGCTTGTCTCAGCCACCACTTGGAAAGCAGGAAAATTCCTATTTTTTTGTTAAATGTCATATTTATTTTTCTAAACACGTGAACGCGTGCACACACGCGCATACACATTTTTGTTGTCTATAATCTGGGTGAGGGGAATGTGTCACAGACTCTTTTGAAGACCCTGAGCAGGAAAGTCCTTTCCCTCAGAACATTGGCTCTCAGATAAGGCCCCTTCTCCAGCTACACTGCAGTGAATCCTAGCACTCCCAGGACTGCCTGGCTTTGGGCTGATAAATGTCAGACCTGGGTTAAACAAGCTCCAAGAAGGAAGGTATAGGGGAGGTGACAAGACAGGAGGGACACTGGGTCATCAGAAAGGATGGAGACACTGTGTCACCACTTGTTTTCCGCCTCTATGCTGCCACTGTGCCAAGCTCTGAAGAAAGCAGGAAACAGGTCGGAGCTGGTACGGCTGCCTCTACACTCACCCACACTCCTGGCATCAAGAACTGAGGTGTGGGCGGCTGGGTATGGTAAAGAGTCCACACAGCCAGCAAACACCAGGGCATGCTGCCATGAGGTCAGCTGGGAGAACAGGAAGCTGTGACGTCTCAGGTGCCCAGGAGCAATAGAAGCAAGCTTGCTTAGGGCCGGGAAGCTCGTTCTGTGATGGCCAAACCCTGCAGGTCGTGGGCTTCCACAGACAATGTCAGGGTGGGACAACATTCCTGCTCCTAAGACCTCATGACTGCAGACAGACAAAGGTCTTAAGGTCCTACGCCATGTCCACTACCTCCTGCCTTGCTCAGCATCCTGCTTTCATCAGTTTAAATGAAATGTTCTCTTCTCTGGGTTCATAAAAAAGTTTTTAGCCTTTTCTAACTGAAGTAACTGAAAAAGTAAAACAGTTCAAAGATATCTGAATGTTAAAACCATGAGCACCACAGCCCCGTCCTTGGTCCTAACTAACAACCCCCACTCTTACAATGCCTTCCAGTTCACCACCGACATGGAATTCTAACAAGGGCCTTCTCATCACACAAGTCCCGCAGAGGAAGTTTCTCTGGACTCTATTACACAGCTTCTCCACTTCCTGTCTGTACGTCCTCTCCTGCCTGGTTCCTTCCTCGCTGGGCAGATCCACAGGTATGATGGCAACAATACTCTAATAGTCTGTCTGTAACACCCAAGGAACAGAATTCTTAATCCCGATCAATTTAACATCTGCCGGTTGTGCCTCAACCCAGGTTTTTTGCACCTTCCCAGGCCCTTGGGGGAGAGATACACAACAGGAGGACAGGATTACACTAAAAATCTATCTTGAGGCTCCTGTGAAAGTCTTTAAGGACTGGGCAGATGGCTCAGTGAGAAATCCTCGCTGTAGAAGCATGAGACACCGAGCTCCGATCCCTAGCATGCGCCTGAAAAGCCAGCAGACCTGTGATCACAAGCGAGGGAGGCAAAGACAGGAGACTCCCAGA
Source organism: Grammomys surdaster (assembly GCF_004785775.1). Classification (NCBI taxonomy): domain Eukaryota; kingdom Metazoa; phylum Chordata; class Mammalia; order Rodentia; family Muridae; genus Grammomys; species Grammomys surdaster. The sequence continues at coordinate 3,914,207 of NW_021604686.1, read as the reverse complement.
GGCCTGCTGGCCAGCCGGTCAGCCTAATCAGCAAGTTCTACATTCAATGAGGCCCTGTCTGAAAAAGAGGAGAGCAACTGCCACAGACGAGACAATCAATAATCAATAGATAATCAAAAGATAATCAAAAGATAATCAACCTCTGACCTCTACAAGCACACGCACAGACATATACCACACATACATCAAACAACGACAAAAGCCCAACAAAGCTGTCTTCCTCTGTTGCCCCCTTCTATTCTCTGGAACATCAAGCCTGTGCCACCTTCCTCAACTCTAACTGATCTTACCTCCCTTACTTCAGCAGCTTGAGAACTCCAGTCCACTTTCCTTTCCTTTCCCGCCCTCACTCACTGAACTGCGCCTTCTCATCTGTAAACAAGGGTCATGACAGCATCTATCCTACCAGGCAAATGAAAGGAAGCTAAATCCGTGAGTGGTTCTGGCGCATGGTAAGTACTAACACGTCTGCATCTGCTTAGTCTTCTCTCTGTAGTGTCTTCCTCCCCCTCCACCCAAGCTTCTCACTACTCTATCTCCACTACGACCTAGCTTCCCTAGATACACTCCTCTGAAAATGGCTTCACCAACATTATGTGGTTCTGTAACTAAGTTCACAGGGCCTTTTCCCAGTTCATTCATTTATTGGTATCATACATTCGCTCAATATTTTTTGAGGGCCTACTAAGTGCAAGGCTTATTCACTAAGTGCTGGGAATATTGTAGTGATCAAAATGAACAACAACAAATCCCTGCTGTCAGCGTGCCGTTCCGGAGACCACACTCTTCTTTCTGGATGATTAAGCATCCCTGACAAAGCTTGAACTGAAACAAAGTTCGCTCAACATGGCCTCTGGGAACAAAGGGCTTTAATCCCAGCACTTGGGAGGCAGAGAAAGATGGACCTCTGTGAATTCAAGGCCAGCTTGATATACATAGTGGGTTCCATGCTAGTCAGGGCTACACAGTGGGACCCTGTCTCAAAATGAAAACAAACTTCTATTGACTTAGGGGGCTTCTGCTCTCCTGGTCTTTTCCTGCCTCCTTGAACATCTTTTCTGATGCCAGTCTTCCCTCTTCCTCCTCTTTGGGGAGCTTCTGGGGCCACTGCTAGGAATTTGACATTGGGCTAGGACACAGAAGTAGGCTCCAGATGAACAGAGCTGAGGAATGTGTTCTTGGTATCTTGATGGACCTTTTTAAGACTCCGAGTACAGTAAACTGGGGACCTTTGTTTATGCTTGGTTTGTTCCTTAACTACTCACTCAGTTTATGCCTTAGGACCATATTCTTTGTATGTACCTAGAATGATAATAAAGCAGACTGGGAAAAAAACAAACCTGTTTCAGCCTCAGCACTGGCTAGAGTCATTTAATCTTGTTGTCTTTTTCTTTTTAATCCTCCCTCCCTCCCTGGAGAACCTGTTGACTGACTGAGCTGGCTTGGTCACTCCTCCTTGGACATCTCTACACCCACAATAGGCTCATGACCCCCAAACCTGTTTTTCTAGGCCAGCCCCTCTTGTAGAGTTCTACAACTGTACACCTCTGGCTCCCCTGTCTCAAGAGCCCCTGGATCTTCAGTGCAGAAGCGAACTCTTTACTTCTCGTGACTGAGTCTCTCTCTTTGCTAACAGCACATATTCACCCAAAAAACATCCTCTTGAACACTTTCCACCAAGTAGATTACAGACCCACTCACTCAAAACGATGCTACGTGTTAAACACTTTCCTAAGCCTAGAGGCTCAACGGTTAAACAAAAAACCAAAGTCTTATAATTATAACAATCGTCCACTCCTATCTTTGTGCCACTCTCTCACCCTCGCTGGGCCAAAGCCTCAGTTCAGCCTGCTGTACTTTCTCTCCCACATAAAACACCACCCAGGTGGTGCCCCACCTCCACACATTCCTCATTTCAGTTTGCTGCCTTCTGGGATCTCTTGGCATGAACATCTGGTCATGACAATCCCCATGTAAAACCTCCTAATGGGCCTGGAGATGTACCTGGGAGACAGACCGCTTGCCCAGCATCATCAAGCTCATGAAGCTCAAGACGCCCGGCAGCAAAAACAAACAAACAAAAAAGATCCTCTAGTCTAATAGTACCCCATGGTTTTCAGGTAAAGCCCAGGGATTCTCATCGGAGCCAAGTGAACTCTTCCGAGTCCTGGAATTGTCCTGTCTTATCTATACTTTTCTCATTACAAATTGCTTCCTGCAATTAAAACAAACTTGGCATTCCTTCCACACTTGTTGGACTAAGAAATAGTTCTGGTTTTCCTTTTACAAGACTGTTTTGGCCGTTCCCCCACCCTTTCCTAAGAGAGCTTCCTACATGACCATGGAGCACACACACATTTTTCGTAACACTTATCTTAACATAAGCTGTCTATCTCCTCACCTAGGCTGTGAGTTCCTCAACAGCAGGGACCAATCTGTGTCTTTGTGTTCCCAGTGCCTGAGACACGGTAGTCATTCAATAAGTGTTTGCTGAAAAAATGAATGATGCTAGAATTAAAATATGCACATTTAATGCTATGGATGCATGATGACTGCACGATAGTCAGCCATAAATGTAAACAGTAAACCTAGGGCGTCTTTTACACACCCAAACCTAGTATTTCTCAAGTCCTAAGGCTAGGGAAAGGTTGCTAAGAACAGACCCAGGCTTACACAAAGTGCCTTTTCAGACATTGTCTGAAGAACTCTGGGGGTGTAAATCAAAAGCTTTTTAGGCCCTTCCACATCTCTGGAAGGGAAAATTTGCTACATGTAGGGCACCTGGAAACTACAAACCTTCACCTCAGTGCACAACCATCTCCCTCCACCCAGCTTGCTCTTTCCCAAATCAAAGCACCCCCACCCATCGGGCACTGGATACAAAACCCTGGCAATACAGAGAAAATGAACGGGGTTGTGTTATAAAGTGGCACTTGGTTTGGCCCCTTGAGGACACCTTCCCACTCTTTACTGCCTACCCTGCCTTGTAGGCCTGGCATTGTAAACTGACAAGGTCTACTCTATGAGCACTCTGTTCTCTCTCCCACCTTTCCATTCATCACACTTCGGCCTCCCCACTTAAGACACGTCAGCACTCACTGTGCACCACCTGCTCTAAGCGCTAGGGCAGTTAAAAGAAAAACCTGCCCTGTTCCCTGCCCTTGAGGAGCTCACAGTGTAGTGGGAGAGACACACCATTACTAAACCCTGTGATGAGCTAAGGCAGACAGCACAACTACCTCCAGAGAAGTAAGAAGTCAGAAAAAGTCAGTGTATGATCTGCAAGCAGGACTTGTGTTTGCAGAGAGGCCGTCTGCAGCATGGGGCATATGCAGGTGTGACTAGGGTAGGCAGGGCCACTCCATACAGCTTTTGCTTTTAGGTTTATTTTTATGGGCGTGAGCATTTTGCCTGCATGTACGTCTGTGTATCATGTGCATGCCTGGTACACATAGGTCCCCTGGAAGTAGAGTCACAGACTGTGAATAGCCACAGTGGAGGTGCTGGGAACCGAACCTGGGTCCTCTGCAAGAGCAATGAGCCACCACTCCAGCCTCCTATCTAACAGCTGTCTCATAAGCCGGTTCCCTGAGCTGAGACCCCCCCCCCCCATGCTGATCTCAGCCAGGCTGATCCAAGATGCTTTGCCTTCCTGACAGTACTAATACTTACTCCAGAAGTGCACTCTCCCACCTCTGAAGAAATGAATGCTCATGAGAACACTTTTTTCCCAGCCCATATTTTGTTGTAAAAAAAAAATAAATAAATAAAATCAGACTTTCCCCTTTTCTCCATACTTTAAAAATCTGATCTGTCGCCGGGCAGTGGTGGCGCAAGCCTTTAATTCCAGCACTTGGGAGGCAGAGGCAGGTCGATTTCTGAGTACGAGGCCAGCCTGGTCTACAGAGTGAGTTCCAGGGCAGCCAGGGCTACACAGAGAAACCCTGTCTCAAAAAAAAAAAAAAAATCTGATCTGTCCCTTTCAATGCCATCACTAGCAGAAAAAGAACATATCCCCCAAATTCTTGATCCCAGGAGAGAACTTTCGCTAATAACTTCAGTTTCCACTAAAACCAAAACAACCACCCCCCTAATTTTTAAAGCAAAAATGATTCCTAGTATATATGAGATTATGACATTTCTCCATTTAGTAAAATGATTGCAGGTCTTTAAATATCAAATATCAAGAGAAATCCACCATTATTATTCGTAAATAGTGACCAAATTGCATTGATGGAACACTTAACTATCTAATTCCTATTTATGAAATTTGAAGTTTCTGAATTTCAAACCCCCCCTTTCCCCACAAAGACAAGAGTTTCTCTCTGTTAATAGCTCTGACTGTCCTGAAACCTGCTTTTGTAGATCAGGCTGGTCTCAAACTCACAGAGATCCACTTGCCTCTGCCTCCTGAGTTACTAGGATTAAGGCATGTGCTACAATGCATGCTTTTGGTTTAAACATTTTCTTGAGGGATGAAGGAAATCAAAGCCTACGATTTTAACAATCAAAAAAGCTACAACATACCCAAGCACGGCACCTTGCACTTCAGAAGCTTACGATGCTTGTTGCATAGTGACAAACAAGAGGCAATGGTCAACTCCACCAATGCCCTACTTTACTCTTGTCTGGAATGAAGTAGGGAATAAGGAAGCGGGAAGACATGCCAGGGTTATCTCTCCCCCTCCCTCCCTCCCTGTATTTTTTTCTCCTTCACTGTTTTGTTGGTGGTGAGACCCAGAAATTTGTGCACACTAAGTAACCTACCACTGATTGTCGGCTCCAACTACATCTTATTTTAAACGTCTTCCCCACCATTATACCCCCCTTCAAAGAGTGCAAAGACGTTTACAGCTATTTTGTTTCATCACCCCCAGAAAGGCTCCAAGTATCAGAAGACAGAAAACCAAACAAACGAAAAAAAAAAAAAAGAAACGAAACAAAAATGAGGAAGTAGCTGCGAGTCTGGAAATCAGGCTCCTCCGAGGTCCTAGGATGGGTGACGAGTGCGTTGTGTTTCAGAGTTCAGATCCCTCAGTGCACACACACTTCACGCACAAGATCCAAAAGGAGGGAGAGCGAGTGTAGCTCAAACAAACGAGGTGAAAGATTTCACACATCATACACACACTAGTCATACACACACCATGGGAGTCGAGCTTCTCGGGCTTAGAATTAGCTAGAATTATTGTGAAGGCATTATGATCTAAGTAATAAGAAAAGCCACCCAGCCTACGGACAAAACTAACCCAAGGCCCCGAGAGTTTAAAATGAAATATATAAGAGATAAATAAACGCTTTTGGCCCTCATCTAAATACAGTTGTTCCTGGTACCTACCTCTTCTCTAAAGGCACTTTTATCATTATTTCTCATTATGTATCACTCCACCCCCCACATACTCTTATAAATGTCATCATGAAACTTTCTTCCTCTTTGAAAAGCAATGAACTCATAGGCGACCCAGCCTTCTTCAAGAATAAGCACCAGGTCACTTAAAAGCGAAGAACTTTTTTTCCGCTTGTTTTGAAACAGGGTCTCTGACAGCCCAAGGCGGCCTCAAATTCAGTATGTGTCCAAAAATGACCTTGGACTCTTCTCTTCATCTTCCTGGCTCTACCTCCCAAGTGCGTGTGCCGTTATGACAGGTTTTACGAGATGTTCAGGTTTTATGATGGGTTCAATACCCACGGCTCATTGCACTTTACCAACTAAGTAGCACCCCAGCCCGTAGAGAGGAGAGTTCTGATCGGTACTTCTTCCCAGCCCAGCTGCCTGACCTTAGCTGGTCTCTCCTCTATTTCCAAGATGCCGTTTTCCATTTCCAACTCAGTGACAGAAGGAGTCCGAGTTGAGACTACGAGGTGGGACCTGCCCCACCCCCAGCTTCCTTGGTACAAGAATCTACTCCAAACACGAAACCTGCAGACCATCTTCTCCTTTGATGATCTTAGGAAAAGTTAAGGAGGATGGTGATGCCTTGCGGGATGTTAAATCTTCACTTCCAACAAATGATCTGAACTTACCTAGGAAAGGACCATCTAGGTGTGTCTGTAAAGGTGTTCTTAGAGACAGTTAACTTAGGAGGAAAGACATCACGCTCTCCCCCGACTGTGGATAGCAGGGTCTCACATGCCGGAAAAAAGAAGGGAAATGAGAAATATTCTCTTTGATCCTTGCCGGCTGTGCACTGTGACAAGCCGCCTTAAAGCTCGGGCTCCCACGCTCTCTTCTGAGAGGAACTACTTCCTCTGACCCGGAGCCAAAAATGAAGCTTTTGGCCACAGTAATAAGAACAGGAAAAGAACCAACTTTGTATCCATCTTACATCAAACAGCTTTTTAACACAACAGAGCTAACAATGTTGCTAAGCCCACGACGTTACAGACACACTTAGGGAAGAAAAGGCCAAAGGAGACACTTTAAAAGACTCGGACTATAGTGACCTACGCGACTTACAAAGTCATACTACCCAAGAATGAACAAATTAAATACTAACCCTGGTTGCAGAAGAACCAGATATTACTTTCAAATCTAGACTAATGAGTCTTGAGAAGGGGGCAAACTTTCTCTACTTAGCATCTACAGTACCCAGGTCCAATATGGACAGGCATTCCGACACTGTTTCCCGCCATCCCTTTCGGCTCCCCACATCCACAGGTTCATCACAGTCCCCTGGGCCTCTGCTCAAGTTGCCTCTGCCTAGGTCTCCGGAAGCTCTTTGCCTTGTGTTCTGAGTTCTCTCACATTTAAACATGTACTAACCAAGTTAGGTGCCAGACACACGCTGGGCAACGCTCTGCAGCCCTGGTCACTGCCTCCTAGGGACCCTGTACCACTTGAGCATGTTCTAAAGGATCATCTTAAATGTCTACTGGCAATATATTGTCAATATTCTGAGAGCTTGATTGAACTGTGGTCCCACCGTAGGCATTTAAAAAGAAATGAAAACCTAAATACAGCTCTCAAAAGGAGGATTCGGGATAAACTGAGACCTCAAGATGTCAGCTTAAAGAAGGGGTAAACGGTGATGGGGCTAGGCCGGGAAGGCCAACAAGGTGAGAAAGGCGTGGGAGGTGACAGGGCTGTGCAGACGCCAACAGTAGGGTGTCTGGGAGCCTCCGGGGCTGACCTACGCACGGATGGCGGCACCTTCGGAGGGAAGAACCGGGCAGTGACTCACTTGAGAAGCTGGGTCGGGGCCAAGAGCCGGAACCGAAGAGCAGGTTACGGTAGCGTCGAAAGGCCTCGTCGAGGACGACGCAGCCCACCTGCGCGGCCGAACCGGCATCGTACCGGAACTGGAAGTTGTTGGGGTACAGGGTGTAGCGCCGGTGGTAGGTTTGGATGTACTGGGGCCAGGGCCACAGCGCCTTGGCCAAGCAAGCCAACGCCGCCGCCAGCAGCAGCGAAACCCAGAGCCTGCAGCCGGCCATGGCCCACCGGCCAGCTCCCCTTCCAGCAGGCTGAGCCCACGTGAGGCCCCGGTCAGGTGAGCGGCGCCCGCGTGACAACCGGAGGGTCACGTGAGCGAGCAGGAAGGCGGGCGGGCTCGATCTCTGCGATCGTTCGTTCGGGGACCGATTCGGCAGCTACGGACCCGGTGGGCGGTGAAGGATCTATCCCCGCCCTGGTCAAGCCTCTGTAACCCAATCCTAAGGCATGGGCGGGGAGGGACAGGCATCGCCCTTGGGCATGGAGCGCTAGCAGGAACAAGGATTGCGGAAGAAGGAAAACAAGTATCCAACATGTAGTGTTCAACTAAGTGGCAGAAACTACACTTGAACAGTCTTAAGTAATAGGCTCCAGGGCATTCAACGTGGCGCAATTGAAAGACGTCCCAAAGTCATGTGTTTTAAAAATAATTTATGGTGACTCCTGGTTGTGATAGCAGAATTTGTGAGGGAAAGGCAGGAGGATTGCTGTAAGTCTATGGCCAGTGTGGGCTATCTAGTGAGTGCCAGAACCCGGTGTGTTGGCATAAGCCTGTAATCCGAGAGCGCAGCAGGTCAAGTGCAAAGGCCATATCTTTACTTCTATAACTGAGAACTATAAGAATATTTCTTTTACCTAGAGGTGTAGTTTACTGGTAGATAACTTTCCTAGCATGCATGAGAACCTAAGTTCAACCCTCAACCCTGAAGTGAGAGGGAAGAAAAGAGAGAGAACTTTCTCCTAGGTTGTTAATTGTGCTAGACCTAGTATCCCAGAACATGATGATAATTTCCACAGCCACAGTCCCTAAGGCTTGCAATCATCTTTAAAACAAAACAAAACAAACAAAGCTTTAAGAGTCATGAAGCCCAGGCCGGTTGCTACGCAGCTGAGGATGACCTTGAACGTCTGACTCTCTTGCTTCCATCTCCTGAGTGCTAGCTTTACAGGTGTATGCCCAGTATACCTGATATACAGACATGGGGTTTGAACCCAGGACTCATGCATGGTATGAAGACAAATGCTCTACTGTCTGTGCTGCATCTTAAGCACACCCCAGCCTCTGGACTCTGTGTTTGGGGGAGCATGTTAGATGTGTGGGTACATGTGTGTAAGTAAACACATGGGCATACGTGTTGCTTGTGTGTGAACCAGTTGACGATGTTGAGTGTCCTTCCTCCTTAGCTACTGTCTACCTTGAGTTTTCAGACCCAGTCTCTCACAAGCCTGAGGCTCCATGGTTAGATCAGTTTGGTCTAGTCAGTGAGTAGATGGAATCTCCCTGTCTGTCTCCCAGCACTGGGAGAACAAGCAAATACCACCTTGGCATTTTTCCCCCGTAGTTTCTGGGGATCGAACTCAGGTTCTTGTACTTTTGAGGCAAGCGCATTACCAACCGAGCCTTCTCAGCCCCTGCATTCTTAATCCTTCCATTGATTAAACCCAAAATGTCATCAACACCCTTAGGGTCTGGATGCTCATTCTTCCAGGTGGGAGAGACTTTACATATGGTTAAATAGAGAATTACGGGTTCAGGCAGCAATTTGCTAACCCTTGAAGTATACTTGGCGAACCTATTCTCACTTTTTATGGGTCTGGAGAGAGGAAGAGGTAAGAGGAGGGGGATGGGGACAAGAATTCCAGAGTTGTTGTCAATTGAGACAAGTTTACGATCATGTCCACAGGGAAGATAGTTGAGATTTCAAAACAAGGCCAAAGGTAAGAACTATAGTCTGGAGCCAGGCAGTGGTGTCGCACGCCTTTAATCCCAGCACTTGGGAGGCAGAGGCAGGCGGATTTCTGAGTTCAAGGCCAGCCTGGTCTACAGAGTGAGTTCTAGGACAGCCAGTGCTACACAGAGAAACCTTGTCTCAAAAACCAAACCAAAACAACAACAACAAAAAAGAACTATAGTCTGAAGACTGTGAGTGCCAAGTCACTTTGTCATGAGACACCTCACCTTCACCTGAGGAGAAAAATCCATTGAGTCCCAGGGAGCATGAGCCGCACTCAACAGAAGAAGTGAAAATTACTAAACCAAGTACTTAGAGTTTCTTGAGAAAATACTCCATTCATAACTTTTCAATTACCCTCTCTCTAACTGGTACATCAGGTAGTCAGAAAGTTCCTGAACTGTAATGGTTTTTTTTTAAAGGTAATGCAAACATATGTCCAGAATCTAGCACGGAGATAGCAGCAAAAATGTGAATGAATAAACATTCACAACCTACTGTGGCTGCTGAGAACTGGACTCCAGTCCTCTCCAGGAACAGCATACACTCTGAATTGCTCTGTTACTGTCTCAGCCCCGGCAGCTTTTACTCAAGGGAAGACAGACAAATGCATAGTAAACTGGCTGAGTGCGGTGCTGTACTTCTTTAATCCTAGCACTCGGGAAGCAGAAGCAGAAGGATCTTAGTTTGCGGATGGCCAGGAGAATATCGAGAGATCCTGCCCCTTCCCCAAAATTAGACAAAATGGACAGATGTGGTGGCTAGTTTTATGTCAACTAGACACTGTGGAATAGCATAAGTCCTCTAATAATAATGGAATCTGAAATGGGAATCTTAGCCGGGTATGAGAAGAAATTTCCTTTAGACCTTCAAATAGGTGGCGGAGTGCAGTGCAAAGGTTACCTGCCATGACTATGGTAGAAAGCCTGCAAGTAAGGGCTGCTGTAGCTACTCCCCTAAACCCCATGGTCAACATGCGTCTCCGTTCACTCTCTGTGCCTTACTTCCTTTCCACAAGCTCTCTTGTCCTGTCTAGCTAACTAGTACTTTTAGGAGCCAGTCCAAAGGTAGCATCCCTTGTTAAAGATTTTCCCGGTCAAAATTTAGCCTCTAATTTTGAGGCAATTATCTGGACATATTATCTAATAGTGAATCAATCTCTCTCTCTCTCTCTCTCTCTCTCTCTCTCTCTCTCTCTCTCTCT
>NW_021604686.1:3898543-3903828 GCF_004785775.1 Grammomys surdaster | reverse complement strand
CTCTCTCTCTCTCTCTCTCTCTCTCTCTCTCTCTCTCTCTCTCTCTCCTGCTCACATTTCAGAGCTATATACAAAATTAATTCATGTAACCAGCTGCCTTTAATAAATGAAAACTACAGAAGAACAACCAAATGTTACACACTGTCGACTACATATGTCATTGTTAATCATCCACCGTAACAAATGGACCGCAGGGTTGGACCTCTGAGATAGCACAGCAGGTAAAAGCATTTGCTCTGTAGTCAAATGATCGAAGTCCTACCAGGGCCCCAGGGTCCACATGGTTGAAAGAAAGAACAGACTCCCAGAAGCTGTTTTCTGACCTTCACATGTGTGTGGCGGCATATGCACGTATGTGCACACACATATACTTAATTTTTTTTATTTTTAAAAAAGTGCTTAGGGGCATGTTCTGAACTCATTGCATTCCTCCTCCCTAAATATCTGTTTTCATTTTCAGCATGTAGTTATCCTTTAGGAGTTAGCCTAGAGTGTCTGAGTCACGGAGGGCCTTGTGCTCACAGATCAGTGTTAAACGCTCACAGGATGCCTTCAAAGAAATGGATGCCTGTTATCTGGCCAGAAGCCTGGAAGCAGAGGTAGTTAATATCCTGGTGACCTTTGTCCTATCTATGTGGCTGAGACCACACACTGGGTCTTCCGCCCGGCAGACTCCTGGAGTTTGAACCAGCACCGCTACCTAGTCACGTTGAACTGAACTACCTTCTTGCTTCCCTCAGATCACTACTCTGCCAACCATGGTGGTTGTGGAGACCCTGGTACTAGAGCACTTCCACAAGTATACTGTGATTATGGAATAGATGATGAAATGGTGACTCACTACATTCTTGGGGTAACAGCGCTCAGGGAGGCTGGCATCATGGCCGATACCCTCCGAGGAAGCACAGTCACCTCACATGTGTGCTGTGAGGAAAAGGCCTGTGTAAAACATTGCCTCCCTCGTCTCCATTGCTTTTACAAGGTTCATTTTGGTCCCTTTGCTTGTCCGAGTCCTCATCAGACCACATGATGAATGAGACCATTGTGGCCTTATTGCCTAAGACAGGACTCTGCAGGCAGGAAGTGTTCAGCTGCGTTCGTCCAGTGAGTGCATGAAGGAAGCACTTGTGTTAGATTTCCAAGCCCAGCCTGACTCAGTGGGTAGAGAAGAGGGCAGCCTGTGGAGGGAGGCAACTGTCAAGGAAAACAATGATGTGCTCACTCAAGGATCGAAGGTTCCAGAAGAGCCTGGCACATAGCAGACATTTCATGAGTGTATGTTAGATGAGTAATATGGGCAAACCAAAGTGGAGGCTGTGGAGAGTCTGGGGAGGCAACCAGCGAACTGCTGTATCTGGCTACGAAAAAAAATAGTGCATGAGGAGGGACGAAGCTGGATCATGGACTAAGACTGAAGTAGAAAATTACCGAGTCATTTACTCTCTACTAGATACGTGTCTTACTTGGCTTGCTGTTGTTGTAGACCATCTGGAAAGAGCAATTTAGGAGCCAGGCCCTGGTGGCCCACACCTTTAATCCCAGCACTCAGGAAGCAGAACAGGCAGATCTCTGACTTTGAGGCCAGCCTGGTCTACAGAGTGAGTTCCAGGACAATCAGGACTACACTGAGAAACCCTGTCTCAAACAAACAGACAAACAAACAAAAAGCTAACAACAACAACAACAAAAGCAACTTAGGAAGGGAGGGTTTGTTTGGGCTGACAGTTTGAGACAACTTGACATTTTTTTTTTTTGACAGTCCATCAGACGGGAAAGCACACAGCAGGAGCTGGGGTGGTCAGTCACACTGAGTCTACAATCAGGAAGATGAGGGAGATGACTGCTGATGCTCGGCTTGCTTTCTTCTCTCTGTTCAGTCTAGGACCCCCAAGCCTGTGAGAGGTTCTACCAGCATTGTGGGTGGGTATGGTGGTCTGGAATGGCCCCCATAGGCTCATATATTTGAATGCTTGGTCACCAGGGAGTGGATCTGATTCAAAGGATTACAAGAATTTGGAGGTGTGGCCTTGCTGGAGGAAGCATGTCATTGGAGGTGGGCTTTGAGATTTCAAAGACCCATGACAGGTCCAGTCTTTCTTCTCTCCCTTCCCCCTTCTGCCCCTCCCCTTTCTCTCTTCTTCTCCCCCCTCTCTCTCTCACTCCTCCTCTCTCCCCTCTCTTTTCTCCTGCTCAAGGGTCAGGATGTAGGTCTCAGTTACTGCTCTAACACCATGTGTGCCCCCACGCTTCCTGCCATGATGATACTGAATTAAACCTCTGAAACTGTAACCAAAGCTCCATCTTACAAATACTTTCCTTTATAAGACTTGCTGAGGTCATAGTGTCTCTACATAACAATAGAACTAAGACAAAGACAGTAGGTTTTGCCACCTCGTTGAAGCTGGAAATGCCCTCATGAGCAGAACTGGAAGTGTCTTCTAAGTGATTCTAAAGTTAACAAAGTTTACAAAATTTATCATGAGATCGGAAATGGTTCAAGTTTTTTTTTTTTCTTTTGAGACAAGATTTATTTATGTAGCTCTGGCTGTCCCGAAACTAGCTCTGTAGACCAGGCTGGCTTTGAACCCACAGAAATTCACTTGCCTCTGCCTCCTAAGTGCTGGGATTAAAGGTGTGCACCATTCCCACCCTGGTTCAGGACTTTAATAACAGCACTAGAGAAGCAGAGGCAGGTGAATCTCTGTGAACTGGAAATCATCCTGGTCTATACAGTGAGTTCCAGGACAGCCAGAGTTATTTAGTGAGACATAAGCTAAAAATAAAACAAAACAATTAAACAAAAAACCACAAACAAAAAAAAATCCAAAATAACAAAACAACTATGATGTTATCTTATTTTTTTCTCGTAAATGTTCAAATTCCATGCTATTTCTGTTTTACATGTACAGAACTGACTCTGAGAATTACAATAACTTGACTAAGCCTCGGAAGACTGCGTGAGGTCAGAAGAGGAAATCAGGAAGGCAAGAAAAGATCTTTGCAAGGTCTCTCTAGGCTAGACTCGTAACTAAGGGTGACCTTGAACTTCTGATCCTCCTTTCTCTACCCCCTGAGTGTTCAGGATTACAGGTATGCATCAGCAAACCCCATGTATATGCTTTTAGGGATCAAATCTAGGGTTTAATGCATGCGAATCCAGACCTCCACCAACTATGCCAATTCCCAGCTCATTTTAATATTTTGACTCATTGCACCATTGCCAGAGTGTTCTTTTTCTAGATTATACATCTGGTTGAGTCATTTTCCTGCACTAGAGGGTTTTTTGTTTTTGAGACAATGTCTCACTATGTAACCCAGGTCAATACAACACTTGTGGTCCTCCTGTCTCTCCCCTTTTCTTGCATAGCTAGGATTATAAAATTTGACACACACCCCCATGCCTGGCTTACACACCAAAATTATTATTTTCTAATGTATATAAATATTTACCTGAATATATCTTAGTGCATTGTGTACATGCTTGGTGTCCACAGAGGAGAGAAGGCACCAGACTGTAGTTACAGACATTGTAAGCCACAACGTGGATGCTCAAAGCAGAACCCATGTGTTCTGTGAGAACAGCAAGTGCTCTTAACCACTGAGCTGTTTCTCCAGCCCCTCAGTCTGCAGATTTAATGGCTATCCAGAACTGTCAGAAAAAATTCCAGTGTCGCACAGTCAAGTGTCCTAGTTTGCTTCCTATTGCTGTGATAAGCACCGAGACCAAAAGCAACTTGAAGAAGAAAAGGGTTGTTTTGTTAAATCTGTATCTCAGGTTATCATCACTCAGGGAATTCAGGGTAGAACTGGCGGCAGGAACTGATGCAGAGACCATGAATGCTCACTGCCTACTGGTTTGCTCTCTGTGGCTTGCTCAGCCTGTTGAAGGACACTCCGGCCTTCAACACATAGACTGTGTTTATTTGTGCTCACAGTCAGGGTAACTGAGAGGTCTGCTAGGGGCAAAGCTGCCTGTGATCCTTTATAGAAGTGACCTGAGGAGCTCGGAAATGAAACTGTTGCAACTGTAAGGAGTGACAAGTCTCTCCTTCCTTAAATTGTTTGTCCGAGGCAAGACAGACTACCTTGGAAGGCAGGCTGTCTCAACAGACATTCCTTTCTGTGTTACCCAATAGCGGCTGAGCGAGGCACTCTGTTAGTGTGTATGAGCACCTGTGTGGATGTGCATTGATGTGGGAGTCAGAAGATGATGTCCACAGTCACCCGTGATCTCCCTTCAACTCACTCATTGAGGCAGGGTCTCTCAGTGAAAGCCGGAGTCCATCAGTATGGCTGGTCTCCCTAGCCAGTTTGCTCTGGGATTCCCTTCTGAGGTTGGTATTACAGGTGGACCACTGTAACTACTCAAGATTTACATGGCTTCTGGAGATCTGAACTCTGTTCCTCAGGCTTGTTCACTGGGCATTTAACCACTCAGTCCAGATGTTGACACTTTTGACAATCAAAACACATACCTGGAACAGCGACCCCTTTTGCAGGAATCCAAAGGTAGGTAGAATCCTGTAATATTCATCTTGGGGGTTTGCCATGGAAGCTGGATTCTGAAGATGTGGAAGGACTAAGCATCCCCAGGCAGCACAGAGACCATGCTGAGGCCCATGAAGAGAACTTCATTCCCATGTTTGAAAACATTATTTTTTTCTGCGCAGAGAAACGAGGCTAGTTGGATTCTTTGAGTTCCTGGTTATTCATCTTTGGCTGTTCAGACGGATCCTCAAAAAAGAATACAATTTATCAGTGTGTGGGGATGTATTTAAAGAAGGATTATCTCAACTTCTGATAATGACTGTCATCGGAAGAAATGTTTCTAAGACTGATCTCAGCCAGTCTTGAAATAACTCTATGTTTTAATGGCAGTGCAGCTGAGACTGCAGGGCCATCACCCTGACTAAACCTTGGCCAGCCCTGCTGCCAGATGGCAGCCCGTACATGATCAGTGCTATGATTCAGCAGGACTGGCTTATTTGATTTTATGGTTTAGCTAGTAGTGGGCACTGTGACTGCGTGGTACTGCCATGGCCTGGTTCAGATGTTCCATTTAAATATCAAGTGGACAAATATCTCTATTTATATACTTTCTACCCCACTGCACCTTTCCACTGATTAAAATTTTGCCTTCACTAGAAGTTGGTGAGAGGCACTTAGCAAAGAAAAATTCGACTAGCAAAATGCTGATTGTGTGACTGCCCAATTACACTGTTGGTCATGGAGCTAGGAGATGGTGTGACTGACCAGTTACAGTGTTGGTCATGGAGCTAGGAGAT